>NC_138943.1:39467500-39867500 GCF_965226115.1 Aulonocara stuartgranti | reverse complement strand
AACAAAGATTTGGAGAGGAGATTGCTACGTTGTCAAGTGGGAAAGGTTCTGTGAGCAGGCACAGCTCAATTTATAGATTAGACCCTTATCTTGATGATGAAGGCCTCTTAAGAGTTGGGGGACGACTGACAAAGGGCTCCTTACCAGAAGAAATGAAGCATCCCTTTGTTCTTGCAAAGGATCAACATGTAGCAAGTCTCATCCTAAAGCACATTCATCAACAGCTTGGTCATAGCGGTCGTAACCACACCTTATCCACACTAAGGAGAAAATACTGGATCACAAAGGCCAACTCGGCTGTAAGGAAGGTTATCGCAGAATGTAATTTTTGCAGAAAATATCCTGGAAAGGCCTTGGAGCAAAAGATGGCAGATTTACCCAAGGAAAGAATTTTGCCAGATAACCCACCACTCACCAACGTCGGTGAAGTGAAAAGAGGACGAGGTACAGCTAAACGTTATGGAGTCATTTTCACCTGTTTAGCCAGCTGAGCGGTGCACTTGGAAGTGGCTAGCTCTCCAAGCACAGATGCCTGCATAATGCTTTGCGCCGTTTTGTGAGTTGGAGAGGTCAAGTCGCTCGCATCCAATCGGACAATGGAACCAATTTTGTTGGAGCAGACAGAGTTAAGAGAGGCTCTTAAATCGCTGAAACATCCCCAAATTGAAGCTGTTTGGAGTTTTAATCCGCCTGGAGCATCACAACATGGTGGAATTTGGGAATGGATAATCCGTATGGTCAGAAAGATTCTGAGATCCGTTCTTCAGCAACAACAGTTGGACGGCGATGGATTAAATACAGTTCAGTGTGAAACTGAAGCAATTTTAAATGACAGACCCATCACAAAGCTTTCTGATGATCCAAAAGCCCCAGAGCCACTTACACCAAATCACATCCTCCTGATTTGACCCTCAGGATATGTATCTGAAGAGAAGATGGAAACAGGCTCAGTACTTCTCAGATCTTTGGAAACGATGGCTACGTGAATAGTCGCCTTGGTTACAGGAGAGACAAAAATGGAACCAAAAGAAGAAGAGTCTAAAACCTGGAGATATAGTCATTATAATGGATTCCTCTGCACCACGTGGTTCCTGGCCACTTGGGAGAGTTCTGGAAACCATTCGTGACAAAAATGGACTTGTACGATCTGTACGTTTAAAAACAAAGACTAACGTTCTTGAAAGACCTGTAACTAAACGCCTTGATGCATTTTCAATCATCCAGGTAAGTAAATCTCCAAAAGCTGATTATGTTCATCTGGACGAGGCGTTTTGTGGCACAAACGTTTCGTCATCATCAGGTGACGTCTTCAGTCTCAGCTGACTGCAGGTTTCAATCTTATAAACAGCACATTTGCATAATGACTGAAACCAGCCCACTGAAGGAACGATGGGCTGGGAGGTCAGTTCCTTAATCGTAATTATGCAAATTCTCATGACCAGCAAGTCACCTGGATGAGTGACGAAACGTTTCTCCCACTAAACGCTACGTCCAGATGAACAGAATCAACTTTTGGAGACCTGTAACTAAACTTTGCCTGTTACATGAGACTGTAGTGTAAAAGTGTATTTAAATGCTCTGTTTACTTGTGTTTATTTATTTGTGTTTATCTTCAGCTCTGCCACCAGCAGCTCATTGTAACGTGCTGTCATGACACGGCTACCTGTCATCTTCCTTTCACTGCTGCTCTTCATTCTGTCCCAGATCACTCTGCTGTGTACAGCGCTCAGTTATCTAAGCTCTAAGTTATACGCCAAAGAGCGACATTTGGAATTTTACATGAATGCAGCTACAGTAACCTCTGTCATGCATCAAGACTAACCTGTCACACTGGGACTCCTGTGGTCCACCAGTGAGTACCAGTAAGAAAGAGACAATCAGTGACTCACGTTCACGTATGTGGACAGCTTCCTCGTCCACTCACTGTGTGAGAAGCACTTTGCAGGCCTGGTGAGAAGCAGAGAGAACACAGATTAATGCACTTTGTATAGTTTATCAGTTTCCACACAGCTTTCCCTCTTCTGTTCAGCTAATGCAGAAGCATGGAGAAGCCTGCACACTGGGTCAGGTTGAAGCTCCCAGTACACAAACCCACTCATGTTTCTGTGGATTTTCCCCAAATAGAGACACAGTTGTTGGGGAGGGAAAAGGATTTATTCAGCCGGTCAGATATTGTACCTACCCTAACAGCGTGTGCACACTCACACACTGTTGTATGCCTGAGGACTTTGTGTGTGTGTTTGTGCTTTCGGAGAGCTCATCTGTGCACCAGGTGCTGCCTTTGGGACTCCAGCATGTTCTTTTCCTTCTTTCTTTGTCTCTTTGTATGAAACATGTACAGTACACAACAACACACACTGTTACACATGGTCTGACTGGTGGACTCTGTGGTAAGCTGAGCTTACACTTCTGTGTTTCACACATGCACTCACCGACCACACTACGAAAAGAATCATTGTTATTTATGCTGCCGCGGTTCTGGCTCAGCTTGACCCAGTATTTTGAGTCGCTATGTTTTGGTGTGTTTTTGCATTTTGGATTCTTTCCTTATTATGATGCTGATGATTATGACTCTTTGTTTCAGTTCTTCTTGTTCAGGGATTAGTTCGTAGGTTTTGTGTTCTCATGTTTATTGCAGGTTTAGTTCAGTGTCTAGTCTGTCTCTGTGTCGTGTCTGCGTCTTTGTTTAGTGCTGTCTTGTTTCCTGTTTTACTCTGAAGGTTCATGTTCCTGTCTTATGTCAGTGTTTCTAGCTGTGTCCCCTTCTGTCTCTAATTCCTTGATGACTTCCTCTGTGTATTTTAGCCCAGTGTGTCTTCGTGTCAGTGTCGCGTCGTCTGTTCATGCACCCTGTTATTTCTAGCTGCACGTCATGATTCTAGTCTGCAAGATTCAGTATTGGACATGTTCATAGTCACTTTCTCCAGTCATGTTTGCCTGCACCTTCATGTGCCTGCACCTTCATGTGCCTGCACCGAGATCTCGTTCACAGTTTCTCATGTCGTGTTCATAGTCTGTCCGCAGTACTTCGTCATAGTTCAGTCCTGGTCTTCGTTTATAGCCTTAGTTACTCCCAGTTTAGGTCTTTAGTTTTCCCATAGTTTGTGGTTTGTTATTTTGCCTTCTGTGTCAGCCCTGATTAAAGGCTCGCTTTGAGCTTAGCACAAGTTTTGCCTCCTGCGTCTGTGTCCGCACCTGGATCCACCAAACACTCTCCACACGGTCTGCCCTCGCGGGCCGTGACAGTATGCATTAGTGATTGTGTCGCCTTCTGTTCCTTTTATATATCAATGACTTGGGTCAAAATGTCTCAGACACAAATTTGCATTCTTATGCTGATGACACAGTTATTTACTGTTATGGATCATCTCTTGCTCAGGCCATTGAAACCCTACAGAAAGCCTTTGTTGCTTTCCAGCATTCACTTATTCAGCTAAAATTAGTTCTCAATGCTGACAAGACTAAGCTAATGTTGTTTTCTAAGTCAAAGAAGGTCCCGGAGCCTATACCAGTGGTGTCCACCCTTGAAGGAAATGTCATAGAGATGGTTCATGAATATAAATACCTTGGTGTCTGGATTGATGACTCCTTCACCTTTAAACCACATATAGAGAGACTAGTAAAGAAACTGAGACTTAAACTTCGTTTTTTCTTCCGTAATAAGCAGTGCTTTTCTTTTGCAGTAAAAAAACGTCTTGTCACTGCAACCTTTATCTGTGTTAGATTATGGTGACATTCTGTATATGAACGCTTCTTCTTCATGTCTTCTAATGTTGGACACGATGTATCATGCTTCCTTGAGGTTTATTACCAATTGTAAATACCTGACCCATCACTGTGATTTGTACTTAAGAGTAAAATTGCCTTCTTTGGCCATTAGAAGACAGGGGCATTGGTACACTTTTATTTACAAAGCTATGCTTGGATTGCTGCCTCCTTATGTTTGTACTTTGCTCACAAGGACAAATAGTGGTTCTTACTCCTTGCGTTCAAATGATCAGCTGCTGCTGTCTGTTCCCCTTGTCCGCACAGAGCTGGGTAAGAAAGCCTTTGTGCACTCTGCGCCTTTTTTGTGGAATCTGTTACAGAAAGACTGGAAACTGACTGAACTGTTGTCTTTAAATGTTTTTAAAACTAAACTCAAAGGCCTACAGGCTGCCTCAATAATGTGTAATTGTTTTCTGTAATTTTAACTTTGTTTGTTCGTATGTATTTGTTTTGAAATGTGCTGCCTCTTGGCCAGGACTCCCTTGAAATAGAGGTTTTTGATCTCAACGGGACATTCCTGGTTAAATAAAGGTTAAATAAAAAAATAAATAAATAAATAAAATATGTCATTATTCTGCTAATGTTGAAGCACAGCTGTTTCCACCACAGTGGAAAAAATGAAGGCGTGATTGCACAACTGAAACTGGAAATCCATTTTCTTTCTTAATAGCTGCAGGTAGCAGGGTGGAGACCACTGGAGCTGCAGAGAAGATGGCAAGTGTAGCGGTCCAGGTCCACAGAGAGACGGGGAGTGTAGCGGTCCAGGTCCACAGAGAGACGGGGAGTGTAGCGGTCCAGGTCCACAGAGAGAGACGGGGAGTGTAGCGGTCTAGGTCCACAGAGAGACGGGGAGTGTAGCGGTCCAGGTCCACAGAGAGAGACGGGGAGTGTAGCGGTCTAGGTCCACAGAGAGACGGGGAGTGTAGCGGTCCAGGTCCACAGAGAGAGACGGCGAGTGTAGCGGTCTAGGTCCACAGAGAGACGGCGAGTGTAGCGGTCCAAGTCCACAGAGAGAGACGGGGAGTGTAGCGGTCCAGGTCCACAGAGAGAGACGGTGAGTGTAGCGGTCCAAGTCCACAGAGAGAGACGGCGAGTGTAGCGGTCCAGGTCCACAGAGAGACGGCGAGTGTAGCGGTCCAGGTCCACAGAGAGAGACGGTGAGTGTAGCGGTCCAGGTCCACAGAGAGAGACGGGGAATGTAGCGGTCCAGGTCCACAGAGAGAGACGGCGAGTGTAGCGGTCCAGGTCCACAGAGAGACAGGGAGTGTAGCGGTCCAGGTCCACAGAGAGAGACGGTGAGTGTAGCGGTCCAAGTCCACAGAGAGAGACGGTGAGTGTAGCGGTCCAGGTCCACAGAGAGAGACGGCGAGTGTAGCGGTCCAGGTCCACAGAGAGACGGGGAGTGTAGCGGTCCAGGTCCACAGAGAGAGACGGGGAGTGTAGCGGTCCAGGTCCACAGAGAGACGGGGAGTGTAGCGGTCCAGGTCCACAGAGAGAGACGGGGAGTGTAGCGGTCCAAGTCCACAGAGAGAGACGGCGAGTGTAGCGGTCCAGGTCCACAGAGAGAGACGGCGAGTGTAGCGGTCCAGGTCCACAGAGAGAGACGGCGAGTGTAGCGGTCTAGGTCCACAGAGAGAGACGGCGAGTGTAGCGGTCCAGGTCCACAGAGAGAGACGGGGAGTGTAGCGGTCCAGGTCCACAGAGAGAGACGGCAAGTGTAGCGGTCCAGGTCCACAGAGAGACGGCGAGTGTAGCGGTCCAGGTCCACAGAGAGAGACGGGGAGTGTAGCGGTCCAGGTCCACAGAGAGAGACGGGGAGTGTAGCGGTCCAGGTCCACAGAGAGACGGCGAGTGTAGCGGTCCAGGTCCACAGAGAGAGACGGCGAGTGTAGCGGTCCAGGTCCACAGAGAGACGGGGAGTGTAGCGGTCCAGGTCCACAGAGAGAGACGGCGAGTGTAGCGGTCCAGGTCCACAGAGAGAGACGGCGAGTGTAGCGGTCCAGGTCCACAGAGAGACGGGGAGTGTAGCGGTCCAGGTCCACAGAGAGAGACGGCGAGTGTAGCGGTCTAGGTCCACAGAGAGACAGGGAGTGTAGCGGTCCAGGTCCACAGAGAGAGACGGCGAGTGTAGCGGTCTAGGTCCACAGAGAGACAGGGAGTGTAGCGGTCCAGGTCCACAGAGAGAGACGGCGAGTGTAGCGGTCCAAGTCCACAGAGAGAGACGGCGAGTGTAGCGGTCCAGGTCCACAGAGAGAGACGGCGAGTGTAGCGGTCTAGGTCCACAGAGAGACGGGGAGTGTAGCGGTCCAGGTCCACAGAGAGAGACGGGGAGTGTAGCGGTCCAGGTCCACAGAGAGAGCCGGCAAGTGTAGCGGTCCAGGTCCACAGAGAGACGGGGAGTGTAGCGGTCCAGGTCCACAGAGAGAGACGGGGAGTGTAGCGGTGTAGGTCCACAGAGAGACGGCGAGTGTAGCGGTCCAGGTCCACAGAGAGACGGGGAGTGTAGCGGTCCAGGTCCACAGAGAGAGACGGCGAGTGTAGCGGTCTAGGTCCACAGAGAGACGGCGAGTGTAGCGGTCCAGGTCCACAGAGAGAGACGGTGAGTGTAGCGGTCCAAGTCCACAGAGAGAGACGGCGAGTGTAGCGGTCCAGGTCCACAGAGAGAGACGGCGAGTGTAGCGGTCCAGGTCCACAGAGAGAGACGGTGAGTGTAGCGGTCCAGGTCCACAGAGAGAGACGGCGAGTGTAGCGGTCCAGGTCCACAGAGAGAGACGGTGAGTGTAGCGGTCCAAGTCCACAGAGAGAGACGGCGAGTGTAGCGGTCTAGGTCCACAGAGAGACGGGGAGTGTAGCGGTCCAGGTCCACAGAGAGAGACGGCGAGTGTAGCGGTCCAGGTCCACAGAGAGACGGCGAGTGTAGCGGTCTAGGTCCACAGAGAGACAGGGAGTGTAGCGGTCCAGGTCCACAGAGAGAGACGGGGAGTGTAGCGGTCCAGGTCCACAGAGAGAGACAGGGAGTGTAGCGGTCCAGGTCCACAGAGAGACGGCGAGTGTAGCGGTCCAGGTCCACAGAGAGAGACGGCGAGTGTAGCGGTCTAGGTCCACAGAGAGACAGGGAGTGTAGCGGTCCAGGTCCACAGAGAGAGACGGCGAGTGTAGCGGTCTAGGTCCACAGAGAGACAGGGAGTGTAGCGGTCCAGGTCCACAGAGAGAGACGGTGAGTGTAGCGGTCCAGGTCCACAGAGAGAGACGGGGAGTGTAGCGGTCCAGGTCCACAGAGAGAGACGGCGAGTGTAGCGGTCCAGGTCCACAGAGAGACGGGGAGTGTAGCGGTCCAGGTCCACAGAGAGAGACGGCGAGTGTAGCGGTCTAGGTCCACAGAGAGACGGGGAGTGTAGTGGTCCAGGTCCACAGAGAGAGACGGGGAGTGTAGCGGTCCAGGTCCACAGAGAGAGACGGCGAGTGTAGCGGTCCAGGTCCACAGAGAGACGGGGAGTGTAGCGGTCCAGGTCCACAGAGAGAGACGGCGAGTGTAGCGGTCTAGGTCCACAGAGAGACAGGGAGTGTAGCGGTCCAGGTCCACAGAGAGAGACGGCGAGTGTAGCGGTCCAAGTCCACAGAGAGAGACGGTGAGTGTAGCGGTCCAGGTCCACAGAGAGAGACGGCGAGTGTAGCAGTCTAGGTCCACAGAGAGACGGGGAGTGTAGCGGTCCAGGTCCACAGAGAGAGACGGCGAGTGTAGCAGTCCAGGTCCACAGAGAGAGACGGCGAGTGTAGCGGTCCAGGTCCACAGAGAGAGACGGGGAGTGTAGCGGTCCAGGTCCACAGAGAGACGGGGAGTGTAGCGGTCCAGGTCCACAGAGAGAGACGGCGAGTGTAGCGGTCTAGGTCCACAGAGAGACGGCGAGTGTAGCGGTCCAGGTCCACAGAGAGAGACGGGGAGTGTAGCGGTCCAGGTCCACAGAGAGACGGGGAGTGTAGCGGTCCAAGTCCACAGAGAGACGGCGAGTGTAGCGGTCCAGGTCCACAGAGAGAGACGGGGAGTGTAGCGGTCCAGGTCCACAGAGAGAGACGGGGAGTGTAGCGGTCCAAGTCCACAGAGAGAGACGGCGAGTGTAGCGGTCCAGGTCCACAGAGAGAGACGGCGAGTGTAGCGGTCCAAGTCCACAGAGAGAGACGGGGAGTGTAGCGGTCCAAGTCCACAGAGAGACGGCGAGTGTAGCGGTCCAGGTCCACAGAGAGACGGGGAGTGTAGCGGTCCAGGTCCACAGAGAGAGACGGGGAGTGTAGCGGTCCAGGTCCACAGAGAGACGGGGAGTGTAGCGGTCCAGGTCCACAGAGAGAGACGGCGAGTGTAGTGGTCCAGGTCCACAGAGAGAGACGGGGAGTGTAGCGGTCCAAGTCCACAGAGAGACGGCGAGTGTAGCGGTCCAGGTCCACAGAGAGACGGGGAGTGTAGCGGTCCAGGTCCACAGAGAGAGACGGCGAGTGTAGCGGTCCAGGTCCACAGAGAGAGACGCCGAGTGTAGCGGTCCAAGTCCACAGAGAGACGGCGAGTGTAGCGGTCCAGGTCCACAGAGAGACGGGGAGTGTAGCGGTCCAGGTCCACAGAGAGAGACGGGGAGTGTAGCGGTCCAAGTCCACAGAGAGAGACGGCGAGTGTAGTGGTCCAGGTCCACAGAGAGACGGGGAGTGTAGTGGTCCAGGTCCACAGAGAGAGACGGCGAGTGTAGTGGTCCAGGTCCACAGAGAGACGGGGAGCTGGGTAAAGTCATTTTCCACTGTGGAGGACAAACACTTTCAAACTTGTCCATCACAGCAACACAAACTGCCCCCTTTAAAAAGACTCGATGTGCAGTTCAGTATTGACAGTGACATCACATGAAGTGCATATAAAGTGTGTCTGAATGGCAGAGATGCAGACATGTGTGCATGTGGCACAGAGCCATGGCTCAGTGTCTGAGTGAGCTTGAAGCCGTTTATGATTCTGAACCACAAACAAGCTCAAACTTTGGACTGTTTGACTGATGAAAACCTCCATTATGGCCGTTCATACTCCTCACAGTCATTAAACAATGAACAGTTAAATGACATCACAGTTTTTTACGACTACAGTTACAGAAAGAAAACATAAGCAGGCTAAAGTGAAGAGTCTGGGCAGTGAGCTACCAGAACTTTCTATATTTCACACATTTATTTCTTATCATTTTAGTCCCAGTTAAGATCAGAGTGGCTGTTTGTGGCCAGTGATCTCCATGGAAGCAGCAAAGGCTCCAGAGCAGGCTTTGTAAGCTGAGCATGTACATATGTGAGCTGTGGGGCAGAGGAATGGGCAAACTTACGATTGCCTGTAATAAAGTGAAAATTGCCATTTAATATGTCACCAATATTTCCCATAGTAAGATCAGCTTCTTAGCTTCATGTGAGCTGGGATGGTTTGTACATTATGATGCAGGGCAGACTGAAACATCAACAGGTGAGCAAAGAGTTGATCCAACACAGGCTGCAGGTGTATCATATCCCCACAACTACAGGACGCCACATATTTAATGTGTGGGGAGGAACGTGAGCTAAGAACAAAGGGCCTGGTGTCTCAGAGTTCTGATGTACACGTTCTCATCTTTTTATTCAACAGCAACATTACCTAAAGATTAGCCAGCAGCAAGGCCAAGTCTGCTACAACGAGTAACAGACCTCATGTTATTGTCCTGGGTGGAGTCGAGGAGATGGATGCTCTGCACACCTTACGATTAGACAATTCATCATTAAGCTTGAAACATCCTGAGAACCGAGAACAGTGCTATTTGCTGTTTAATCACATTTTATACTCCAATCAGATCGATTAGCCAGCCATCACCAGCAGCCAGCTTCCCTGTGAAGCTGTCCCTGGTTCACTGTGGACACTGTGGGTGTGTTCAGCCCTCCTGTCTCTCATTTAAATCTGTTTTCATGCAACACAACAGCTCAACAACAAGCAGCGTGGGGTTCACAGTTCAGCATTTCACACACTGTTGCTACAAACTCAACATACAGGAGTATGCACGCACACACACAAAGCTACAGCTGTCGTGACTGTAGCCCCTCTGCAGTGCTGCTGTTGTGCTTTTTGTGTTTGTCGGAAATCAAACCAGTGAATTTGCTGGTCTTCCAGCTGCAGCTCCACTCTGCCTTCTCCCACTCCTCTTTGTTTCCGTGTTTCCGGTTAAAACTAGGTCATTTTCCAACCCACAGCTCCCACTGAGCGTGACATCCAGATACACACGTATCCCCTGGCAACCACACGTTCACCCTCGACACCCCGTCCAGACTGCGTCCTCGTTTCCTGCACCTTCCTGCAGGTTGTGTTCACTGAGCATGGCGGGCTCTGCAGACACAGCTTTGTTCAGCACACTTCAAACTGTAAGACGTGAAACGTTCTTTACCAGCTTCTAATAAAACAGCCTTTGAACGCGATGATCTTTCTTGTGTATCTGTTAATGTAGAGTCACAGCTGAGTCTAATGTGGAAGGACAAATTATGTTTTCACTGACTATCACAATATGAAAAGTCCCGTCGAGACTGTTTCCAGTTCTGAGGGCAGCTCAAGAGGTAGGGCAGGGCGTCTGCCAATCGGGAGGTCAGTGGTTTGATGAATGATGCTTACACCGTCCATACTGCTGACATCCACTCTTACTGACCTCACCTTTCAGAAAAGGTGGAGTAGCAAAGTCTGCTCTGAGATGATGAATACACCACTCTGCTCTGTGCTGAAGTCCTGACACAACAATTTGAATGAAGCATTTTGCCCATTAACGGGCAATGAGCCTCTCGCATGAGCAGGTTTGGCTCGCTCGTCTTTAGAGAATTGTTTTAATTCGGCCGCACTGAAGAGTGTTTAAGCATGAACAGCCTGTTTAAAGTCATGCCAAAGCATGTCAGTCTACTGAGGAGATCTAGGTCACTCCAAAACCTCCATGTTGGTTTCTCTGGCCATTCAGAGGTAGACTTGCTGGTGCACTGCTGCAAATGTGCTTCAGCTCCAGTGCATGAACTGATGGACACTCACTCGCCTTCAGGACCTATTTGTAAATCATCACACTGACACAAAGATGACGGGTTACTCAGCAGAAGTGTGGGGAGAGTGAGACAGTATAAAATAATCCAGGAGACAAAGCTGTGCCATTTCTGGACTTGGTTCAATTATTATTTATGGTTTTTGGGGAGGTTATGAAATCTGTTCATTGGTTTTCAGTAGCAGTTAGGAAACAACACAAACATCAGACTGCGGGGAAAGCTGGTGACGCAGCGCAGAGGTTAAATTCTTCTCAGGGAAGAATAATCAATAGAAAGCTGAAATCATCGTCTGAACTCATTCATGCTACTCTGCATGTTACTGCACAAACCATGAGCCCAGCATGTCTCCGTTCTCAGCTGAGGGCCTACAGGCTGCAACTGGCTGTAGATTAGAAATGATGTCACTGTCATATAATGACATCACTGGACGGGGAGGGTATAGAGTTCAGAGGTCACGGGGTAAACAGCACGGTGGGGGAGGGAGGAAACATGTGCAGACACACAACAGAAACACACACCTTTTTAGAGCAGTGCTGCGAGTGCTAGACTGTGTATGAGGGACCAGCAGTGATAGACTGAGTAGTGTGTGCACACATGCACACAAACACATGAATAAGGCAGGTGCAGAGAGCTGTACCAGCATCAGCTGTGTCTTTAACAGCAGTGCTGCTGCTGTGATGTCATTATTATGTGATGAGACCAGTTTATGTAGAGACGGGCCTTTTGTTCTGTCTCGTTCCCCTCAAACGGATGCTGGCTCTGACTTTTTCACTCATGTGTTACCTCGGACTATAAAGCACCTGCATGATCGGTGATGTAAATAAAACTAGACTGAATATAGGCCAGGTCACATGGGGTCAGTGCATCCTCACTCCCAGCCAATAACATGTTAACACAGGGGGTGTAATCTGTCACGCCACGGACCCTTTTAACGGTGTAAGGAGACACCAGCAGCAGTGCTATGTTTAATGACAGCGCCATACCAGCGGGCAGTCGGGATCAGAACATCAGCATTAAAATAATAATGATAATCAGTGTGGCTGTGATTGTGCTGCACAGAAAGACACTGGAAGTTTTTATTCAAATAGAGTCTAGTTACCATGTGAACCATGTCGACCAGCATTAGGATACATATATGTGCCAGGCAAGTAAAGGTTACATGTGTACCCCCTTTTCTCGGTTTGAAGGTGCAGTCAGTCCTCTGTGCTCAGACCAAGCACCACTGCCACTCAAGTGTTGGAGTAATAATTTTTGATTTTTATTGTGAAGGGGTCGCCACAGCAGCTAGCTCCACCTCTTTGTGTGAGATGGACCCTCAAAGGAAACTGGACAGGTTCTTCTGTAGCACGTGTCTGCTCGACCTGAGCGCATTTACACAGCTGCATCATTCACACAAGCACTTTTTTAAGTGCTTTCTTAGGCACACACACACTCATGCATTGGAGAGCTTAGTGTCATGCCCAAGGATATCTAGAGCAGCCAGTGGTTGAACCACCAACCTTAGCAGATAGCCCGCTGTACCTCCTGAGCTAAAAACACCTCACATCCCTGTGATGGGATTTTACATTTATCTGTTACTGATTTTCCACTTTTTTAAAGACAGCTTTGGGCTAAACAATGTTCACAGTCAGCCTGTGTGAGGTGTCACAAGGGGACAAATTAATGATGGTAAATTCGATTCTTTTTACTGAATCGAGTTTGAATGAGTCACTCACCGAAGTGAATCGTGTTTGAGTCATATGAGTCACAGAGTCAGTTGCCCAGAGAGTGCAAAAAATATACATTTTTACTCAAACTTAATTTGTTTCTCTTTTCATGTAAATCCTACTGCTAAGATGAGTGATTGAAAAAGAAAAACAACTAGTTTTATAGAGCAAAAAAAAGATTTCTAATGGGAACATTTATTTTATTTATTTTTATTTTTATTTTATTAGTATTTTCCTTAAATGTGTTAAATATATATTTTCTCATCTAAATGTCCACTGAGCTGTGAGCCAGGGGGCGGTAATGGACCTTAACGTTGGTTGCCAACCAAGAAGAAGAAGCTGTGAGCCAGGAGGGAGGGGGTGAGTAACTTAAATGTGCTGCTAGCATGTTAGCAGAGCGATGCTACTGTGAACTGAGGAGCTGTTGTCTTGAGGTGAGCTTCTACTCAGGGTTTGTTCTTCTTGTATATTTCTACTAATGGAATTAGTTTGCTAACAGCAACAGGGATGAGTCAGTTGGACTTGTGAATCATGATTCACGAGTCCAGTAAAGTGATTCTCGAGTATTGAACGATTCGTTCATGATTCGCGCATCACTAGTACAAATGAGTGATGGGCAAAGGAAGTGACACAGTGTTGTGTCTCTAATGGTACATCCTTAAGTGCACTTCTTTTAGTTCAGTGTGAAATAAGAACATGGTCTGAACTCTGTATCAGTGTAAAACAAACCTGCACTACAGGGAGTGCAGAATTATTAGGCAAATGAGTATTTTGTCCACATCATCCTCTTCATGCATGTTGTCTAACTCCAAGCTGTGTAGGCTCGAAAGCCTACTACCAATTAAGCATATTAGGTGATGTGCATCTCTGTAATGAGAAGGGGTGTGGTCTAATGACATCAACACCCTATATCAGGTGTGCATAATTATTAGGCAACGTCCTTTCCTTTGGCAAAATGGGTCAAAAGAAGGACTTGACAGGCTCAGAAAAGTCAAAAATAGTGAGATATCTTGCAGAGGGATGCAGCAGTCTCAAAATTGCAAAGCTTCTGAAGCGTGATCATCGAACAATCAAGCGTTTCATTCAAAATAGTCAACAGGGTCGCAAGAAGCGTGTGGAAAAACCAAGGCGCAAAATAACTGCCCATGAACTGAGAAAAGTCAAGCGTGCAGCTGCCAAGATGCCACTTGCCACCAGTTTGGCCATATTTCAGAGCTGCAACATCACTGGAGTGCCCAAAAGCACAAGGTGTGCAATACTCAGAGACATGGCCAAGGTAAGAAAGGCTGAAAGACGACCACCACTGAACAAGACACACAAGCTGAAACGTCAAGACTGGGCCAAGAAATATCTCAAGACTGGTTTTTCTAAGGTTTTATGGACTGATGAAATGAGAGTGAGTCTTGATGGGCCAGATGGATGGGCCCGTGGCTGGATTGGTAAAGGCAGAGAGCTCCAGTCCCACTCAGACGCCAGCAAGGTGGAGGTGGAGTACTGGTTTGGGCTGGTATCATCAAAGATGAGCTTGTGGGGCCTTTTCGGGTTGAGGATGGAGTCAAGCTCAACTCCCAGTCCTACTGCCAGTTTCTGGAAGACACCTTCTTCAAGCAGTGGTACAGGAAGAAGTCTGCATCCTTCAAGAAAAACATGATTTTCATGCAGGACAATGCTCCATCACACGCGTCCAAGTACTCCACAGCGTGGCTGGCAAGAAAGGGTATAAAAGAAGAAAAACTAATGACATGGCCTCCTTGTTCACCTGATCTGAACCCCATTGAGAACCTGTGGTCCATCATCAA
The DNA here is from genome assembly GCF_965226115.1 of Aulonocara stuartgranti. Classification (NCBI taxonomy): domain Eukaryota; kingdom Metazoa; phylum Chordata; class Actinopteri; order Cichliformes; family Cichlidae; genus Aulonocara; species Aulonocara stuartgranti. The sequence goes on along the minus strand of NC_138943.1, from coordinate 39,853,174 downwards.
ATGTGAGATTTACAAGGAGGGAAAACAGTACACCTCTCTGAACAGTGTCTGGGAGGCTGTGGTTGCTGCTGCACGCAATGTTGATGGTGAACAGATCAAAACACTGACAGAATCCATGGATGGCAGGCTTTTGAGTGTCCTTGCAAAGAAAGGTGGCTATATTGGTCGCTGATTTGTTTTTGTTTTGTTTTTGAATGTCAGAAACGTATATTTGTGAATGTGGAGATGTTATATTGGTGTCACTGGTAAAAATAAATAATTGAAATGGGTATATATTTGTTTTTTGTTAAGTTGCCTAATAATTATGCACAGTAAGAGTCACCTGCACACACAGATATCCCCCTAAAATAGCTCAAACTAAAAACAAACTAAAAACTACTTCCACAAACATTCAGCTTTGATATTAATGAGTTTTTTGGGTTCGTTGAGAACATGGTTGTTGTTCAATAATAAAATTATTCCTCAAAAATACAACTTGCCTAATAATTCTGCACTCCCTGTATAGATTTCTCCTGATGCTGACAGGCTGCCCTTATCAACAACAGTACAATGTGTTAGAAAAACACACAAGACTGAGATAAGCCGAACAACCAGCAAGAAGCCATGGTGTCAACCTCTCCCCAAACTGTAAGCCTAAGCTGGCTCGTACACTGCAAGACCAGGAAATAAAAGAGGCAGACGGAGCCCGGTCAACGATCACACCCACAGATATGATGGAGGCAGACAGTGAGGGTGGGGGTGTTAGAGACAGAGACGGGACCCGTGAAAAGCAACAACAGACAAAGAAGATGTGGTGTGAGAAAGCAAAGAAGCGATGCAGAAACAACACGTGTGTCCTGGAAATGCTGTAACATGCCAGGTGACTGAAAAACACGAGACCATCCTGAGGAGGCTCAGAGGACACTTCCACTTCTTTTCTGCTTTTAGAACCACCTCACTCCATTTCTCAAAGGTTTAAACAACAGTTTCTGCTCCTGAACTTTGGTCTCCTTGTCATCTCTTAGCTGATTTTTATTTCACATCAGCAGAAGCTGGTTTGCTTTTATAGTTTAGCCTTTAACCTTTTATTAGTGAGATAGCTGAACCAGCCCACTGATGTGTGTGTTATGATGAATATTCTGACTGCATAAATAATAAATGGCTTCATTACTTTGTATTGAAGTAAACTGAGACGTGGAACAGGAAGCTACATCGCAGGCTGAGGTTCAGTGTGTTGCCTGAGGACGCTAACATGTGGACAGACCCTCAAGCCTCCAACGGTGCCCCAGGGTGAATCAGGCACTGCATGCAGCCCAAATCCACTGTTTCCTTGTGCATTTGGAGCCTATCGAGCCATCAATGGGACGACTGGGATAAACCCAGTCTACCTCTGTGTGAATGTTGGAGCCGTCTGCAGCGACACCTTCTTTGTTTAACATGCTTCTACAATGCTTTACTCATCATTCAGCTCCATGTGAAACACTGCAGCCCTGCAGCTGACAGCCACGTCACACTAAAGTCACTTTGGTCGGTTTTAATTATTTGTATAACATATATATGTAATATAAACCTGGGGGTGAAAACAGCTGTTTGAGAGCAAGTCCTTAAACGACACCACAGACGAACCAGCAGCCGTTGATGACCATCCACTGCTCAGATATGTGTTTGTACGCTGCAGACATGAAGGGGCAGACACAATAACTTATTTGTGATTACTTTTATTTGAAACCATAAAATCCTTCATGCAACAAAGCAGTCACATGTAGCTGGTTCCAGTAAAGCTTCCTATTATGGGAATGAGACTTCCTCACTGGTGCTTTGTTCTACAGTACACCCATGCAATGCCCAGTTCTCCACAGTACTTCATTTATTATATGTAGACCATAAGAACCTCTTCATAGGATCTACATGTGAGAAATTATCTTCAGCTAGTCTTTTCAGCTTAGCGACAAACAGGCTTAGTGCTTTAAACATGGGGCTCGTGCTGCGCCTGCCTGACACACGGGTCTACATACCACAGACGCTTTGAACAAGTGTCTGTGGGACACAGATGCACTCCTTTAAAGCACGAGGTTTGTGTCCTATTTTAAGAACAGGAAATGAGCCGTCGACAGTGCTTCACACATGCAGCCACAGAAACATCTGTGTGTGTCCAGACATAATGTTTCTTTGTGCCAGAAGAAATGAAAGTGTGCTCTCTGTCTCACTCTTATATCACTCCACATCAACAATCACCATCCCCATCGTGTTGTCAGTTAACTCCACCTCTATCTTCCTTTGTCGTACTCTTGTTCTGTAGACGATCTCTGCATCTTTCTGACTCTTACAGTCATCCCCATCCTTCTCCTATTGTTCCCTATCATTGTTCCCTCGATCCATTAATCCATGTGTTCTATCTTTTCCTCCACGTCTCCATGAAGCATTGCAGCAGGTCAGTTTGTCACCTCATTACCACATCTGGATCTCACTTTGCACTCACACACACACACCACCTATACAAAGAAAACACTACCCCCTTTCCCCCTCTCATCTGCCTTTTGAACCTCCTTTTTTTCTCTCTTGTTTTTGTCCAATGAGAAAGCTGTCTGGTCACCAGGGCTCCTTAGCAACAGTCCCACTAGAGGAAAGAGGAATGAAGGAGGTAGGGAATAGGAACAAAGGATGAGAGTGGTGGGGTGATGAGGGTAAGAAGGGATGACGATGAGGAGGAGCTGAACAGGAAAATCAGCCCCTGCAGGAGTGTGAAGCTGGAGATGTGTGTGCTGTTATTTGTGTGTGTGTGTGGGGGGGGGGGGGCAGAACTGCATGAATAAAGTGTGAGAGTGGGGGCATGGGGCATGTGTGGCTTCGGCTTTCCATGCTTGTGTCTCAAAGTACATGAAGATAAGACGGCGATGCCACGATTGGGTCCAACTGAATCAAAAACAACAGAATAAATCCTGGTTTGTAAATCTCACCTGCATTAGAGGACTACCTGTGGTATGACATCAGCAGCCAATGAGCATGTTCATCTCAACACTGGACTGTCCATGTTTTACATTATGTGTGGTCAGTGTTCGGGAGTAACAGAGTACATGTACCACCGTCACATATTCAAAATATAAAATATGAGTAACTGTATTCTGTTACAGTTACCGTTTAAAAAGGTGGTAATCAGAATACAGTTACTTTGATGAAATAAATGGATTACACGGCGGTCTTTTCCTGTTACATATGTTAGGCTGTCCCCTCTCTGTTTTTGGTTTCCACGCCGGTGGAAACTCAAACAAAACACGCATTCAGAGGCTCTGATGTCTGTGTCTCAGTCTCGCGGCCCATGTTACCTCTACTTGCGGCCTGCATAATGACGTGAAGAAATATTTTCAATAATTATTATTTAAAAAATGATTTAATATGAAGGCAACAGGAAGTGTTACAGGCATCGCCTTAAAGCATGTAGCCTGATGGGCAGTGTAGTCCGTGCTGCAGGGAGAATGGACTGCTGTACCCGTGATGTGTCTGTGAGGAGGGACAGAAAGGAAAAGTACGAGCTGTCACCGAGCAGAAACGGGAGCTGGAAGCATGTAAATATAATAATAACCACTGCAGCCAAACAGAGAGCCTGACGAGCCCAGCTGTAAGTAAGCTGTTAAGACTCGACTGTACTCTGTGTTCCTGTTTTCCTCTGAAACAATAAGTCCTGTTGGAGCAGCCTTTCAACGCCTCTCTCTGTCTCTGCTAGCAAAGTGACCCAGACAACAAAGTAAAGCTAGTTTTCAGCTACGAGCCGACACGAACCAGACGTATTAGCCAGAGGTCCCTTTACTACGGCTCGGAGCCGCGGACCTGTTTTATATACGCGCTGAATAGTTTTCTACACGAGATCGCTGCAAAAAGTGCAGCCTTACCTAATGTCCACCTACTGTTACTCATTATATTAAGATTTAAACATCTAGCTGGTGTTGGTGTGGAGAGTAACCTTCAGTAATAGTAATAAATCACAGCAATAGTACATTCACGTTGTTGTAAACAGCATGATAATATATTAAGTAATCCAAAGTATTCAGAATACGTTACTGTCATTGAGTAACATTACATTACAAAATACATTTGGGGCATGTAATCTGTAATCTGTAGTAGGGCTGGGCGATATGGCCTAAAATCCATATCACGGTATGAAGCACGTGCGGTAACGATATATATCGCAATATATTCTTTTCTTCTGTATAACGTATTTTCCACACTATAAGGACTTAAAATACTTTAATTTTCTCAAAAATCGAGAGTGTGCCTTATGTATGAATTCTGGTTGTGCTTACTGACCTCGAACTGATTTTGGCTTCAGAAATCTGTTAAAAACGTTTTAGTACAACTTTGGTAAGCCGCACTGCTTGATGGATTGTCAGAGCATTACGGCGGCTGTGGTGAGGAGCTTCACGGAGTAATCTGGGTCCTAAACCAGTGTTGCCAACTTAGCGACTTTGTCGCTCTATTTAGCGAGTTTTCAGACCCTCTTAGCGACTTTTTTTCTAAAAAGCGACTAGCGACAAATCTGGTGACTTTCTGGCGTTATTAGGATGGTTTTTTTACTCACTTTATGTCTCTTCCACGATGTTATTTCTCTCTCCAACAACGTAGGTTACAATTACATTAGCATGGCCAATTGTGCAAATTAGGCGATGACATCATTTAGCGACTTCTAGCGACTTTTAGGACAGCAAATAGCGATTTTCCTTACTGAGGAGTTGGCAACACTGTCCTAAACTCCGTCAACTTCAGGTCCCAAAGTCAAACGAACACTGAGAGTTAAAAACAGTCTAAATTCTTTCATCTTTAATTAAATCATCAGCGTTGCTGCTTTACCAGGTGTAACAATTAAGTTTAACATCCAGGCATCCATGAAAACAGAATTTATTAAATTTAACGGAGTTAGAAGTTAGCAGGAAGTTAGCTCGCTAGTTTCGCTAGTTACCTAAACATGATATAGCATGTTCTGACTGAGAGATTTCTGAAAAAATTCAAACGTACAGCTCTGCTATCACTTCCAACATAAATGAAGACAGGAAACTAAACAGCAGTGACGTTTGTAGGGTTACTGAAGTTGGGCTAGCTGGTATATAATGATGTGCTACGTGATCGCTAGCGACACAGCTATGTTAGCATAACATAAACATGTAGTGGAATACATTTTAAAAGTAACCTTCCCAACACTGTGTGTGGTGATTGCATGTGTTAGAGCATTCAGTGAGATAAAACTAGACAATAACAAATAAAGAGAAGCAGTAAAAAAGCCAGTATCTGAAGGTCAGAGTAAAAGCAGAGCGGTGTGTGTGCTGCTCTGTGAACATGTCCACCAGGCCTAATTTGCCAGCATGGCCCCATCTGCCTTGAGGTTACTGTGGCTAATAAAGCCATTCTGCTACGTCTGATCTGCTCTGCAGCCTCACACAGACACATGGACATGCACACAGTTGTCATTTGTCTGGCATAATTACACCATTACCAAATTTAATTTCCGCAGGTCCCCCTCCCTCCATTTGTGTTTTTTTCCTCCAGCAAAATGGGGTTAAATGTGTGTGTGTGAGCTGGCCTCTAACAGCCAGTCTTCCTCTGGCACTGTGGTGACCATGGTGAGTTAGTAAGATGTGCCCACATGTATGTATGTGATTATAAAATACTGTGGGGCTGTTGGAGCTGCAGACAAAGCACACATACACTCAAAATAACACGATATAAAAGTAATCAGTAATACCAATAGCATCGTTCTGTGAAGCATCTATGAAGCTACAAGCCCAGCACTGAGTCAGCCTCACTAAAGTCTATAAGCCTGCGACATACAGAGGAAGCCACAGGTCCTCACACAGCATCAACTATGTACATATATCACAACCACACTACACTGGGACTGCATATTTTCAACACATAAGTGGTAATTATATTTCATTACAGAAATCCAAATGACTCACCCATCACATCTTTGTCTTACTCAATAGTTAAAGAAAATGTGTACTGCATGAATAAGGTAAGCAACTTGAACCTAATGCACTGAATATGTAAGCATGCTGATTAATGTGGAGGCAGGGTCAGTTTGGGCTTGTGCCGTCTGGGCCCTGGGGCACTGCCCCAGCTGCTGCATCACAACCTACCCCTTTGCTATGCCTGACCTGTTTTCTAGTAGTTTTCTGCATTCAAGTATATATGCAAATATGTGCAAGTATATATCAAGCAGTTTGTCACATTTCAGCCTCCAAACACTCTGTGATAAACTCCCCTTATTAGGCTTCCTGGTTTTTATTTGCAAGGTTAGATTTGTGTGCAAGCGAACAGTTAGCTAGCTCTGATAGATGCCAGCTCACGCTAAACCAAAGACTGATGCAGATGCACGTAATTAAACTACGAGCAACATAGGAGTTCTACGTTTTTGGCAAAAACATGCAGATTTGGTTCAGAATGATTTCTGCTGATTAAATAATGATTTTACTATACTTCCTTTATCTTTTCATTGTCTAAGTATGACATCTACTCTTACCAGTAGCAATGTAGAAACAGAAAATACTGAGCAGAAATGAGTTAATGCTATTGGTGCAGCCCCAGGCCCCCTTGGTCACCTCTGCATTAGTATGGCGTTATTTTTGTGCCACTATTCTGAGCGCACGTAAACAAAAAGTTTGCAGGTGCAAGTGTTGCATTTTGAGGAGAAATTTATTTTGAGCGAAGAAAAGCTAAATTTGAGTGACCAAACTTCATTGCTGCCTGCAAAAAATGTATTTCAGTGTTTGCTATTATCCACACACACACACACACACACACTCTCACTCAGTTTTTGCATTTGCGCTCACTCGCAATGTGTCGGTCGCGCTCTCAACATTTCTGCCCATGCACGCTCAACTCTTTCTCTACACCGTTATATTTGTGCCACAAAACCAGCCAATCACAGACTTGGATGCAAAAATACCTGATTGGCTGGTCTGGTCTCCAATCAGCTCGAAATGACGAAATGCAATATCCCAGAATGCATTTCATCCAAAACTCAAACGAGGCAGTGGCGGAGGAACACAGAGGGGCGGAGTTTGAAAAATTATTCTTTCTGGGTCACAAAATAAACTTTTGAGATATTTTCATGTGAGAATGTTTCTGTGTGAACTTCAAATACCTGCTCGATTCATCAGGACATCACATATTTGCAAAGTTGCTCTAACCTTTTCAGAGATGCCTGTTACCCACCAGCTGACCGGGTCACTCGGGTTAAACATAATATAAAAGGCTGAACTGACAAAACCACCACCAGGTGTTACAGGAAAAACCATAAAGCCTTTGAACTAAAACAAACGCCGTGGTGACAGTGATGTACACTGTTGTTGGTATATATGTATGATTTGTATCACCTTCATGTTTCCACACCGATATCATGACCAGCAGCTTTACAGCTGTGGCTCCAGCAAACATCAGCTGATACTAGAAATTAATATAAAATAAATTCTAACAACAGCTGATCAAACTTAAACGTGCTGCTGTTTAGTGCGACATCCGCTGGTTTCCTCTTTCTGGCTCAAAGTGGGCGATAAACAAGAGAGACAATCAGCTGCTCATTGATCAGTTTCAGGATTGAAGTAGCAACAGGAGAGGACAGAATAACTCCAGCTTTGTGTCTTTTTCATTGTAGCTGAAGTCCGGGACGAATCGCGTTCCTTTTCCTCTCAATACAGATGTGTTGTAATTGGTCCAGCCCAGAGTTGATCATGACCAACTGGCTAATCCACCACCTTTCATTGTTTATACCGTTACAAAGAAAAACACACAAACATAAAAATGAAAAATCACCATCAGCCCACCGAGCAAATGTCCGGTATGCCCAATGGCCAGTCCAGCTGTGCGGTCAGCTGGTGGGTAACATGCATCTCTGAAAAGGTTAGAGCAACTTTGCAAATATGTGATGTCCTGATGAATCGAGCAGATATTTGATGTTTACACAGAAACATTCTCACATGAAAATATCTCAAAAGTTTATTTTGTGACCCAGAAAGAATAATATTTCAAACTCCGCCCCTCTGTGTTCCTCCGCCACTGCCTCGTTTGAGTTTTGGATGAAATGCATTCTGGGATATTGCATTTCGTCATTTCGAGCTGATTGGAGACCAGACCAGCCAATCAGATATTTTTGCATCCAAGTCTGTGATTGGCTGGTTTTGTGGCACAAATATAACGGTGTAGAGAAAGAGTTGAGCGTGCATGGGCAGAAATGTTGAGAGCGCGACCGACACGACACATTGCGAGTGAGCGCAAATGCAAAAACTGAGCGAGAGGGGCTGCTGTTTTGTGTGTGTGTGTGTGTGTGTGTGTGTGTGTGTGTGTGAGAGTGTGTGTGTGTGTGTGTGTGTGTGTGTGTGTGCGTGTGTGGATAATAGCAAACACTGAAATACATTTTTTGCACGCAGGAATGAATTTTGTTCACTCAAATTCAGCTTTTCTTCGCTCAAAATAAATTTCTCCTCAAAATACAACACTTGCACCTGCAAATGTTTTTACGTGCGCTCAAACATTTTTTACGTGCGCTCAGAATAGTGGCACAACAATAAGGCCATACATTAAACCCTCACTGAAGAGGTTTTCTAGCACATCATCACCTGTCCTAACTAACAGCAGGGCAGGATGTGGAGAGTGCAGATGCACGACGTGCCTTTCATGTGGTCATGTTGTTAGGTGACCCACAAAAACAGGTTGTTGTGTGTTGTTACAGTGCTAATAGATGAAGGGGGGGATGATACTGACTTCATCACATTTCTAAACACTTTATATCTTTTATCTGATAAATACATAGATCACTATATAATACAATGCATTATATACTGTACCCTCTAACAGAATGCTGGGACATTGTGAAGCTTCTCCTCACTAAGGTGAAGCACACACTCACAATGTCTGATAGGAAGTTTTGGTTTTGTTATGCTTTTATTTTGAAGTCCACTAACCACTGTCTCTTCTTAAGGTCAACTTCCTGAAGGCCAGATGGAGTGCACACATGATTACGGACTAATGATGTTCACCTGATGGGAATTCCCTGATTACCCACTGTCAGTGGGGTGAACCATTAGAGCTGGAGGGAGGGGTTGACATGGTGTTAACATGAGTGCAGTACTTGCTGTAGTGTGTAGCCACCAGCTCCTCTTCCAGATACACTGCAAGTATACAGCACGCAGTGTTTTAGTGAACGAGTGAGTATACCAGCTGTACTGTGGAGGAACAGCTAGCTGTGCTAATGCTAATGCTACTGATAACGACAAACCTTGTGCGTGTGTTGTTTTTCATAGACATAAAGCTGGTGTATGACTCGTACCATTACGTTCAGCTACACCAGTACAAAGACACAGATATAGGTTTTTTTATTCAAAGCATATTTTGCTGATGAGTACTCATCCAGCCCCACTGTCTACACACACCTGTACAGGTAACGAGCAGATTTAGCTGTATGCCAGGACTAAACTGATGCAGCACGGAGAAGCACAGCCAGAGAGTATGAACATGGTGATATGGTTCCAGCTCTGACTGATACTGTCAGTGACGATTAGTAAAGACACACTACAGCCCTCTGTATATAATCACAGCTTGTGTAATCTCCTTTGTAGTTGTATTAGGTAACAAGGAAATATGTGGCTCCATAATTGAGTGGTTTCAGCTGGAGATACAAATCCACTTTTGGAGTGCATCAGAGCACGTGGTGTAAAATCTGCCAAATGAAAACACGTGGAGCTACCTGTTGTGACAGGACGAGGTCAAAGGCAGCTTCGTTTGTCACACAGGCCCTCTGGGTCCCTGAAAAGCCTGTAACTTGTGATGTACACACAACAAGAACCTACAGTAGTAAACTGAAAGCAGACACACGTTCCTCTGCATCCCGTTAAGAGCACGATTTGTATGTGACGTCTTTGAGCATTGTTCTTTGGAGTCCTGATCACACAGTGACAATTTGTTCTGATCTTGTCCCTTTGGCCATGAAAGGAGGGGGTGGAGAAAGAGCGAGGGGGGATGGGCGGTGGTTAGCATGAGACCAAATATTTGCAGTGAAAGGCCCGTCATTGTCCATTAGACTTTCTCTCCTTTCTGCTCTCTGGGTGCATTAACCTCTTCTTCAACAATGCTCCCGAACAAAGGAAGTACTGTATGTGTTTATGTGTGCGCCCGAGTTTGTGTGTGTGCGTTTGCTTTTCTGCCACGCCCACACACTGTCCATCCCCTGCATCAACACACACGCACACACACACACATATACTAGTCTGTCTGCCACAGATGATCAGAAAAATATTGACTGTTGTCTTGTGTGCACATCAGTCATCGCCCAGCATGTGTGTGTTTGTTGGGTTGTACTTAAATATATTTACTAAGATGTGCTTCATTCACAGCAGTTATGGTCTGATGTGCTCTCTTTAAACCAGCAGCCTCTTGTGCTCCACGGACGGTTTAACGTCAGACCGTCACGGAGCGGCCTTTAAGGTGTGGCGGACAAATGCAACAACAAAACGATACGACCGAGAGAACCGCGGCGGTATTTTGTAAATATAACGGTAAACGTGAATTCACTGTGTGTGTATTAGCAGCGTGCTCCTGAAACGCGCCAACACTGACGGTAACGTCCTCCTCTCTGCCCCTTAATGCTCTCTGGTCGCTATGGTAACGGGTACATATTTCTTTCAAGATAAGACGCACCTACAACACAAATATAAAGTACATGAAAATATATACTTCACCGTAATGCTAAATCGATGAGAGCCCTGTGCTTGTTTCTCTGCACCGAGGCGCTCACACCTGGGTATAGTTGGGGGCGATGACTTGATTTAGTTTTTCTTTGCCACCAAAGAAAAAAAAACAGAACGTTATTCATAACGCAGGGGGAAAGACCCAGGGAAACCGAGTTAACGATAAACCCCCTGGAAACCATACATTTCACACCCGAGCCTCAACTCTCGCAGCCCGGGGGTGGGGACGGCTGCTTTAGACTGTAATGTGGTCGATGCTCTCATCAGCAGTAAGTGTGTGACGTTGCTTTATGAACATCTGCTTTGTTTTGCTTGAAATGACAAAATACCTGATTGTAATAAGACAAACACAGCAGACGATGTCTCACACTCATGGCCCTAGCCTTACCCTGTATCTTTAATGCTGTTGCTGTTTAGTTCATTAAGAACTGTGATTTTCAGACACAGTTGGTTAGCCGACTCTTACCTGATGGTTTGAAGACCATTCCTGACGTGATCATTATATGACACATTTTTGTAGTGCCACAGTAGTATTACGTTAGCATCCCACATCATATAAATGTTCTCGTGTGATTTATTTATACAAAATGTCTTGATGAGTTGTTCCTGCTGACATTAGTGGAAGATGATCGAGTAGAGACCATGTGGAAATAACTGCTGACTGCAGCAGTGTGGAGTTGACTGTGCAACTTCACTTTTTAAAGCATCATTTCTACTTGGTATCAATGTTTGGCTGCAATTACATGCAACTGTTTAGTAAACTGCAAGAACATTATTATTCAATCTTCAGTTCAACTGAATTCCCTTTTATTTATGCAATACCAAATCACTACAAGTGTTCCCTCAAAGTGCTTTGTGTTGTAAGGTCAAGACTCAACCATAATACAAAGAAGAAAAGAAAACCCCAACAATCACAGCAAGCGCCAGTGGGAAGGAAAAACTCCCTTTTAACAGGAAGAACCCTCCAGCACAACCAGGATAAGGGAGGGGCGGGGCCATCTGCTGCGACTGGTCAGTGTGAAGGGAGAGAGCCAGAGATTAATAATTACTATTAACTGAATGCAGAAGTGTGTATTAACACCTAATGAGTGAAAAAAAAGGTGAGTGAAGAAGAAACACCCAGTGCATCATGGGAATCCCCGGCAGCCTACATCTATTGCAGCATAACTAAGGGAGGATTCAGGGTCACCTGGTCCAGCCCTAACTATATGCTTTAGCAAAAAGGAAAGTTTGAAGCCTAATCTTAAAAGTAGAGATAGTGTCTGTCTCCTGAATCCAAACTGGAAGCTGGTTCCACAGAAGAGGGGCCTGAAAACTGAAGGCTCTGCCTCCCATTCTACTTTTAAATACTCTAGGAACAACAAGTAGGCCTGCAGAGCGAGAGCGAAGTGCTCTAATAGGCTGATATGGTACTACAAGGTCATTAAGATAAGATGGGGCCTGATTAATTAAGACCTTGTATGTGAGGAGCAGGATTTTGAATTCTGGATTTAACAGGAAGCCAAAACAGGAGAAATCTGCTCTCTCTTTCTAGTCCCTGTCAGGACTCTTGCTGCAGCATTTTGGATCAGCTGAAGGCTTTTCAGGGAGTTTTTAGGACTTCCTGATAATAATGAATTACAGTCGTCCAGCCTGGAAGTAATAAATGCATGAACTAGTTTTTCAGCATCAGAGGGATTTCTATGATTTCTCTGTGTTATTGTAGAGTCCTAACCTTAAAATATAAAGCACCACGCAGCACCTGTTGTTGTGATTTGGTGATATATACAGTACATAAAACTGAATTGAACTGAGTGAACCACGGTCAGAACTAGAGCAGGGTGATATGGCCAAAAATATTTATCACGATATATATTTGAACATTTGCGATAACGATATAACTGACGATATAATTGATGCGAGACAAAATACAACTCCACAACTTTACCAGCGCAAAAAGACAACCTTCCATTTATTTTCACTTAAACAAGAAGCTGGTTTTTATGTACATTAAAGCTTTATAAAAATGTAACAGTGCAAATGCAAATTCCTTGCTGAAAGTTTAACCAAAAGGCATTTCCAGTAGAAATGGGCTGACATATCCTGAGCATAACCATGTATAATATCCACTGAAGTTAAAAAGAGGTGCTGTGCAACATTAAACTGCAGTGTGCAGTACGCATTTTTCGGACCATAAGGTGCACGGGATTATAAGGCACATTAAGCGAAACAAAGCAGTCAGATAAATCAAACTTTATTAAACTCATTCTTCCTCCACTTCTGTACCATTGATTCATTAATGTTGAATTCTCTGGCAGCTGCTCTATTCCCATGTTGTTGCAGTATATTAATGACTAACCTCGTATTGTGGATGGATTATCTCAGTTGTTCTCCTGACTGAAGTTTGGTCCGTTTACAGCATCCTGCCATGCGATTGTATTTGTCTCTAACCATCAGGAACCTTCACGTTAACTTTTATAAGTGGAAAAGTGTTAGTGTTCATCCTCCAGCTTCACTGTTTATGTTATGCTAACATAGCTGTGTCGCTAGCGATCACGTAGCACATCATTATATACCAGCTAGCCCAACTTCAGTAACCCTACAAACGTCACTGCTGTTTAGTTTCCTGTCTTCATTTATGTTGGAAGTGATAGCAGAGCTGTACGTTTGATTTTTTTCAGAAATCTCTCAGTCAGAACATGCTATATCATGCTTAGGTAACTAGCGAAACTAGCGAGCTAACTTCCGCTAGCTTCCTGCTAACTTCTAACTCCGTTAAATGTAATAACTTTTGTTTTCATGGATGCCTGGAAGTTAAACTTTATAGTTACACCTGGTAAAGCAGCAATGCTGATCGTTTTATTAAAGATGAAAGAATTTAGACAGTTTTTAACTCTAAGTGATGCTGCAGTGTTGTTTGACCTGAAGCATACGGAGTTTAGGACCCAGATTATTCCCAGATTTAAGAGCATCTTAGTCCGACAAATATGACAATAACGACGGCCGCTTGCATGTTCTGCAAAAAAATGTGCTTTGTTGTGTATCTGACGGACAAACACCAAACCAGTTCCACATCACGGAAGTTGCACCATTTGTACAAACCAATTCTGGTTCATCTGTTTCACTCAACAATCGGCCATGTGCGTATGAAAACAAAGGCACTGCGCATGCGCGTTTTACTCCCATTCTATCGGGATATTTCATTTTCCTATCGTTGCCTAACATTATACCGGTATTACCGTGAACGGTATAATATGGCCCAGCCCTAGTCAGAACAATGGTTCACTTTACTGTTGGTCAACGATGCTTTACTGAGCACACAAAGCACTCTAGAACACACAATCACACATTCACATTCAGTGCTTTACTCTGTTTTGACTGCAATCACTGCCACTCACTCTGATGGATGGACTGGGGCCAATCTGTGGTTCAGTATCTTGCTCAAAGACACTTCAGTAATACACAGCACAGAATGTAGCTGTGTGTGTGTGTGTGTGTGTGTGTGTGTGTGTGTGTGTCTGTGTGTGTGTGTGTGTGTGTGTGTGTGTGTGTGTGAGACGACCAAAAATTTGCATGCTACTATACTTGTAGGGACCAACAGTCACTTTTGCAGATAAAAATGTGGTTTTAGGCGTGGTGTGACAGTTAGGTGATGTTAGGTTCAGGGTAAGGGTCTAGGGACAGTATCATGTCAATGTCCTAACTAATTAGTAAAAACAAAGGTGTGTGTGTGTAACTGTCTCCTCGTTTCACCGTCAGCAGTCGGAATCATCATTGAAACAACAAATATAAAGGCATTTAAAAACAAAAGCAAAAGGCAGATAACACTTTTGTGGACAAAAAATATCAGACATAACTGTATGAAATGATCACGTCTGCAGCTACGCAGCGTTCACACTGATATTGAGCACCAGGCTTACCCGAGCCTCGTCCCATGGAACAAGAAAGAATTCCTACAACAGGCTGCACTACAACATTCATTCACACAGGGTGCAAGCTTCCTATCGCACACAGGTTTCTGTTTTAAGGCTGATACTAGGCTGATTAATGTGAGGTGAGACTCCAAAATATGGAGTTATTGACAAAGATTGTAACCTTTGAAGCATTAGAATAACAGTTCAGCCACTAGTGTCTTACACACAGTTTCTTTTGAAATAGTAGTATTGCAGTACAGACTTGTCTTTGTGGAAAGTTGGTGATTAAATATCTGCCATTTATCCACATGATGTGACAGATTCTGAGTCACGCTGCTGTGGTTATTATCACTGTGATATTCTGGCCTTTGAGTGAAAAGATCAAGCTGTCTAACTACACAAACACACAGAAACAGTACAACATGAGTACCTCTGTCAGTGCAGCTCTTTTGTCCAGGTGTACAGCAGTGCTGGGTGACTACGCTGTCTCTCCATCTCCATCAATCCTTTAGCATCCAAAGGGAAAAAAGAGAGAAAACAAAGACTAAGCAACTGTCAGGCAAATACAGAGTAAGGCCACAAAGATAAAAGATGGCAGTATAAAAAATGGGGGCGATGCTGTACTCTACCCATGAATGTATTTGCTCCTTTCTGTCCCGTTCTCTCATTCTGTGTGAGGCTCACTGTTCCTCAGGCTTTCTCTCTGTGTTACACACTGATGCCCCATCTGTCGCCGCCCCCTCTCATTCCCATCCCACCTCATACATTATTAATGAGTTTCACACACACACACACACACACACACTTCTCTGTGCATGTAGTACAGCCGAGGAAGCCCCCTCAGTTAGTTCAGGCTTATCTGAATTTTCCTATAGAGATTGAAAATGTGACGTCATTCAGGGGTAAAACCGCAAAGGATTCTGGGAACTCGTGGCAAGAGGTACTTTCAATTGAAATCAGTTACACAGCGATAAAAAGAAACACAAAAATGTCAAGAAGCTGTTGTATTATTAACTGCAATAGCCGGTCGCATGACAGCCACGGGAAGCCGACGGGTAAAGAGATCGGTTGTTATCGGATTACGTCGTTGAAGAGAAATTGTTCTGCTCCAAGCATTTACACAAAGGTCAGTCTGCTGTTGTAGTTAATGGGTCATTTTCATAACATAATTGGTGATATAGGTTACAAGCAAGTCTGGCGCTGAACAGAAATTGTCGCGCTATGCTCCTTTATTTATTGTGCATAAATAGTGAATTGTCCTGACACAATATTGCGTTTCGCTTCTGTTATTATGGTACATTGACAAAAACATATACTTTTATTCACAGGATAAAACAGTTGTTTTGTATCACTAATTGCCCAGTACGATTACAGCATACAATATTATTGTCACTGCTACATTTCTGTAACGCGTACCAGAGATTATTTCCACTACTAATTAATTACCGTTGAGCTCAAAGGTCCTATTAATAAACGGTTAACGAATGTGTATCTATGACGACTATTTGTGAGACTGGTAAACTTATGATACGTACGATGGTCTTTACTTTCTACACGGTGCGTTTCAAGGTCCTGTACCCATCCGTCGGTAAACTGTACCTGGGCTTGTTGCAGTGACCTGAAGTTACTAAACTTCATGAGTGTATGCACTCACTCCAAGAACCGTATAATTATAAATCTGAGCGTGGTGAAAGTTGGGCAGCACGCTAACGTCTTTTGTCCACTCTGTGTGCTCGTAAGGATCTAACACTTTCACTGGTTTGATTTTTTTCCTCGTATCTTTGACTTTTCATCAAGTCTGTCTTTGTATGGACCGGCATTGTTCCCCTTCGTTTTGTACATACCTTTTTGGGGGGCAAAGAAAAAACAAGAAGGTATTGGAACCGAAGAATGAACGTTTTGTGTTGCTGCAAATGCTTGCATTTGATGCAGTACTTGGATTGTTTTGCCACGAGTTCCCGGCATGCAATGCGCGAAAGTCACGTGGTCTGTCAATCTCTATTGATGAAGCACAGCTGGAAGCTGGGCCGCTCTACACTGGGGGCAGGGGCCCCCGTAAATCAAACTTTTAGAAGTTGAGAAATAAATAACCATTACCCACAAACTGAATATGGACAGGATTTACTACAGTGGCTGAAAAATCCACTGGAAAAGGCACAAATGAGATGGTTTCACCTCTCACTCACTCTGTTTGTGCGCAGGCTCACACAGCACTCGGCAGAGATCCCGCCCCCCAGCTCAACATCCAATCACTGTTGGTATGCAAATGAGCCGGTGTCAGGTTTCTCAGTAGGCAGGGCAGAGCAAACTGAAGCAGCAACTCTCTGTGGTCCAAATCACAGTGACTCGTGAGATGATTAACAAGTGAAAATCCATCTGCAGGCAGTGGGAGAGCAGTCCACTGTTGTGTTTCCCTCTGTGAGCCCGTAGGCTGCAGAGACACAAAGCCCCGCCCAGCTTTCAACAGTTTCCTCGTTTCATATTCTGATGTAATCACAGCGATTTCACTACAGCTAGTTCACCCCCAGCTTCCAGCAGCTCACAAAGGTCCAGCCCCCTGTCGTCGCACCGTGTTACATCATTTGGTGATCGCAGCCCATGAATCAGATCTTTATTGTCACTGTTAGCAGTTTGGCATCTCTCCATCGGCAGGATGTAAGTTTTTACATTCAGATTCTTTTAAGACGAGAGAAGAAGATGAACTAGACTTAAGAGGTACCTACACAGGGAATGTATGTAACACACCACAACATAATTATCTGCACAAATAAGATACGTACAAGTTATATCCATTGTAAACAGACGAGCTTAAAATAAGACAACTTACGGGAAAGTAACAGTAATCTAATTACTTTTTTGCAATTGTAATCCCTTGCTTGTTACATGAAAAAAGTAACCAGGTTACAGAGATGTGTTCCTTGTAATGCGTTCCTGCCCCTCTCTGTTGTTTTATTTTTCAGTTGCACCCCTGAGGGAATCGATTCTAGCTTGGATAACGTGATATCGAATTATATTCAATTAATATCAATTAATTTTGCCCGAAACGCCAGAATCTCAGGATAAACCTCACAAAATTTCAACAACCACCAAACAGCTAAAACAGTAAATGAGAGCAGGAACACGGATTCTGCACAGAGACTCAGTGACATGTGGCTTTCTGACCGACGGCACGGACACGGTCGGGGCTGAAAGCGACAGCTCGCTGATGCTGATGCGTCGGCGGCTCCACGCTTTGTGTTTACGTCCTTTTGGCGCTGATTCTGAAGCTGCAGGTTTGATCTCTCTCCAAACAATATTGACTGAACCAGCAGCAAAAGAAGATCCAAACTACGCTTCACGTAAACATCGTCATGAATTCCCTCTTAGCTTTGCTGTTTTGCTTCCACCTTCTCTCTCTCTGTACTTCAAGAACAGTTTCCCAAATCAAATTTAAACACTTTAAAATTATGCAAAATGCATTACTGCAAAACGCTCAGCTGTGTCTGTAATCAAACCTCTGCCACTTTGCTCTGCTTCACATGAGATGCATCAGGTAACGTTCAAGTGTTGATTAATGGTTTTCTTTAGTTTTTGATGTACTGCAGAATATTTTTATAAAATCCAGACCAGGAAAATCACCTTCATGTTTTTCTGTTTTATCCTCAGTCACTTTGACACAAAGGCCTCTGCTGTGATGCTCACACCTTTGATAAAGTCTCACAAGTGTCAGCTTTCTTTTTATAGATACAAAAATATGGAAATGTGCTGATACGTGATCAAAATTATAATATTTCTGACTGAGGCAAAATTTCCCCGATTCAAATCGAATCAAATCGAACAATACCCAGCCCTAGTCATGAGCCCTGTGTGCCTTGGGGTGGGACACCCAACATGGCCAGGTCTTAAGGTGTAATCCAATTACATGACAAAAACAGTTCTCCAGAGCAGCAGCATTTAGAAAGTCGGCAAGTGTTTGTGAGTATTTATTCACTTTAAATATCGTTAACATTATAGTTAGCAAATATCCACAACTCCAGCTAATGTTGAAGCAAAACAAGAAAACCACTGAATCTAATATGTGAGCTTGGAACATGAGAAGAAGAACGCTGTGAAGTGGTGCTGCAGCTAATGATGAGAGACCACAGAGGAGGAGGAGGAGGGATGGGGCTGGGCAAAAGAGAAGAAGACCCCAAACCCCCCACCCTCCAACAGAGTTTAAACTGACCTGAGGGCTGTGCGTGTGCGTGTGTGTGTGTGTGTGTGTGTGTGTGTGCGTGTGTGTGTGTGTGTGTGTGTGTGTGTGTGTGTGTGTGTTTGGCCTCCTGACCTCAGCCTCTATTTTCAGCCCTCGCCTGTCTGCTGCCACACCCCCAGAAAAATCAATGAGCATCCAAACGGCTGCTGGCTGTGACATGACCCTCGCATATCATTAAACAGATGCCCTGAGAACAGCGGAGCATCCTTTCCCCCATCGCTGCTTCTTAAGCAGCCAACCAGCCTCGAGCTGTTTCTGATGCTTTTAGCAAAAACATCCAATCACAGACTCTTAGCTCCTGTGCTGAGAAAACCAGACCTGATGGTGCCTGAGGAGCTGAACCCAACCAGACTCCGGTCACTCTGTGCCACGGTGAGGGGAGTGCACACACACCTAACTGTGTCCTGTCAGGACAGACCTCACCCTGGGCACAGAGAGAGTACACACACATACACTCTGACTCATTACAAACTGCTGGTTGGAGGGTTGCAAATTAAAAAAACACTTGTTAAATGAATCTTATGTTTGTGCATCTATGCTTGTCCTCTCCCTGTATACACCAGGGAAGCTGAAACTGGAAGCTCCCATCAACACACACTCTCTCAGCATGTCAGCAGATCCAGTATGTGAGCCTGTATCAATAAAATGGGCTGTGACCCCCCTGTAACAGGAAGTGTACCTCAGAGAGAGTCAACAGCATGTTTGATAACCAACACTCCCCGTCAAGGACTGGGACTCCTAACAGACACTGGAGGACTCCTGGTAATGTGGCCAAGGCTAAATCCAGAATACACAGCAGCGTATTAGAGCAGTCATCACCTCCAGGACCCAGCTGGGCCCAGCAAAGTCCAACATATGAATAAAAGTCCAGCACGTTTCTGCTTGTGCGTGTTTGTGGTTCAGAATCATAAAAAGCTTCAAGCACACTCAGGCCTGTGAGGCTCATTCAGACCCTGAGCCGTGGCTCTGTGCTACTATATTAACTGCCATGATGCACTGAGTTTTTCCTTTCCAGTCACCTTTCTCACTCACTATGTATTACCTCTCTGCATTGAATCATATCTGTTATTAACCTCTGTCTCTCTTCCACAGCATGTCTTCATCCTGTCTTCCTTCTCTCACCCCAACCAATCACAG
The DNA here is from genome assembly GCF_965226115.1 of Aulonocara stuartgranti. Taxonomy (NCBI): domain Eukaryota; kingdom Metazoa; phylum Chordata; class Actinopteri; order Cichliformes; family Cichlidae; genus Aulonocara; species Aulonocara stuartgranti. Next base: position 39,833,201 of record NC_138943.1, on the reverse strand, counting down.
CAGATGGCCCCGCCCCTCCCTGACCCTGGTTCTGCTGGAGGTTTCTTCCTGTTAAAAGGGAGTTTTTCCTTCCCACTGTCGCCAAAGTGCTGCTCACAGGGGGTCATATGATTGTTGGGTTTTTCTTTGTATCTATGAAGCGCCTTGAGGCGACTTTTGTTGTGATTTGGCGCTATACAGTGGAGCAAAAAAGTACTTAGTCAGCCACCGATTGTGCAAGTTCCCCCACCTAAAATGATGACAGAGGTCAGTAATTTGCACCAGAGGTACACTTCAACTGTGAGAGACAGAATGTGAAAAAAAAATCCATGAATCCACATGGTAGGATTTGTAAAGAATTTATTGGTAAATCAGGGTGGAAAATAAGTATTTGGTCAATAACAAAAATACAACTCAATACTTTGTAACATAACCTTTGTTGGCAATAACAGAGGTCAAACGTTTACTATAGGTCTTTACCAGGTTTGCACACACAGTAGCTGGTATTTTGGCCCATTCCTCCATGCAGATCTTCTCGAGAGCAGTGATGTTTTGGGGCTGTCGCCGAGCAACACGGACTTTCAACTCCCGCCACAGATTTTCTATGGGGTTGAGGTCTGGAGACTGGCTAGGCCACTCCAGGACTTTCAAATGCTTCTTACGGAGCCACTCCTTTGTTGCCCGGGCGGTGTGTTTTGGATCATTGTCATGTTGGAAGACCCAGCCTCGTTTCATCTTCAAAGTTCTCACTGATGGAAGGAGGTTTTGGCTCAAAATCTCACGATACATGGCCCCATTCATTCTGTCCTTAACACGGATCAGTCGTCCTGTCCCCTTGGCAGAAAAACAGCCCCATAGCATGATGTTTCCACCCCCATGCTTCACAGTAGGTATGGTGTTCTTGGGATGCAACTCAGTATTCTTCTTCCTCCAAACACGACGAGTTGAGTTTATACCAAAAAGTTCTACTTTGGTTTCATCTGACCACATGACATTCTCCCAATCCTCTGCTGTATCATCCATGTGCTCTCTGGCAAACTTCAGACGGGCCTGGACATGCACTGGCTTCAGCAGCGGAACACGTCTGGCACTGCGGGATTTGATTCCCTGCCGTTGTAGTGTGTTACTGATGGTGACCTTTGTTACTTTGGTCCCAGCTCTCTGCAGGTCATTCACCAGGTCCCCCCGTGTGGTTCTGGGATCTTTGCTCACCGTTCTCATGATCATTTTGACCCCACGGGATGAGATCTTGCGTGGAGCCCCAGATCGAGGGAGATTATCAGTGGTCTTGTATGTCTTCCATTTTCTGATGATTGCTCCCACAGTTGATTTTTTCACACCAAGCTGCTTGCCTATTGTAGATTCACTCTTCCCAGTCTGGTGCAGGTCTACAATACTTTTCCTGGTGTCCTTCGAAAGCTCTTTGGTCTTGGCCATGGCGGAGTTTGGAGTCTGACTGTTTGAGGCTGTGGACAGGTGTCTTTTATACAGATGATGAGTTCAAACAGGTGCCATTCATACAGGTAACGAGTGGGGGACAGAAAAGCTTCTTACAGAAGACGTTACAGGTCTGTGAGAGCCAGAGATTTTCCTTGTTTGAGGTGACCAAATACTTAATACTTATATCTGGAACAAACTCCCAGAAAGCCTCAGATCAGCTGAAACACTCAGTTTATTTAAATCCAGGTTGAAGACTCACCTGTTCTCAGCTGCATTTGAATAAAGCACCAAATCTACGCTTTTAAGCTTAAATTTCAAAACTTACATTAACTACTGATCTTATCTGTTTTGATTTTACATACTGTTTTGTTTGTTTGTTTGTTTGTTTGTTTGTTAAGTGGGTTTAGAGCTCTGGGTAGCTCCCCAGCTGGGTCTAGAGAGTATTTTAAATTCAGGGAATTTAAAATAGAAAGTAGCTCGTCCACAGAAGGACTGGTAGCTCCCCTTACGATAAGGGTTCAGATCGCGCGAACAGGTGTGAAATGTGTGTGTTTAGTTTGTTTGTTTGCTTGCTTGTTTTAATCAATTTTAAATCATACTTTTTATTTGTTTTTGTTTCTAATGTCTCTGTAAAGCACTTTGAATCACCTTGTTGTTGAATTGTGCTATACAAATAAATTTGCCTTGCCTTATTTTCCACCCTGATTTACCAATAAATTCTTTACAAATCCTACCATGTGGATTCATGGATTTTTTTTTCACATTCTGTCTCTCACAGTTGAAGTGTACCTCTGGTGCAAATTACTGACCTCTGTCATCATTTTAAGTGGGGGAACTTGCACAATCGGTGGCTGACTAAATACTTTTTTGCCCCACTGTATATATAAAATTGAATTGAATTGAACATGCACACGCCCTCGGGGCACACTCTGTTGTATTGTTTTTTCCTGATTGTGATTGGCCTGTTGAACCTGCAGCCCGACCATGGTAGTAGACTGGCTCACCCACCTTTTGCTCTTTCTCAGAAATCCTGTTTCCACATCTACTCCCCAGTTACTTGGCTGAAGTTTGCTCGTTGTTCCTCGGGGAACTCTCCTGTTCTACACTATGGTCGAGTTGGAACTCACCCAGGATTTTTGTTTTGCAGTCACAGTGAGTCTTTGTGGAAACCTGTTACTCAGCTGCCTGCCCACTCTCCATCCTGCCTCTTTTGTCTTCACTGGATCCCCCTCATCCTCAGCCTTCTCAGTTGCCTGCTGGCCCTCACTAATAACCTGTCTCTGTCTGAATGTTCATCATGGAAATGTTTCCTGCACAGATACTCACTGGTGTGCAGAGATATGTTTGTAGTTAGTTCCAACACTCAGCACATGGAACCAGGTTATTAGCTGTATGTGAGTCAGGGAGAGCACACGTCCACTTCACACTGTGAGCTTTGAGGTCTCTGACAGTATCGGTTAATGTGTACCTGCCAAGGCAATTATCTGCTGGTTACAGAATATACAGAATATCTCTACCTGTCTCTGTTATCAATGAAATGTACCAGGGTTATTTTTTTTATTAAAGAACATCTCTCTCCTTCACGATGCATACAAAAGCTACTCTTCATCAGTTTTCATGTCTGTTACTGATATTTGAAAAAAAAAAGGTCCTGGTTAAACAAAGCGCTGTATAAATGTTGTAGGTTTTATTTCTTTATCATAAAAAGGTGAAAAGAGCCTGACAGTATAGTTTACAACTCCAGTTCAACAACGCTGGCATGATGTGACAGCAGAATATGATCAGACTCATCTCTGGACTCTTGAGGACAGTAACAGACTGAACTACAGTAAATTAATACAATACATTAATAATGGATTGGATTTATATAGCGCCTTTCAAGGCACCCAAAGCGCTTTACAATACCACTATTCATTCACTCTCACATTCACACACTGGTGGAGGCAGCTACAGGTGTAGCCACAGCTGCCCTGGGGCAGACTGACAGAAGCGAGGCTGCCATATCGCACCATCGGCCCCTCTGGCCAACACCAGTAGGCAGTAGGGTAAAGTGTCTTGCCCAAGGACACAACGACCAGGACAGAGAGCCCAGGGATCGAACCGGCGACCTTCCGGTTACAGATGCGCTTCCCAACAACATTACTGTACAACAGACTCGTAGAAAGCCCTGAGCACGGTGCGACAGGTGTTTAAAGACTCCGCTGCCTCAGTACCCAGTCCAGTTTACCATCTGAGCGTGCTCTGAGGTGTCCTCCACAGCCCCTGGATTCAAACAGGAGTCGGAGGTTTCCTGGTCCTCCTAAAGTCCACAATCACTTCTTTGGTCTTTGCCACGCTGACCTGCAGGTGGTTCTGCTCGCACCACGTCACAAAGGAGTCCACCCCAGCCCCGATGATTTGAAAATCCCACAAACATATATTTCATTAGAACAAAGTGTTACAGCAGGCCACCCTGTATGGGTGAGGAGAATGTGGAGCTCTGGAACCAGAGAGCCTGAGCTCTGTGTGGTGGGTAACTCAGGAGGCAGAGCAGGTCATCGACCAATGGGAAGCTGGGTGGTGCTTGCTCATAGGGGTCATGTGATTGTTGGGTTTTCTCTGTATGTATTATTGTAGTCGACCTTACAATATAAAGCACCTTGAGGCGACTGTTGTTGTGACTTGGCGCCGTGTGAATAAAACTGAACAGTCTTATATTAACTCATACATTTTGCAAGTCAGACATTCTCTGAGATGTTGATGCATCTCAATCATCCAGGTAAGCAAATCTCCAAAAGTTGATCCTGTTCATCTGGACGTAGCGTTTTGTGGGAGAAACGTTTCGTCATCATCAGGTGACGTCGTCAGTCTCAGCTGACTGCAGGTTTCAACCTTATAAACAGTACATTTGCACAATGACTGAAACCAGCCCACTGAAGGAACAATGGGCTGGGAGTCTCAATCAGCCGAGACTGAGGAAGTCACCTGATGATGACGAAACCTTTCTCCCACAAAACGCTACGTCCAGATGAACAGGATCAACTTTTGGAGGTTCTGTGAGATTAGTGGCTCCAGTGTGCTGCTTTGCTTTGATCTCTTCCACAGCACGTCTTTCAATGAAGACCCAGCCCTGCTGAGAGGGATCTATGTGAAGATAGCATTCCTCCACCTTCTGCCATCAGTTCCCAGACATTTCTTTGTTAAAAGGAGTCTACACAGTGGTAAACATGGCTGTGTCCCAACTTCCCAATATTTGTCTCAGTTTAAACATTACTATTTTTCTGTGTTCTGTGAATAACAGATAAGAGTCATTGCATTCTGTTTTAGTAACATCAGGCCTCTTCAATGAGCTCTTTTCTTCATATAATAACCAGATACAAGTGTGTCCTGCTGAAATGAATTACACTGAAATGGTTAATGTGTCTCTTCTAGCATTGCAGCACAGGAATTATCAATACAATCCAATTTTATTTTGATCACAGCAGTAGTCACCTCGAGGTGTTTTATATTAAAAGTCAAAGACAAACCCCAACAATCAAACGAGCCTCATGAGCAACAGAGGTCAGGAAACAACATAACAATGGCAAACAAAGTAATGTTTTCAATGCTTAAACAACGCAGAGACATTTTCATCTGAAAGAAAACAGCAGACAGCTCACCTACACATACAGTAAGGGTGTGCTGGGAACGCGGCCCAGGTCCGTGAGAGCTTCAGCTCTCACCTCCGGCAGCGCTTCGACTGCATTCCAAGGGAGACTGGGGTCATTGAGTCCAAATGGACCAGCGCCTCCATTGCTGAGGCTGCTGCACTGAGCTATGGCCGCAAGGTGGTTGGTTCCTGTTGTGGTATTGCTTGAACCAGCTGGTGGGCACCAGAGGTGAAGGGAGCCATCAGGCCGATGAGTGAGTCCTATCAGACTTGGTTAGCCTGTGGGACTTCTGAGATGTGGGAGAAGTTGATTTAGGCCGTGGAAAAAGACTTTCAGACTGCCTCAAAGTAAGTCTGGCAACCCATCAGGTGACTCAGGAGGGGAAAGGAGTGCTCTGTCATTGTCCACTCCAGGTGTAGTGTTGCTGACTAACTGAGGATACTGTCGGGTGGTGGAAGTACATGATGACCGCCTTATTGTCACTGACACGCCTTCCATAGAGGAAGCAGAGTCTAGGGAGAACTAGGGACAAGGGGGGTGACTCATGCATTACCGGGGGGGGTCACCAAGTAGCTAACCAAGTCCTTGGTGGCAGGGCCCCTGGGGTGGATGGGGTTTGAGTTCCTGAAAGCTCTGGGCTGTCTGGGGCTCTGGCAGGCCTGCTGTTTGGCTGGTATGGGAGGATCGGCAGCTGATGCAGGTCAGCTGTGTCCTCCAGGCTATAAAAGCTGGCACAGGTGAACCGCTCTGTCTCTTCCACTCTACCTGATATCAGCCTGATATCAGCCTACTGGTGATCTTTACATCTTGGTTCGGCTATGTTTATTTTAAATGTAAAAATATTATGTTATATACAAGAAAATTAATTTATATATTAAAACAAACTTAAATATAAAATATTTAATGTTTGTACATTATTTTAAATTAAATATACAAATCATTTTATACTTAAGTAAACTTCTTGTGTGAACTCCCTTCTGGTCACCTACTTTGAGGCAGTTTGTGACAGTGCGCTCCAACTACAGAGGCGCCACCCTTCTCCTTCTATGCCAGGATGCTGGAAAGCAGCGTCTGTGTGCGAGGCTACAGAGAGCCTGGCCTTTCTTATCAGTCGAGACAGGACAACAAGAAAGAATTTAACATTTTGAGTGGTCGGACAAGAGGACAGCTTTCTGCATCCGTCTTACAGCAGCAGCATTTCTACATGTTGTTCATGTTTTCTTTCTTTACCTGTGATTCAGTAAAAGGACCAGATGTTACAGTCCCTGATAATACATTGCTTTAAATGGAGAGACTCTTTAGGGACGGCTGTTATGAGGAAACCCAGAAACGTTACCAGCAGCACACATCGTTGTGTGCCTCAACTTTCGTTCTTTTACCCGGGCTGATCTGCCGTTTTTCTTGGTTAGGTTTGGGGATTAGAGATCTGCTCTAAATGATTAAAATTTGGGCCACATCGTCAGTAGTGGACCTTGGATTCATCGGGTGTTTCGGCCATTATCACTAGACACCCTGATCCAAGGAGGCCCTGGCAGGGTTGATCAGGCCCTGGAGTCACTGGTTTATGTTAAATTGTTCTTTCTCCTGTTTAGTTTTCTACAGTTTATTCTATCTGTTCCTGCCCCCCCCCCCCTCTTTCTTAAATAGATAACTATCATATCTGATATCATATCTCACAGTACAATAATATTGAATGGGTTGCATTGTTGTATTTTGTCATGTTTCTCAGGTCTTTGTCTGAATTTCTACGAACATTATTGCTAAGGATTGTCTTATTGCATTGGAGTCACACTGGGTTAAATATGTACACTTGGGTTTTAAGGGGTATTTATTATTTTCTTCTTTTTTTGGGTTGTATGGAAGCCCCAAACGCAATTTCATTGTTCTTGACAATGACAATAAAATAAATACTATACTAATACTATGTAACTGAGAAATGCTTCCCTCTTTGTTCCCCTAATTTCCTTCGGCATTAATAAAGTATTCTGATTTCTGATCAACATTTGTGGAGCCTCAGACTTAAAGGTAAACTAGTTCTAAGCTCTGAGTGATTTATGACACACAACCCATCTAGCATACAATATTAACAACAGCTTTATTATATTTGTCTGTAGCCAAGTAATAATGTTTGGTTTGGAATATCATCCTGTGTGCCAAGTCCTGCATCTGGGTCCGTTCTCTGCTTGCCACACGACTCTTTCATTGCTTTAACATGTTTAGTTTTTTTGTATTCTTGTGCGTTTTCAGTAGATCCCAGCAGCAGCAAACAGAAAAGGTGACAAATATGAGTGTTGGCAGTTAACAGAAAGTCATGATAGTCCAGAGAAAGGAAAGGTGAGGGGGCAGGGGGCGTACACAGCAGCCCAGACAGAGTGACAGCAGGCCATGGCATCAGTGCTGTTTGTCTTAAACACGTCTTCACTGATTGTCAAGTCAAATAAAGGCTGCCACACAGCAACCCTATTGTTAACACTCCAATGCTCCTCACCACCTCCTTAAGAAAAGCAGAGGCTGCCCCCTCCCTCTTAAACACACACACTTCAGTGCCAAACGTCTTTGTCTCCAGCAACAGGAGGTGCAGTCGTTTTGTTTTTCTCAGTTAATGGGTTGGTGGGGCCAGGAGGGCCAAGCAGAGGCAGGGATTACTCATTCAGCCTTTAAGCCTTCGCCCCACTTGCCTCTTTAAACACACAGACGTGCACAGAGGTGCACTGATTCTGGTGCTGGTTAGCTTCCACTCACGCATGTGAAGAAGCCACGTTTGTGTACAGTATGAGTACAACAACGTTTAAAATGTCTTCATCATGTTCAAACACACACAGCCATATGAGGTCCGGTCGTTTGAGACAATAGTTTCTGGTAGCAGCTGGTCAGCAGTAGCCTTAGGAGTCTCTCACACACACACACACATATGTAGGACGTTCCTGCATGTCTAATGACATGCTGAGACAACGCAAACACAGGGAAAACGACCTGACTGACCATCTGCAGCTCAGAGGCCATGTTAAGCATCTGTGTCTTACACAGGTTTACACATGAATGTGCAAAGGTACATATGGATTTGTCTCGGCTTGAGTTGTATTTCTGCAGACTTGTCTGTCCTTTAGTACCACTTTAATTTCTTCAAACGACCAAAACGTTAACCACAATTTAAACACAAGGTGCTTGATAACATGTGCCTACTGCATGGGTACGCTCAGATTCCACACATGCAGCTGCATTATTGTAAAGAACAAAATCAAGCATATCACAAGTTCATTCTTTGTTTGTGCTGTTCTTGAACACATGGAAATTCTCCTTGTATTTGTGTTGTACAACTCTGAAAAAGTATCTGCGTTTTTATGTTATTTGCATATTTATCACACGTACATGTTTGTTGTTCCTTACAGCCCTCTGACAGTGGACTCATCTCTGTGCTCGTCCTGCTGGGCCTCAGTGCAGCGTTCCATACTGTCGACCATAATATCCTATTACACGTGTCATATAAATGGTATATGTAGTGTTCCCAAACTGTTAAAATGTGTATTGTTTGCTGATGACACCACTCTGTACTGCTCAGGTAAAAACTTAGAACAGCTTCTGACTACAGCGGAAAAGGAGTTAAATATATTAAAAAACTGGTTTGATGTAAATAAGTTATCGTTAAATATAAAGAAAACAAAATTGATTATTTTTGGCACTAGACAAGTGAAAAATGTCTCTAAAATCAGGGTTAATGGAATTGAAATTGAGAGTGAATGAAAATAAATTTCTTGGAGTGATGATTGATGATAAGCTGAGTTGGAAGTCTCATATAAACCACGTGAAAACAAAAATGTCAAAAACCATTGCTATTCTCTATAAAACAAAGCATGTCCTGAACAAAAAATCATTATACACACTTTATTGTACTCTGTTGCTTCCATATATGACTTACTGTCTGGAGATATGGGGTAATGCATATAAAACGAACACTCTTCATATTTTCAAGTTACAAAAAAAAGCTATAAGAATTATAAACCAATCAAACTATATAGAACCAACTAACATTTTGTTTATTAATCTGAATACCCTGAAATTTTATGATTTAGTTGAATATAAAATGGCACAGATAATGTATAAAGCACAAAATAACTTGCTTTGCCCCAGTACTCAGAAGCTGTTCAAAGTCAGAGAGAGTCAATATGACTTAAGGGGAAGAGATTTCTTTTAAAAAAAAAACAAGATAAGGACAAATATAAAGCAGAGATGTGTTTCTGTTAGAGGAGTTAACCTGTGGAATAGTTATGACAGTGATTTAAAAAGGTGTAGTTCATTTTCCTTGTTTAAAAACATGTTTAAAAATAGAGTAATAGAAAAATATAGAAATCAAGAATGAAAAGAGCAAAAATAATAATACTGAAACTCTTGAGCTACAGATTAAAAATGTCCAAGGCGAAGCGGTCAAAGTCTGGCTGTACTTCACAGCAAAAGATGCAAACTCAGCAGCAACAAGTGCTTTAAGCTGATACTGTGATACTGTCAAAGGAGGTAACACCTCGAATCTGATGAAACACCTGGCGACGCATAGCGTTTTTTTAAAAGCCGAGAAATGCGCCGTATTTGATAGCTTGCTGCGAGACCTCACACCGAGCACATCTACTGCGGGTGGGTTGCCTGTTATCGGACCCGGAGTTAGCAACATCCCCCAAAAACACGAAGAGGAGAGTCCTGGCCCCTAGCCCTGCCAGTGTAGCAGAAATGATGAGGATGATGATGCAGCAGCAGCCGTTCTTCTCTGCGTGAGTAGCTTAATGTTGTTCTGTGTAATTTACGTTGAGTAGGCTAACCACGTTATTACATTAATGCATGTAAGGTGAACTAGCAAACACCGTCATAGCTACATGCAGCTGTCTTCTTGTTTGATGGCAGATACTCCCTTCACCCTGGCCAAAAAGGCTAAAATGACCAAAGAAAAAGAGGGAAACAGTTAAACATGAGAGGTTTTTGGACAAAGTTGGTGTTTTTTCCATTGTTTAAGCACTGCTTCCAGCCAAGAGTGATACCATATATGCCCCATAGCTGCAGAAAAGGCTAACATTGTTATCTTTTTACAAAACAGCTGAACATGAGAGGTTTTTGGACCAATTTTGTGTTCTCCATTCTTTAAGCACCGGTTCGAGCACCGTTTAAGCACCGGCACCATTTCAAAAGTACCGGTTTGGTACTGGTATCGGATAAAACCTAAACGATACCCATCCCTAGTCCTAACCTTAAAATATAAAGCACCACGCAGCACCTGTTGTTGTGATTTGGTGATTTATACATAAAACTGAATTGAACTGAATGAACCACGGTCAGAACAATGGTTCACTTTACTGTTGGTCAACGATGCTTTACTGAGCACACAAAGCACTCTATAACACACAATCACACATTCACATTCAGTGCTTTACTCTGTTTTGACTGCAATCACTGCCACTCACTCTGATGGATGGACTGGGGCCAATCTGTGGTTCAGTATCTTGCTCAAAGACACTTCAGTAGTGGGTGCCAGGGATGATCCACAAGTCCCCCAGTTGGTAGACAATATGCCATCTCCTGTTTCCTGTATGTTAGTAATACACAGCACAGAACATAGCTGTGTGTGTGTGTGTGTGTGTGTGTGTGTGTGTGTGTGTGTGTGTGTGTGTGTGTGTGTGTGTGTGTGTGTTGAAGGTTACATCGTATGGTTTAATTTCCTCTCCCCTGTAATGCTGACCGTGACATTCACTTTTTACCCTCTGTTGACTTCAAATGCCACACAGACCCACAGGAGCATGAGCACTGAAACTGATTAACTTGTCTACACATCTGAGAAGAATTCAGGCATGTACTGCATGGCTGTATCTCAGCCAAGGCCAAGATGTTACAGTAGCCACTGTACTCAAGACTAGGCTCATAGCTGAGACAGTACGAAGCAGAACAGTGACTGAGACCTTTTCTCAACACCCAAGGAAGCATGTTCATAGTTGTTCACATGGGACTTCCTGAGGATGAGAGTGCGATCTGTCATCGCCCTGTGCCTTCCCGGCTAGCCCAGTCTGGCTACAAGTGTTTTTGCCTCTATTGTCCCTCCTCTCTTCCCTCTCGCGCTCTGCGCACCACCGGGGCGGAGTTCACTGTGGACTCCCGCCCCTGGCTCCCGCACCTGCAAGCAATCTCCTGTGATCAGCGCTCACTCTAGCTCTGTACTTAAGGCGGTGGCTGGGGGTGCCTCATCGCTGGATTATTGTGTAACTTTTGTTGTGTTCCGTCGATTCTCTAGCCTCTTCGAGTAAAAACCCGTGAGCTACCCATAGCTGCGATTTCGCTGGATGCCGAAAAGGCATTCGACAGAGTTGAGTGGAGATATTTATTCTCTACTTTAGAGTGTTTCGGTTTTACCAAAAGCTTTATTAATTGGATTCAGCTTATATATGTACACCCCAAGGCATCAGTACTCACAAATGGAATAATAGGGCCTTCTTTTGAACTAGGTAGAGGAACCAGGCAGGGGGATCCCCTCTCTCCACTTCTTTTTGCTCTGGCCTTTGAGCCGTTGGCAGTGGCTATTCGTAGAGAGCCCAATTTTCCAGGTGTCAGTATAGGGAGAGACTATGCTGGGGAGGAAGCTGCTGGTGAAAGAGTGGAAGGCCTCATCGACTCCTACCTTCTCTCAGTGGTATATCTCTTTGGGACAAGTGGCAGCTTACGAAAGATCATATAGACTGCTAAATAGATTGGACGACTATAATGATAAGTGGGCTAATTACTTTTTACATACAGGTCAGTGACGTATCCGGCTAAAGTAGTTAAGTTCGGACTAAATAGGATAGCTGTAATCTGGTCTATGTGAAATGTTGGCATCACCTTTTTTTTTTTTTGGGATGGAAATATGCATTGAAGCTCAATTTGTTCTGTTGTTGTTACTGGGAATGTCCATTCTGCTATTTTTGGGTGTTTTTTTTGGGGGGGGGGGGGGGGGGGGTCTGGGGTTTTGTTTTTTTTGCTTTTTTGTTTTGTTTTTTTGTTTTTTGTGTATATTAAAATCTAATAAAGTTTGAGTCATAAAAAAAAACCCTGTGAGCTATTCTCATGTCAATTCTCCTGTCTCTGTGTTAGATTCTACCCGCCTGCCTGAGGACTTTCCACCCCTGCTTGGTTGAGAGTTGGGTGAGTCGGTGTGGTGCGAGCTGGGCAAAGAATCCCTGGGAGGAGTATCTGTGTTGGTGTTTTCCCTAAAACTGCCCTCGTGACCCTTGGAACCCCCTGGTACCGTTTCCCTGCACTTATAGATATTGCACTTGGTGACTGTGGAAAATAAACTACCTACTCTTGTGATTTCAGTCTGCGCGAGTCCTTCCTGTGCCCGTGACAGAATAATCCAGCCACAAACTGGACTCCGGCTGCGGCAACCGCCCTCTCTCTGGAGGAAATATTGCAACGTCACGAACAGATGTTAATTCGACTCGGCAGAGAAGTGGCAGTGCTAACCCAGGCTCTCGCCCAACATATTCCACTGCCGGAAAGCCTGCCTCCCGCAGCATCTTTGTTTCGGGAACTTCCAGCATCGAGGGAGGACCAGCCTGAGTCACGGGAAGCCCGGAGTGTCAGAGAGGAGGAGGGGGAGCAGCCAATGCAGCTAGGTCACTCGCGGCTGTCGCCTGCGGAGCAACAGCGCCGCTTTGCGGCGGGTGAGTGTTTATATTGTGGCCGTAAAGGTCATTTTATCTCCGCCTGTCCCGCGCTGGCAAAAGGGCACGCCCACCAGTTATTGAGAGGGTACTGGTGGGCGACCTGTCTGGCAAACACCCTCTTCCACGTTTGTTGCTGGCCGCTAGACTCACTTTTCGGACTGAGTCATATTCTCACTCCGCTCTGGTAGATTCAACAAAACTTTAGTGATCCCTCACTAGTTGCTAAGCTCCACATTCACACCAAGCCTCTGCCACATCCTCTCCGGGTGTCAGCCTTATCCGGTCAACGTTTGCCAGACATAACTCTTGTCACCTTACCTATCGCCCTCACCCTCTCCGGCAATCACACAGAGAACATTAGCTTTTGTGTTTTCAAGGCTCCTGTCACCCCCCTCGTGTTAGGCTACCCATGGCTAATGCAACACAACCCACACATTGATTGGCAAAAGAAGCAGATTACGGGATGGAGCACTGAATGCCATGTGAACTGCCTTCGGGCTGCCACTCCACCTGTGCCTTCCTCCTCCCCAGGGGAGCCCTCTCTGTCCACGGATCTGTCATCGGTGCCCAGTATCTATCATGATCTAGCAGCATTGTTCAGTAAAAATAAAGCACTGTGTCCCACCTCACCGGCCCTACGATTGCCCCATTGACCTCCTCCCAGGGGCTCCCTTGCCCTCTGCTCGTCTCTATAGCCTCACCCAGCCTGAGAGGGAGGCCATGGAAAAATATATCATTGACTCTCTGGCTGCAGGCATTATCCGCCCGTCGTCATCCCCTGTGGGGGCAGGTTTCTTTTTTGTCGAAAAAAAAAGACAAGTGTGACCAGGAGATATTTTATTTTGTATTCTTATGATCACAGTTATAATCAGAAGTATCAATCATTAATCATTTACCATTGTTGAACCAGTTGACAGAATAATCTTTGAACCACATCTATGTTAACATTAATCTACACAGATTATCAGTACTTTAATCAGTCTATTGTTGTTCTGTACTATTCATGTTATTTGCTTAAAGCTGTTTCACAGTTCTGTAACCACTCAGAAGCCTGTGGGTCCTGCTGGACCCTGCCTTAGTTCTATGTTCAGTTCTGCACGTACACAGGCCTTTAAAGTACATGCACGCTCTTATATAACACATGAATGTGTACACACACACTTAGTAAGAATAGGAGGGTCGTCTGAGGACAGTTTTCTGATAGATATACTTTCACAATAGACACGAATAGATATACACACCACACACACTGGTTTTCTCTGAGTGCTGGGCTGAGTGGAAACATCTGGAGGCCTTATAAGGAGAACTTGTGGAGTGAGGGGAACTTCCTGAGTTCTGAGAACTGACTGATACTTATCATGTGACTTGACGTCATCATTGTAATAAAAGCCTTGTGAGATGCTTGTTCGGGGGAGATCGGCTCTAAAAGGCTTGTGATGCTCATCTTCCCCATATGTACATATGTATAATAAAAATCACTATTCTGACATCTACTGAGACCATGCAGTCGTTTGTCTTCTCCTCAAAACTCGAATCATGACACAAGACTCTCCAGCCATGCATAGATTTCCTCCTACCGCTTCTGAATTTGGCCTTTGAACTGCTTCAGGGGGCCACCGTGTTTAGCAAGCTCGATCTCCGTAATGCCTACCACTTGGTGAGAATTCGTGAGAGAGACGAATGGAAGACGGCGTTCAACACACCCCTTGGGCATTTTGAATATTTGGTGATGCCCTTCGGATTGACCAATGCCCCAGCAGTATTCCAAGCTCTCGTTAATGATGTGCTAAGAGATTTCATTAATCGATGTGCCTTTGTTTATCTGGATGATATTCTGACACCAGGGCTGGGGCAGTTCTTTCCCAAATGTTTGAAGGTAAACTTAACACTTGCGCTTTCTTTTCACGTTACTTCTCATCCGCAGAACGCAATTACGACATCGGGGACTGGGAGTTATTGGCAGTCAAGCTTGCCCTGGAGGAGTGGTGGCACTGGCTGGAGGGCGCTGAACACCCTTTCATTGTATGGACTGACCATAAAATCTGGAATACATCCGATCGGCCAAGCGCCTCAACTCACGGCAAGCTAGGTGGGCACTCTTTTTCTCTCGGTTCAATTTCTCTATCACCTACAGGCACGGATCCCGCAATGTAAAGCTGGATGCGCTCTCCCGGCTGTTCACCAATATTGAGGAGTTCACTGACCCTGAGCCCATCCTTCATGCTGCCTGTGTGGTCGGAGCAGTCATTTGGGAGATTGAAACCCTAGTTCAACAGGCTCAAGACACGGACCCCGATCCAGGTACAGGGCCCCCTGGCCGGCTGTTCGTTCCTACCTCCGTCCGTGCCCAGGTTCTTCAGTGGGCTCACACTGCTCGATTCACCTGCCACCCAGGGGTTCAACGTACCATCACCTTTCTTCAACGTTATTTTTGGTGGCTTACGTTAGAAAAATATGCTAAAGAGTATGTCACCACCTGGACCACGTGCGCCCGGGACTCACGCCCCAATCGGCCACCATCTGGACTGCTTCAACCTCTGCCCACGCCTGGCCGACCTTGGTCACACATTGCCCTAGATTTCATTACTGGCCTCCCGCCTTCCTCGGGTAATTCCACTATTCTAACCATTGTTGATCATTTTTCAAAAGCTGTTCATTTTGTCACCCTCCGTCCACCTTGGAAACGGCTCAGTTACTCACCACCCACGTCTTCACGCTCAATGGCATCCCAGCAGACATCATCTCTGACAGAGGACCACAGCAATGGACAAGCAGAGAGAACAAACCAGCAACTCGAAGCGACCCTGCGGTGCATAGTCTTCCACAACCAAACCACCTGGAGCGAGCAATTACCTTGGATTGAGTATGCCCACAACAGTCTTACCTCATCTGCTACAGGACTGTCCCCATTCGAGGCCTCCATGGGTTATCAACCACCCTTTTTCCCCGCTGTTGAAGGTGAGCACACTGTTCCTTCTGTGCAACATCATCTCCGCAGGTGCCGCCGGGCCTGGCGGGCGACTCGGGCAGCCCTGCTACGGACCAAGGAACTCAACAAAGCTCTTGCTGACTGCCGCCGGACCCCAGCCCCAGAGTGTACGGTTGGACAGAAGGTTTGGCTTTCTACTCATTTTGTGCCCGTTCGTGCTGAATCCAAGAAACTCTCACCTGTCTTCATTGGTCAATTCGAGATCGAAGCATTGATCAATCCTGTGTCTGTCCGATTAAAGCTACCACGCAACATGCGTATTCATAACGTGTTCCATGTCTCACAGATCAATCCTGTGCTCTCCAGCCCAAATCACAAACTACCTACTCTTGTGATTTCAGTCTGCGCTAGTCCTTCCTGTGCCCGTGACACGATCAATCTACAATTTTCTGCCATCCCTACTTAATTACACTGATTAATATTTACAGTGCAAACGGCCCACGATACACCTAATTATAGATTACCGTAAGAAAATTCAATAGATTATTTGAAAGTGTTTTTAAGGACGTTAAGAAAAGGCTTGGCTATAAAAGAAGTATCAATATGAAATTGGAAAAATGCAGTAAGGACTGGAGTGATCTTAGAGCTGTGCAGCACTATACTGAACTAAATATTGAATAGTCAACAAACTTTTAGTAGCTTGTCCATCCATGTGCTGTAATCTGCATTATTCATGTAGAGGTTCTGACTAACGTTATATTAATAACTGCTCTTAGTTTTCATGTTCATTATTAGCTGTCTAGCATGCCTCCGGTCGCAGCAGATGGCCCCGCCCCTCCCTGAGCCTGGTTCTGTGGGAGGTTTCTTCCTGTTGAAAGGGAGTTTTTCCTTCCCACTGTCACCAAAGCACTCGCTCATAGGGGGTCATGTGATTGTTGGGGTTATTACTGTAGGCTGTAAACACTTTCTTTTTCCTTTGTCCATTCTCTGATTAAGTCATGGGTCCAGCTGTAGTTCCACACACAGTACTGAAGCTTATATAAAAATATTCTACACAGGTTCCAAAGTACCCGACACCGAGAACAACCCGCATGATTCAACCACAGAAACCAAAAAAGGAAAGCATGGATTGTGAATGTGAATGAATTTAACTCAAATGAAAAAGTAACCAATCAGACCCTCCAACAACTTCAGCTATGACTTATTAGTGGTAATTACTATTATTTATAGTGGCCTGAATTAACTAATCAGTCACTTTTAGTGTGCGTGTTCTGGAGCAGGTAAACAGATTTTGGGAGTAACACAAAAGTAACATAACACATAATTTACAAATGACTTAAATCATGTACAATAACAGAAACTAGGTACGTGAAAATACATTTATTGTGAAACTGACTGTGAATGGAGAGTGTATGACTACGTTTTATTTAATATTATACTGTAGGGTCTTTACCTTTATAATACAAAGCACCCTGAGGGGAAGCAGACACTCATTGTGTCAGGTAACGTGCTTGGCCTCTGAAGAACCTGTTTCTGTGCAGACTTCTCCATGTTTCAATCACTGTGAGAGTGTGTGCCATCACTAATTCTCATTTAGTGTGTGGGTCAACCATTGTGTCCACCAATCAGAACTCAGAGGTTAAGCCCCGCCTTTTCCTACAGTAGCACAGACTACTCCTGGCGTCCCCTCGGTGCCCTCTGTAATGCACTTTATATAGTGTTATGATTCAGTGTTAGGGATATTTTTTGTACTGTGTTTTTTGTCTGCCCCACCAGAGGGTGGCATAGTTTGTGTCCTGTGTTATTGCTGCTATGTGAGTTACAGGTGGAGGCTGACCATTGGTGGAGGACTGGGAGAGGCCGGCTATAAATGAGGACCCTTCTCAACCGGCACGCCCCCGCCTACTTCCTGTTCCCAACGAACTGTGCATGTGGCTGCGTGTGAATTTGTATTCTAGAAGCTTTTGCCGTGTTGTAAATAGATGTAAATAGTTGTCAATATGTTTTTTTACTCGGTAGCTGTAGGGGTGAGAAGCCATTTTTCCTTGGAAACCTTTTCTCCTGTTTTTGGTTAGGGAGGCAGGTAAGACACCTGTAATTTTCTTTTGGGGTTTTCTGTGTAGGTAAGCCAGCTGCATTTCATTTCTGGAGTTTTTGTTTGTTGTTTTGGCCATGCTCACCCTGACGCCCGCTACCTTTTGGGACTTAATAAACTGACTGGCTGTTGCAAAATCCGGGGCAGTTGTCTTTTTGGTTTGTCCTCCTTGAGAGCAGGGAGTGTGGGGGCATTTTCCTTTTTTTAAATTTTCCTTACGTTGCACGCCGGTTTTCCCTGGGCTGGGGTGTAACAATATGATTCAGTGCTTCATACAGTACGTTACTCATGTACAGATGGTGCAAAATGCTGCAGCTTGTCTTTTGGCACATTTCCCCTGTTTTAGCTCTACTTCACTGGCTGCCCATTTCTTTTAGCATTCATTTTAACATTCTTTTATTTGCTTTTAAAGCCCCATGCTCCTAAAGATTTACCTGTGTCCTTCGATCAGCTCTCAGTGTGTATTAGGCTGGATCAACACCTACGTGAGTTGCCGCTGAGGGTCTCTGCTTCCCTCAGAACACTCACAAGACTAACCAATAGGTGGAAGTCACACAGCAGAACCTAAGACCCAGGATGCAACTAACACCAAGGAGGCTTCTGACAGAAAGACGCTCATCTCTGCATTTGTCCTGGCCCAACCCAGTCACTCACTCCACTTCACTGTGGTCGTCTGTGACTCTGGAGACGACTAGATGTTTGTTTCTGAAATATTTCAAAACTTAATAAGGTTTAAGGGGTGGCTGTAGCTGAGGAGGTAGAGCAGGTCACCTACTGATCGGAAGGTTGGTGGTTCGATCCCTGGCTCCTCCAGTCTGCATGGCAAGATACTAACCCCAAGTAGAGATGGGTATCGGTCAGGTTTTATCCAGTGCCAAACCGGTACTTTTGTGCAGGTGCTTAAATGGTGCTTAAATGCCAGGAGAATAACCTCCTCCTAAACATCAGCAAGACTAAGGAGCTGATCGTGGACTTCACTACAAAGCAGGCGAGGAATTACAAACCCCTCATCATCAGTGGCACGCCAGTGGAGAGAGTGGACAGTTTCCGATACCTGGGTGTCCACATCACTCAGGACCTGTCATGGTCCTGTCACATCAACACCCTGGTTAAGAAAGCCCGTCAGCGTCTCTTCTACCTCAGAAGACTTAGAGACTTCCATCTGCCACTGAAGGTGCTCAAGAACTTCTACTCCTGCACCATCGAGAGCGTCCTGATGGCAAACATCTGCACCTGGTTTGGGAACAGCACCAAGCAGGACAGACGAGATCTGCAAAGGGTGGTGCGCTCGGCAGAACGCATCATTCAATCAGAGCTCCCTGACCTGCTGTCCATCTACACCAAGCGGTGCAAGTCCAAAGCTAGGAAGATTATGATGGACCTCTCCCATCCCAACAATGGACTCTTCTCACTGTTGAGGTCTGGGAAGTGCTTCCGCTCCCTTAAGCCCAAAACAGAGAGAATGAGGAGGAGCTTCTTCCCCCAGGCTATTCGAGCCCTGAACCAGGTGTAGGACTGGACTCTCCCACATGTCACCACACATTTCCTATAATCCTATAATTCCTATAATTTATAATCCTTATCTTTATAATCTCTTCTGCTATTTGCACATTCTTTACTGTAAATTCCTAAGTTAATTTGTAAATTTTTGTAGTAAACTGTAAATTGTAAATATTGTAAAACTTTTCTTCTGTCATTTAATGGTCGGGCATTGCACAGCTACAAGCATTTCACCCCCATGTCATACTGTGTATGGTTGTGTGTGTGTGACAAATAAAATTTGAATTTGGTGCTCGAACCGTTGCTTAAAGAATGGAGAACACCAACTTTGTCCAAAAACCTCTCATGTTTAACTGTTTTCCACTTTTTCTTTGGTCATTTTAGCCTTTTTGGCCAGGGTGAAGGGAGCATCTGCCATCAAACAAGAAGACAGCCGCATGTAGCTATGATGATGTTTGCTAGTTCACCTTACATGCATTAATGTAATAACGTGGTTAGCCTACTCAACGTAAATTACACACCAACAACATTAAGCTACTCACGCAGAGAAGAACGGCTGCTGCTGCATCATCATCCTCATCATTTCTGCTACACTGGCAGGGCTAGGGGCCAGGACTCTCCTCTTTGGGTTTTTGGGGGATGTTGCTAACTCCGGGTCCGATAACAGGCACCACACCCGCAGTAGATGCGCTCGGTGTGAGGTCTCGCAGCAAGCTATCAAATATGGCGCATTTCTCAGCTTTTAAAAAAAACGCTATGCGTCGCCAGGTGTTTCATCAGATTCGAGGTGTTACCTCCTTTGACAGTATCACAGTATCAGCTTAAAGCACTTGTTGCTGCTGAGTTTGCATCTTTTGCTGTGAAGTACAGCCAGACTTTGACCGCTTCACCTTGGACATTTTTAATCTGTAGCTCTGCTCTAACAGAACGTACGTACCTGGACCCGCCTACTATCCTCGGAAACATAAAATGATTGGCTAGAAGTGTATCACAGCTCAGGAAAAAAAAGCACCGAAATAAAGCACCGAAATGTGCGCTGCTTTTCGGTCTGGTTACTACCGTTTATGTCAGAACCGATACCGGTACCCATCCCTATCCCCAAGTTGCTCTCCGATGCATTCATCGGGGTGTGAATGTAGTTAGACAGCATTAAGTATAGATAAAGTGCTTGTGAGCGATTGGGTGAATGTGGCATGTTGTATAGAGCGCTTTGAGTGCTCCAGGAGAGTAGAAAAGTGCTATATAAGAATCAGTCCATTTAATAAAGCTGTAAAAGAGCAGGAGAAATCACTGAAGCTCTGAGACGGAAGCTTTTTAAATATCCGCACACAAAGGACAACAGCTGTTATTTGATCTGCACTTGGCTGCAGGCTCCCTGGAACAGTACCTGGCCCTACAGGGATGTTTCTTTAATAACAGAGCTGGACCTGAGGAAGGCCCGAGATAAATATTGCCTGTAAGTTCACAACATTATAGCTGTATCTGGAATATTTGTATTTTCTACAGCCCAAAAATCGTGGGTTATTTTACAAGCTCTCACATTTTGCAATATATTTCCCTTCATAGTCTTCTTGTTTCCATATTAAGATTCATATGTAAATACACTGAGCTGAGTTTAAATGTAATTCACAGTTTTACGTGTGCATGCAAAGGCTATTAAAACCTACAGATCAGGATCACTGGTAATCTGATACACGCGTATGTAAAAAGCACATCTTTAAATGTAAAAAGTAGGGAGCAGTGACCTTTGGTATCACATCCATGAACTTTATGAAACAAATGATGACCAGGAAAGCTCTGCCCATCCATCATTTATTTATTTTAGCACATTTGTGTGTTCTGACAGGCCAATCATCATTCAACCAGATGTAACTCTGAGTCCTCATCTCTCTCAGTGAGTATGACCTTTGAGGTTATTGGCTGTACATTCTCAGCTTGCCCGAGTGCAATGGAATTATTGGATGGCCTGGGCTAGTCTAATTTAGCGCACTGAGATAATAAGGTCCAGAGAATAACTGGTGGGCTCACAGGAGCAGATGGGTGACCCTCTGCTCTCCACTCTTTCTACATTCATCTTCCCTTTCTCTGCTTTTTCTTCCTTCATTCCTTCACTTCATCAGTGTCTATGAACAAAACAAAGAATTGGGAACATTACATATAACTAATTTTGGGCAGCCAGGGTCACTAAACTGAACCTGAAACTAGTAAAAGGTATTTATGTAGCAAACCTCAGTGTTTTCACACAGTCAGGGATGGTTTTTTTCCTTAATAAATTAAATAATCATTTAAAAACCACATGTGACAAAAACATGTGACAAATAAATAAATAAACCAAAAGTAAGAAATTAGGAAGGGCAAATACTTTTACCAGCACTGTATGACAGCTGGACCAACTGCCTTTCCATTGTCTGTCCTCTTCATCCTTGCATCCTCCCTCCTAATCCTCTGAACTTCCTGAACTGTCCTCCTTATCCGTGTTTGGACACTGGCTCATGGTCCCCATGGCTGGGATTTTCTGTTTCTCAAAGCACCACCCTCCCCCATGATTTCTTCATGTTCTGTCTTGTATTCACAATCCAACAACTACTCCCCCATCTTGATGTGTCAGTCACTCATCCCTTCTCTCATAGTCATGGGCCTTCTGTCCATCACCGTTGCCTTTCTTAACCCATTTTCACAGCCAAACAATAGACACAATGGGGAGAAAGCCCCCCAGGCAATGGGAGGAGATGTAGATCACAGGGGCAGTGCAAGTATCAAAAGACTGCTACCCAGAGACAGAGAGAGATAGAAAGTGTGTGTGTCTGTGTGTATGAGGGGGGCGCTACAACCCTCTGCTGAGGTGCTGAAAGGAAACAATCGTTATTTGAGCAGCGGAGTCCTGATCCTCACAGTCAGTAGAGGCACTGGCTCAGATGACGACTGAGCTGGTAGGGATGCACAAGGAGCAGGCAGCGATTGGAGGAGCTGCAGATACAGACCGAGTGGCAGACGAGCATTTTGGAACAATAATTAAATGTAGAGTGGTGCATACACATAGTGAGTGAAGAAGAAACACCCAGTGCATCATGGGAATCCCCCAGCAGCATGAATCTATTGTAGTGTAACAAAGGGAGGATTCAGGGTCACCTGATCCAGCCCTAACTACATGCTTTAGCAAAGAGTTTTTTGATAAAGCATCTACTGCTGAGGAGCTTTTCACAAGCTCTGCACAAAAAGTACGTTTTTATTTAAAAAAGAAACAAAACCTTTAAAAACGTGTACGCTTGTTAAAGGTTTTGGTGCTGAGGAGATGATCTAAGACTGTCTTTCACACCCACTCAGTACCATTGTTACAGATGGAGCATACCACAGCAGTCGCTGTCAACTGGACACACAATGAAGTCTCTGCTAACTTTCCTCTACATTGTGCTGTATGGCTTCTTCAATTCACTGCATTGAACACAGGATCTCAGAATGTGTTGCAGATGCATTGTGGGTATTGTACTGGGAGTATATTTGTATTGTGTGCATTTTGTATGAGTACTGTAGAGTACCAATGCAGGCCTACAGACACATAGAGCCTATGTTACACTTGGCCCTAATATATGCAACAAGACTTGCACTGAATCCAGACACTGACAGTTGCATTAATGTAAAACAGAGGCACACTCAGAGGTTTCACTCAGACCTCACCCCACAGTGGAAGAGACCAAATCAAGCCCCTGCCTGACCTTAACTCTATGTGGCAACAAAACTATACACAGTGATGAAGGTAACAAAGTGAAGATTGTGATAATAATTTCCTCAAGGTAAGCAAATGTCACTCGACATAATATTCCAACTAAATAAATTGTGGCAGCCATACCTGCTGTGGAATAAATCTACTAGCACCACAGAGGGAATCTTGCACTCACTGGGATAGAAGCATTTTGGTTTGTGTCAGGGGTGGACGCGCTGGTGGTCCAATCCCCAGCTGTCAAAACCTGATACACAGAGTGTAGCTGTGTTATTTAAATGCATGGCTGCGCCTTCAGACTCCAGAGAAGAAGAATCAGAGCCATGTTTGATCACTGCAGAAAGAAAATGTTGATGTGTTGATTACAATGCTTCCCTTTTCCCAGGTTTCTCTTCCTGCCTCCCGCTCACCCCTTTCCTTGGTGTGCTTCTCTTTCACTGCATCGATCATCTGTTTTCCTACACAGTCACAAACAGCACAATCACACACACACACTCAGTGTCAGGACATCCACTACAGCCTCACAGCGCACACAGACCTATAGGACACACACTCAAGCACGTATACACTCGCTCACAGTAGTTAATATTCACACACATAGTCAGACTTATGGAGACTCTCACCACACACGTTTCTTCTTTCTATTTACACACGAGTGATGTATTTCCTTTTTCCTCACCAGTGTAAGCGTTACACACAATGTTTAACATTAGCTACATACACACAACCGTGGGCGCACTGAGGTTTGTCACATGGAATGTAAATGGAGCTGGCTCCAGAGAAAAGAGGTTAAAGATGTTTAACCAGCTCAAAAAACTACAGGCAGAAGTTTTATTACCAGAGACTCACAGGCCTGTCACAGCTTAAAAGAACTTAAAACACCTGAGCTCCCTAATGTGTTCTCAGCCTACTCTAGACAAAGGGGGGTGGCAATGTAATACATAAAAATATTCACAGTACTCGATACAGTTATAGATCCAGAGAGCAGATTCCTAATCATTAAACTATCTATACGTGATAAAAAACTATGTATTGTAAGTGTATATGGTCCAAATGTTGATGATCCCTCATTCTTCCACAGTTTTTTCAGTGCACTCTCTGAACACTTAGATGGCACACTTGTTCTCGGGGGCGACCTCAACTTGGGACTGAATGAAGACATGGATAGGCTCAACACAGCAGGAACTCTGCGTAATTGGCAGTCCACAAATATAATCAAACGGTAGTGAGCGACGTTGGGCTGTGCGATGCATGGCGCTCCCTTCACCCCACCGGTAAGGAACAGTATGATAAAGGATGCAGATTCATACAGGTCCATATGACAGAGAATATGCATCTTCTTTTTGTTTTCATATTTTATATTTTTGATCGTGGCTCAAGAGTTGGGAGTTCGCCTTGTAATCGGAAGGTTGCCGGTTCGAGCCCCGGCTTGGACAGTCTTGGTCGTTGTGTCCTTGGGCAAGACACTTCACCCGTTGCCTACTGGTGGTGGTCAGAGGGCCCGGTGGCGCCAGTGTCCGGCAGCCTCGCCTCTGTCAGTGCGCCCCAGGATGGCTGTGGCTACATTGTAGCTTGCCATCACCAGTGTGTGAATGTGTGTGTGAATGGGTGGATGACAGGTTGTGTAAAGCGCTTTGGGGTCCTTAGGGACTAGAAAAGCGCTATACAAATACAGGCCATTTACCATTTGTCTCTAGGGTCCACCGTATATATTTATATATAAACATATATAAATAAAACCACTTTTTTTTTACATTAGTAATTCATTTTGTCCATAATTTTATATTACTGTTAATAATAAATTAATTAAAGCAAAACAACCTGAAGAGCCGGCTGGGAGCTGAAAGAGCCGGTTCTCTAAAAAGAGCCGTAAATCCCATCACTAAAGCGTATCTATCAGTCAGCTTGGACCAAAACTTCTGGTCTCAGATATGCATTTGGGGAGTTTTCAGGTAAAGCTGTTCACATCTCTGTAATTCTAATTTGTGGATCTTAAAAGAACCTGTTGTGTTTGGAACCTGTTTTGATGTGAACGGTGTTAATTCAAATTCAAAGCATTTATTGTCATGTGCACAAAGAAATATGCACGACTCATTGGGTAAAAAGATGTAGACGGTCTTATTAAGCGTTTTAAACAAAGATGAACTAAACGGTGTGTTGTGGAAAAAAAACATCTGGAGCTGATGCTAAATGGACTGATTCTCATAATAATAATGGATTGCATTTATATAGCGCTTTACAATTCCACTATTCATTCACACACTGGTGGAGGCAGCTACAGTTGTAGCCACAGCTGCCCTGGGGCAGACTGACAGAGACGAGGCTGCCATATCGCACCATCGGCCCCTCTGGCCATCACCAGTGCCTTGCCCAAGGACACAACGACTGAAACTGTCCAAGCCGGGGATCGAACCGGCAACCTTCCAATTACAAGACAAACACCCAACTCTTGAGCCACGAGCGCTACTCTACTCTCCCAGAGTACTCAAAGCGCTCTATACAACATGCCACATTCAGCCCATTCTCACAACCACTTTCTCTGTACTTAGTGCTTTCTGACTACATTCACACACATTCATACTCCATCGGTTAGTATCTTGCCCAAGGACACTTGACATGCAGGGATCGAACCACCAACCTTCCGATCAGTAGGTGACCTGCTCTACCTCCTGAGCGGTTACATGCTAAGCCTGCGTGGAGATCTACAGTGGTGACCTTTACATAGCACAGTCGCTGTTAATGCCTTTATTTCTGTTTGATATCTGAATGTTGATGAGAGCTGTCCATTCTGTGTTCAGAAAAACACACACAGTCTCGCACACAAACGCACACACTCACGCACGCATGCACACTCACGCACTATCACACACACGCAGGTCAGCAGGTGTAGATAAAATCAACAAAGATGGAACAAAAGCGATGACTCATTCGAGCCACAGGGAGTGCTGGATGACAGTACAATACTCTGTAAATACAACACAAATGAGACGTATAGTGTTAGCATAGCACAGCAAACCGAACAATAAGTCAGTTCAACAACCAACACTGGACACACTTAGCATGTTAAAGCTAACCCCATTTCAGAGTAAAGAAAATATCACAATCCTACTTTACATACAAAGAACTGTTTCTATGCAGTCGTCTTAAGCAGATTGTGAAACGCACTTCACACACGTACACACACACACAGTTGTTTGTCGCCAGATGCCACGTTTATTTATAGTTTACATATGTTATGACCGACCACAGTCTGACAGCTCCGGTCTCAGCTGATTTCCAGCCTCCCCTCCGCTCCTCTCCCGTCTCACTACAAAAGGGAAGGAAACCATCATCAGTCCAAACGCCATCAGCTGTTCTCACCTGCGTCTCCAGCACCGCCCCGTTGAGTTCACTGCACCACTCCTCCCCTGCAGCCGTGCCCGGGACCACACCTCCGCCACACAGACGTACAGACTCTAGTGTTAAACATACTCAGTAAAAGTTCGGGTTCGACTACAGCTTATGGTCGCCCACTGCTAGCCAAAACGGCGCCCACTGCTAGCCAAAACGGCGCCCACTGCTAGCCAAAACGGCGCCCACTGCTAGCCAAAACGGTGCCCACTGCTAGGTATTTTTGTGCAAAGCTAACTTATTAACAGTGTTGGGTAAATTACTTTAAATTAGTAACTTAGTTAAGATAAGATAAGATAAGATAAGATAACCTTTATTAGTCCCACACGTGGGAAATTTGTTTTGTCACAGCAGGAAGTGGACAGTGCAAAAGTTATGAGTTGCATTACTAGTTACTTCTATCAAAAGTAACTCAGTTACTTCAAGTTACTCGTTACTTTCAGAGTAACTAGTTACTAGGGAAAGTAACTTTGGTTTTACTCAGAATTCTCTTGCTAATGTGTTGCTTCCGTAACTGGATACCCAGCCAGATTGCCAGTCTTCTAGCTTGCTTACTTGCCACAAGTGCACTGTGCCACCTACCAATAGAAAGGAAAAAAATAATGTGCATATTTCCACGAGAGAAATCCCACGCCTGGACCGTCGTTGACCGCCACATGATTCTAGCCTGCTTTTTACATCCAACACAAAAACTGTGTTATATGTGAATATTTAGAAGCTTTCGTCAAAAGTCTTGCTGCAGCATTCTGAACGATCTGCAGACGCTCCAAAGAACCTTTGTTTAAAAGATATGTTACAATGCACATCATGTGAGAATGTGCTAAAGGCTAATCTAATTAAAGCAGAATTACATAAACTGAATGAAACATGAAACTATTTTGTAAGTCAGACAGAGAGAAAGAAAAGTGTGGGTGGACATCAGATGATTGAATGTCAACAACTTGATTGGACGGCCAAAATGTGACAATGTGACGTCCAGTAGAGAAACGGAGAAAGGGTGCGTGTGGTGATGTGAGGCGAGATGTTCACAGTGCAGAATCCCAGCAGAGGCAGTAGAGGGAACAGAGTCCAACCTGTTCAGGCCTGACTGTGCTCATCCTCCCTCCAACCTGTCCTCACCAAAGAGAACACACTCAGCATTAGCTCACAGTAGCTTAGTTAGATAAGTAGAGTTCAGGTGATCTGATTTGTGAGTTTTACTGTTTGATTCTGCTCCTGTTAAACTGCTTTAATAACATTTCCTGCCATTAAGTTGTGGACATTCACGTTTTAACTGTTTGTTAAACAGTAAAGGTGAAAAGTATTGTTCTTTACAGTGCAAACAGCTCTTACAGGCTATCCATCCATCCATCTTCATCCGCTTTATCCGGGATGAAGATGGATGGATGCGGGGGCAGCAGCCTAAGCAGAGAAGCCCAGACCTCCCTCTCCCCAGCCACCTCCTCCAGCTTATCCGGGGAACACCAAGGCGTTCCCAGGCCAGCCGAGAGATATAATCTCTCCAGCGTGTCCTGGGTCTGCCCCGGCGCCTCCTCCCGGTGGGACATGCCTGGAACACCTCACCCAGGAGGCGCCCAGGAGGCATCCTGGTCAGATGCCCGAACCACCTCAGCTGGCTCCTTTCGATGTGGAGGAGCAGCGGCTCTACTCTGAGCCCCTCCCGGATGGCCGAACTTCTCACCCTATCTCTAAGGGAGAGGCCAGCCACCCTTCGGAGGAAGCTCATTTCTGCCGCTTGTATCCGCGATCTCGTTCTTTCGGTCACTACCCACAGCTCGTGGCCATAGGTGAGGGTAGGGACGTAGATCGACCGGTAAATTGAGAGCTTCGCTTTTACACTCAGCTCCCTCTTCACCACGACGGACCGGTGCAACGTCCGCATTACTGCAGCTGCAGCCCCAATCCGTCTGTCGATCTCCGGCTCCCTTCTCCCATCACTCGCGAACAAGACCCCGAGATACTTGAACTCCTCCACTTGGGGCAGGAACTCATCCCCGACCCGGAGTGGAGGCCCTCACCCGATGAAGCCAACAGAACAACATCATCTGCAAAAATCAGAGATGAGATTCTGAGGCCACCAAAGCAAAAGCCCTCCGCCACTTGGCTGCACCTAGAAATCCTGTCCATAAAAATTATGAACAGAACCGGAGACAAAGGGCAGCCCTGGCGGAGCCCATCACCCACCGGGAACGAGTCCGACTTATTGCCGGCAATGCGAACCAAGCTCTTGCAATGGTTGTATAGGGATCGAATGGCCCGTAGCAATGGGCCAGACACCCCATACTAACGCAACACCTCCCACAGGACACCCCGAGGGACACGGTCGAATGCCTTCTCCAAGTCCACAAAACACATGTAGACTGGTTGGGCAAACTCCCATGCACCCTCAAGTATCCTGGAGAGGATAAAGAGCTGGTCCAGTGTTCCGCGACCAGGACAAAAACCGCATTGTTCCTCCTGTATCTTACAGGCTATCCTAGCATAATACAATAATGTTTCCTTGGAGCTGTCCAGGGTACTAAAATCATCCAGAAATAACAAGTGCCACGATCTAGAGGGCAGCTCCAGACCTCTGACTAGCCGACATATGGACACGTCCTCTCTCATCACTCCACACACACCTGTCCACCACATGCAGACAAAGAGCTCAAACTTATTCAGAGGTTTCTTTAAGTTATCTGGATATGCATCACAGGAAAGTGCAGTTCTTGTCACAGTTGAAGAGGCCATGTGTCACATTTGGCCTTGATGCCAGTGCATGCTGTCATGTTGTAATGCTGCATGGCAATGCTACAGAGGCTACAGCCTGATTCATCTGAGGTGATAGAGACAGTGTTTCCCTACAGCTGCCATCTTTGTCTCCCCCTGCGCTAACTCCAGGCTGTGCGCACTCCTCATGATCACCCTGTAATTGAGCTGCGTCCACAGTTAAACAATCACAACATTTGCACCATTAGCCTCTGTACCCGACCACACAGGATTTCAAGTCAAAGCATGATGTAAATACAGACTGAATGCTTTTGCAGTCAGAACTCACAGAGAGCTGCATTTCCTCTACTCAGCTTTCCTACAGCTGCTGCCTGTTTGTGGATCCAGTTTTGTGTTTGTGGCTGATGTGTGCAACCACATCAAACATGCCATGTGTAGGTCAAACCACTGGTTTTAGACTATAAGCACAATCTCTCAATTCTCTTCAATGCAGCATAAGTTTTAAGCAGCATCCACCAGCATGAGCAGTGGAAACATGTCAGGCACTCTCCTCCCTGTTCCTGTTTTCTCTTCATCCAGTCAGTGGTCACAGTGGAGGCCCAGGCGACGTGCCGAAGGCTGTGCAAATTCGTAGACTCCTCTGAATGCAGCCGACAAATGCGTCCTCCTTTTCCCTTTGAAGGATGGGTCGGGTGTGTCCTTCGTGGCCCACCATATCCCAGAATTCATAGCGTGGCCCAGCCAAACTCCAGTTTCCAACAATGGCGGCCGCTACTAAGTTTTAAAATTACTCTTACTAATCTTTCTGGGTCACAAAATAAACTTTTAACATATTTTCAGGCGAGAAAGTAGTTGTGTAAACATCAAATATCTGCTCGGTTTATCAAGATATCGCATATTTGCAAAAGTGCTTCGACGTTTTCAGAGGCGTCTGCTACCCACCAGCTCGACAGCTAGCCGGGAGCTCGAGGGTCACTGATGCGGCCGAGAACGGCACAACTCCACACATCATTTTCAGATCACCGCGGAGTTTCGCTGCTCGGGTTAAACGTGATATATAAGTCACTTAGACAACCTAAAAATGTTATTGTTGGGCTTTTTTCAGTGTTTTGTTTGTTCGTGAGTAAATCGGTTTGGCTGAGATTAAAGTTATTAGATTAGATAAAATAAAACTTTATTAATCCCCCGGGTGGGTTCGTCCTTGGTTTTCACACAGCTGACTAAACGTCAAACAGAAAACTGATTAAACAGAAGTGTGAGATGGTCGAGAGTTTACTCCAGCGTCCTGTTATATTTTAGACAGCAAGGAGCAGACGGCGAGTTTATTAAACTCCTCCGAGACAGCGGCGACGCTAATCAGAACTAGACCGTCCAATTTCACGGCCGTTTACTTCCGACCTACCTGACCCTCTGAGGACCCGGCCCACGTAGACCGCGAAGGCCGGGTCCTCAGGAGGATGCAGCCCACGAATTTGGACACGACCATCATGTCTCTCCTCCTTTCCTGCCCTCTGGGAAAACAGCAGCTTCTGTAAATAGAGCCTGAAGCAAAGTGACAGTCAGAGAGACCAGAGTGAGTGACAATACAAGGAAACAACACACACACACACACACACACAGACACACACACACACACAGAGACACACACACAGACACACACACACACACACACACACACAGAGACACACACAGAGACACACACACAGAGACACACACACACACACACAGAGACACACACACAGACACACACACACACACAGACACACACACACACACACACACACACAGAGACACACACACAAACACACACAGAGACACACACACACACAGACACACACACACACAGAGACACACACACAGACACACACACACACACAGACACACACACACACACACACACACACAGAGACACACACACAGACACACACACACACACAGACACACACACACACACACACACACACAGAGACACACACACAAACACACACAGAGACACACACACACACAGACACACACACACACAGAGACACACACACAGACACACACACAGAGACACACACACACACACACACACACAGAGACACACACACAAACACACACAGAGACACACACACACACAGACACACACACAGACACACACACACACAGACACACAGACACAGACACACAGACACACACACACACACACACAGACACAGACACACACACACACACACACAGACACACACACACAGACACACACACATAGACACACACACAGACACACAGACACACACAGACACACACACAGAGACACACACACAGACACACAGTTTGTTTTTTCCTTTCTTCATATCTGTTACAAATGTTTCAGATCAAACCGTTGTTGGTAACAGACAAAGTGAACGAGGTGAACTTGAAGGGATCACTGCACTCAGCTATCAAAGCTATCAAAGCCACCTGTGTGTGAGGGCTGTGTGGTCAGAACGCACAGAGCAGGCTAACAGACCGTGGCCTCCCCAAAGCCCCAGCCTCACTGGACATGTGCAGACTACACTTAAATGCCAGGAAACCAACCAGTTTAAACGCATTCTGAGTGGTCGAATATCCAGAAACGTGTTCATGTCTCCAAAGGATTAACATTTGATTACATTTGACATGTGGGTGTACTTATTGTTACAGTCTGTGTCAGCCATCATTCTGAGCTCCAAGTTCTACAGGAGGTGATGAAGGAGTCGCGCTGTTCCTTCACCTTCATCACATGAACTTTAACTGTAACTCCTCCCATAATCTCACAGTTTCAGAGCGAGTTTAAACAATGCTTCCTGTGTATTTAATAACTGACAGTTATCTTCTGGAGGCAACAAAATCTACTGCAGGGAATATTAATTTAACATTTCACACCCGCTCATTAAACCTCTGACCCATGCAGCACATTCTTTATTTTTCACTACTATCAATCTATTGTTCAGAGTTTTGTGTAAATGTATTTCAGTAGAGTTGTTCTGTTGTATGGTGTTTTAGTGTCGATGGTTGTTATCACCTGTGTTCTCCACAGGCTGTGTCCTGTGCTTTAATAAGGGTCACACCCACCGTTACATTACAAACATCATATATATACATTGAACTATCAGGGCTGACATCTTCTTCCTGATGTTTCAGAGAGACACTTCTTACATTGGCAGGTTCTGTCTGCTGTCATTGGGACAGTTCGCATCTGCTTTACAGGTATTTGTGTAGTATTAGCTTGTCATGGGTGTTTCTTGACATGAAACTACAGCACAGCAAAGTGCTCAGAGGTTCCAGTAAGACATATTTTCCATGCAGCCATCTATTGCCCATTTCCAGTTCCTTCGGCCTTTAAGCATGCTGTAGTCCCCCCGATTCTTGAAAAAAGAAACTGACTGTTATGACCTTTCAAACTACAGACCGATCTCTAAGCTCTCGCTCTTGTCCAAGATCCTGGAGAGACTAGTTCTCAGCTCCAGGCGTACTTGCACACGAACAATATTGCTGAGAAATTTCGATGAGCCTTTAAGCCGTTGCATAGCACTGAAGCAGCGTTGGTTAGAGTTCTTAATGATATTCTTGTAATCACTGATAGTGGACGCTCTATGGTCCTCGTTTTACTGGACCTCTCTGCGGCCTTTGATATGGTAGACCATAACATTTTATTACTAAGACTTGAGCACACTGTGGGTATTAGAGGCACTGCCCTCGACTGGTTTAAATCATACCTCGCTGATAGATCCTTATCAGTTCACTTAGGCACCTTCTCCTCTTCCTCTGCTCCGGTCTGTTGTGGTGTGCCTCAAGGATCAGTTTTAGGCCCTATTCTCTTCTCATTGTATTTGCTCCCTCTAGGCGCAATCTTTGAAAAATACAACATCGCCTTCCACTGTTACGCCGATGACATACAGATCTATTTTGAACTTGCTGACGACCTTGCTGTGTCCCTGCACTACTTTCAAGAATGCATGCGGGAGGTCAAAGAATGATTCCTGAGTATTCCCTTGTTTTGAATGATAAGAAGACTGAGACTGTGGTGTTCAACAGTAAAATCCCTCGTGCCCAACTCTGTGCTGCCCTGGGTTCCTTTGCTAGCTCTTCCTGTGACTATGTCAGTAACTTGGGTGCACTGCTGGATAGCTCGCTCAAACTCGATAAGCAAGTGTCTGCTGTAGTGAGATCTAGCTTCCACCAACTGCGCCTTATCTCTAAGGCTAGGCATTATGTTCCGCACGAGGACCTGGAGAAGCTTATTCACGCTTTTGTGACCTCCAGGTTGGATTATTGTAACTCCTTGTACTATGGTCTTCCCTCTTCTCTTCTTCTTAGACTGCAAACAGTCCAAAATGCAGCAGCCCGCCTCTTGACTGGTACCAGGACATTTTGCCATATTACTCCTGTCCTAGCTAGCTTGCATTGGCTGCCCATAAAGTACCGTATTCAATTTAAAATATTACTCCTTACATTCAAAACTATTAATAAATTAGAGCCAAGTTATCTTAGTGAACTTCTCAAACCACATACTCCTGCTAGAACACTCAGATCTGCCACTCAACTACTTCTGACCCGACCCAGATCTCGACTGAAGTCTCGGGGTGACCGTGCGTTTGCTCTGGCTGCCCCGGTACTGTGGAATAACCTTCCTCTCGACCTCCGCGCATCTGATTCCATTGCACTGTTTAAATCACGACTAAAAACCCACTTATTCAATCTTGCCTTTCCCTCTAGTTAATATTTCTTTTATGATTTTATATTATGCACTTTTACGCTCATTTAAATTCTTGTTTGCTCTGTACCTGTTGCTTTCCTGTGTATCAGTGACAGCTACCTGCTTGCATACTTAGTACTTGCTTTGGTCCTATTTCTATTATCCTCCTTCTATTCTCTATGTTACTTGTTAAGCACTTTGGCATACCCTTGGTTTTTAAGTGTGCTTTATAAATAAAGTTTATTATTATTATTAAACAACAGAAACCAGTCCACCTTCTTCTCTGCTCTATAATCCAGTTCTGGTGCTGTTGCAATGACACACAGGGATAAGCGTGCTCTCTCATTGTGATGGAGCTAACCAAGGTTGCATTGTTGCTTACATTAGCTGGTAGCTCCAGTTTCACTTTCTCAGCAGGCCTGACTGAAGCATCAACGCTTGGATCAACAGGCACAGAGGAGACGTCAATTTGTAAGCATAGGACAAAAGAAAGGAATCAAAGTATGCACTAATGTCTCACTATAGAACTGCACTATCTCCAAACGCTGGTTCTGATCATCTGGACGTTTTCAGTGGGAGAAACATTTCGTCATCATCAGCTGACGTCTTCAGTCTCAGCAGGTTTCAATCTTACAAACAGGACATGTGCATAATGACTGAAACCAGCCCACTGAGGGAACAATGGGCTGTGAGGTCAGTTCCTTCATCATTATTATGCAAATTCTCATGACTATTGATCACCAACAACCACTGATCAGTAACCATGAGTCCCATTCACAGAGAGTTGGGGAATGGCTGCAATCACAGCATGTAAGATGGTGACAGATGTACCCTTAGGCCCCTCCTCGATTCAGAGATGGTCTTTACCTTTTCACGTGAATGGCCTCCTTGACTCCGCCCTCAAACCAGTGTTCCTCCTGACCTCACAGCCGGTTGTTGAATGGTACTCATGGTCATTGATCAGTGGTCAAGAAATGTTTCTCCTGCTGAAAACATCCAGATGAACAGAATGAACTTTTGGGATTGACTTACCTGGATGATTGAGCATGCATCAAGACATAACTGCATTATGTGTGGCAGTGGCTTGGAGTCCAGAAAGCATTATATGCCAGCTCAAATATTACAGTCAGCATTCATACTAAATCCCATGCCAGGTGAGCATGTCTACACCTGAACAACAGATACCCCGTGCCAGGTGATCATACTGATGCCAGCGGGCTTCCTTAATCACTGGGCACCATCTTACCCACAATCCACTTGGCCTGGCTGCGCCCCATCTGCACTGGCTGCTCCCTTTATACTGGAGTGCAGCCAACAGAGCAGACCACAGCCACACAGTCTGCTGCTACATGTTCTAGAGTTACCTCGGCTTTTATCACTAAAGCTCACAAAAGGATCGGTTCGTTTCCTGCCACTACATCTGATCTGTTACAGTGAAACAGCTTCTATAATACATCTATGTATCTGTACGATCATAAGGACACATTTACTGTATATCACTGCCATCTGCTGACTAAACACATGAACTGCAGCATCACGTAACCACAGCCAGGTTTCTCCTACAGGATCGTATATATTATTACCCCTTTGTCTGTGTTCAGAGTATGAAACGCTGTCATGCTGATAACCAGAGTGTCACAAACAGGAGAAGAACTTCAGTTCTTACGACTGATTAAACACAGAGCATCTAAGACCTTGTCTTCCAGTAACACCAGCATACTTCCTTCAACGTGCACATTAAGCACATGTGCAATATTTATGCTGAAAAGCGAGTCCGTTCATTACTCGACTGGGTTACTGTAAATCATTATTATCAGGCTGCTCTTTGTGTTGTTATATCACTGCTGCATCATTAGTGACTGATGGAGTTTTAATGTTGTGGGGCAGGGGTGTCCAACCAGCTATGAGCCAGTCCTGCAGGTTTGAGATCTCACCCTGGGTCAGCACACCTGAATCACATGATTAGTTCATCACCAGGCCTCTGGAGAACTTCAGGACATGTTGAGGAGGTCATTTAGATCAGCTGTGTTGGATCAGGGACACATCTAAAACCTGCAGGACACCGGCCCTCCAGGCCTGGGGTTGGACACCCCTGCTGTAGGGTCTTCACCCTATGAAGTGCTGTAAGTCAGCTGTTATAGTGAGCTGTTGGTATACACAGTCAACTGAAGTGAATGAAACCGGTCATTCTGTTTCATGTTATTGTGTGAATGCCGTGGCCTCTTTATTCTTTCTTCTACCTTATTATTCTAGCTGCTCCGACCTTTGCTGGTTAACTCCTCCCTCAGTTTTCATCCGATTTTCACCATTCAAACTTTAAACTGTTCTGCTCCTTCTGCTGATGCCTACTATATCTTTTGGTGCTCATAACTTTTATACTTTTTGAGATACTAAGCTTTTTATGCCATTTTTGGCCCATTTTGCTGACAGGGACCACATTACCAGTTTTGCTTGCTGGGCTGAGCCGTGTTTTAGCTCAGTGAGATGAGGGCCGGTTCGAATCCCGCTTATGGCAACATTTCCAGAGTGTAAACAGTTCAACTGTTTTCACTCTTTTCAACACAATTTTCAGCTTTTTCACCTCTTTTTAGCACAATTGAGTTTCTTCTGCACAGTGCACATTTTTCTCTCATCATATCTTTGTTTGAGATCAGAACTGGTTTGGCTCAGTGGGATGAGCAGCCGCCGTGAGATTCGGTGGCAAAAGGTTCGAATCCTACATGTGACAATTGCTGGACATCTTCCCTGCTTGCGTGTGTTGCCAGGGCAACTTGTCAACCGAATGTAATACATGTAATCTGCTTCCTTAACGCTGCTTAGTGTACCCTTTCGAATACAACAGTTTTCAGCCAAGAGTTGAGTGTTTTCAGCAGGCAGTTCTCCTTCAGATTCCACTGCACGGCATTCACACGGCATTTTCGCAGGAAAT
The DNA here is from genome assembly GCF_965226115.1 of Aulonocara stuartgranti. Classification (NCBI taxonomy): domain Eukaryota; kingdom Metazoa; phylum Chordata; class Actinopteri; order Cichliformes; family Cichlidae; genus Aulonocara; species Aulonocara stuartgranti. The sequence continues at coordinate 39,796,511 of NC_138943.1, read as the reverse complement.
GCAACTTTTTCTAGTTTTATTTCATTTTTAGGGCTACTACAGTGTGAAGCTGTGCTGGGTGAACTGGTCAGAGCCATTATAGGCCTGGGATCGTTGGCCAATGTCAGGAAGCAACTTCAATGATCAAATATACATTGAGCAGCTGGCCAGATGGGCATTGTTCCTGACGTTCCTCTATCCTAAGTACAAAAGCAAACATGTTTTCAGAAAAGAACACGTTAAAGAGTTAAAGTGTGAGCTGTGGGCGTGTTTGGGACTCTGCAGCCGAGCTCTTAGACAGACAGAGCAGCTGAGTGTGTTTGGACATGGCAAACCACAGTGAAGCATCTCTTTAACCCAAGGGTGTGCTCTCAGGCGGTTAGAGGGTCTTGTATGTGATTGTAGTGTTCGTGAGAAAGTTCGTCAGCCTACTGATAGCAGCGCATCGATTCACTCAGTAAAGGAACACGTCTGTGTCCTGAGTGTGCAGAACCCCACCCAGCAGGAAAGCACCAAACGAAGCTGACCGCCCCGACATGCTGTGGTAGACGTCGATCCAGAGCCCCCGTGTGCAGCACAGTGTGGACAGAGGGGAACTCTGTGCTGGGGCAATAATGAGGACTGAAGCTGGGCCAGCCTGAGGTCAGATCAAAGCCTGTGAGCTGAGAGGACATGGCGTTTGAATCTCTCTGATCTTATTTTATCAGCCTTTCCTCTGCTGTGTGAAGCTGTCGACTCCAGAGACAATTATTAGATCAAACTTCAGTGTCGACAGCTCACATCAACTCTGAAATGACTTCTACAAGCACAGGCGCCTCACTTCCTGTGAAAGCTCTGTGTGTGCTGACAGCAGTACAGAGAATGTAACATCTATACAGGCTCATGTAAGTGAACACACACTGATCTGAACACTATAATTATTACAATCAGTACTGTCAGCTGCACACTCCTGCCCTGCATGCTCACATGCTCCCTGCTCTCCTCTATCTTTGCCTGACAGCAGTGAAGCGCACCGTAGGCGCCTGGGCTCATGTACATCTTATTCTTTATGATGTTTGATTCGACAGAGGTGTTCGGTCAGGTGGCCTTCTTCATCTATGTGACCTGGGAGTGCCGGGTCCACTGGCTGTGGCCCCCTGTGGCTACATGAGGTGTGGAAACTCAGCAGAATTTGGTTCTTGTCCTTAAAATGTGAAGCTTTCATAAAGACAAAGGTTTGCTGTTGTTAAAGCTCATTAATGTTAATCCTGAAACCTGATTATGTGCTTATGCGTTGACCATGGGACAGTCTGTGCCTCAGATGCCCTCTAGTGGGAAAAAGGAACTACAAGCAGATTAACTCTGACTCTTTTGAATGTATTAGAGGACTTATACATCATTTATTACTGGGCTGGAAACTACACAAACACAGGGTAGGTGCATTAGGCTCTCATTACAAGTCAATACATCCATACAGCTACTCTGTGGCTGCAAAACACACAGATCACAGCCGCTATCCAGTATAGGAACAGCAGGAATATGACAGGCACACAACAGGAAGACATGCTGCATGTATGCAGGTCACAGAAACGTAGAACAAGGCTCCAAAGATCACACATTAGAGAAGAACAAAGCTGTCCAATCACTGTTGTTCTTTAGCGTCCACATGAACCTGCTGCTGCATGTCCTCAGTGCTGTAACCTCAATACAGAAGGTTTATACACAAAGCACTGGGCTGATCAGCATCCACCACAGCTAGTTACGTCATATGAGACATAATAATCAATCGTGATCATTGACACACTGTTAGCTGCCAGCCTGAGGCAGTGCGTGCTCTGTTAACACTGTTAGGACACAGACACTGGTCAGCACCGCTGATGACTCCTCACACAGCTGGGACAGGCTTACCAATGCTCTATAACACACAGCTAAGTTTCTTCTGAGTGGACGAACATGACAAAGTGCTGTTTGATAGCTGCTGTTGGCGAACACCACACAAACTCCTCTAAATCGGCTTTCCGATGTGATGCAGTTCCGGCGCTCACGGCCATACCTGCCTCGCTGTGCGCACAGGCTGCAGACCCGGGGCCTAAGTTGAAGCCCTTTAAATGTCCTCGTTCGGTCGTCCTCTGCAATGACACCTCCTCTCCCACATCACACAAAGGCCTCTGCAGATGCACACAGCCAGGCTGGGACGCTCAGCTCCGCAGACTATCTTTATTTGCAATTTGCGCAGAGCAGCAGAAATCCCACAAAACCGCAGCATCATCCAGAAAATGCGCAGAGAGAAGCGCGGTGGGGGAGGGGGGGGGGGGGGGGTATCTGGCGCACCGAGTGGCCGGTAAACGATGCAAATTACGTGTAAACTGCGCTCCGAGCCCCTGGGACGTGGCTCAGGCTGCAGCATTTTTCACATCATCGGTTCTCCTCGGGATCCAGTGCGGCCGGAACCAGGACACCACCCGATGCGTCAGCGCTATGGGAGCCACGACTATGCCCATCATAGAGCCTCCATCACGGTGGAAAGTACAAACGGTCCGCTTACCTGCGATTGTCAGCCGCTCCACTTTCCGCTTCACCACCGGGCACCGTCAGCTCGGCATCAGAAAACTATCCACCTCCTCCTCTGTGCTCTTTCTCGTTAATGCAGTGCAGGGCTCTCCTCCGGCTCGCTCCCTCTCCGTTGTGGTCTCCGCACCTCCTCCCTCCTTGTCTGCGCTCTCTCGGGTCTGCTAGCGAGCATCCGGGTGTGCAGATGTGTGCACATGGAGCTGATGGGCAGGTGGTGGAGCTGGAGGACAAAGAAAAGAGGGAGAATTCAAAGTGCAAAAGATGAGAGAGGTTTGATTTTTGTGACAGGGTTCAAGCAAAAACTAGGCGCGTGCATGTGCTGGCTTTATTCTACTTTGACAGTTTGTAGGGCAGGCAAAGGAAAACATTTACATTTTAGAAGCTTTTGCTATAATGGACATACAGAATGATAAGAAACGTCAGATACAACCCCCATACATCTCTACACAGCGCAGCAGCAAGCAGCACGGCTTGAAGTAACGCTGTATGGCAGTGCTGTCATTTTGGCCTTCAAATCAATCTGCTGAGCTTGAAGGAGAGGTCAAAGGTCAAATGGGATACAGTAGACCTGTAAGAATCAGCAGCTCTTTAGTGGGCTGGACGCAGATGTGTGAGGCTCTCTGATGTAACTGTGAAGCTGAACACCTTCATCTTCTGTCAGTGCGGCAGCAGCCCGGGTGGCTAACACACTGTCGTCTATGTTAGCTAACTAGTGACAGCATCCATAACTGAGTGACTCACACTGAAACTGAGAATAGGTGTGAGGGCGTGGCTTTAGTGCCGCAACAGTGAGTCCATGTTAAGACAACATTAACACAGGTAATCTGGGCAGCATTGCTCACATGAGAGCACAGGTGTAGACCACTAAGTGCCTGGAAATATTTGTTTTTGTATGTCAATCATTGTGGAACTAAACTCGTGAGTCAGTGAGCATTTTATTCAGTGCCAGAGAAAGTGAGAAGCACTGAACCTTGAGGTGGACACTGATCCTCGCAGCTGCAGGAATACCAGCCCATAAAACGCAGCATCTTAATATCCATGCAATACGTGATGGTGCTGTCAGGGAGCTGTTACAAGGACCAAACCAATGACACTGAACCAGCTGACCTCCACAGAGCCCCCGTACATCACATTCATTTATTTCAGCCTCTACACATGACTCACGGTTCAGCACTGCAACTCTTTAGGAAGTCTGACACGTTGTGTTGTATTTGTAGACGCTAAAAAAGTAAGTGGATACACAGTTTTATGGGCTCTGCATAGAACTGCAGTGCATTCTGGGTGTTCAACCAAAACCAGGACCGATGCCAACAGCAAACAAAGAGGGAAATATACCAGTGAAGTCTGACACACAGTGTGACGCTAACGATGAGGAACATTCTTAGAAGAAATTCAGAGTGATGGGAACATAAGGTGCCTCGATTTATAGGAAACACCATACTGTGCTATACTCGTGACCCGTCACCTGCAAACAAGGGCACAGTTATAAACCAGTTCCAGCTCTCATGGAGACGTGGTGGAGCCAGTCAGGCACCACTGGTTCTGTAATACATGCAGAGCATCTCCTCACCCTGGACTCAAAGTCAGCGTCACTGTCCTGTGTACAGTCATACACAGAATCTGAAGCCCTCAGTGGACACTAAAACAATATAAAGACTCACTCTTTTTACAGTTTATTTTACACAATAGTTCATATTCTGCTGTCATCAGTTTACTTGTTTATATTTTTACATCCCATTGCACATATTTAATAGTATTTAATACTGCAATGTAGTAGTTTCGACATTTATTACAGCAGTGTTTGTGTTTGCATACATCCTTCACATTACTGCCACCTTCTGGCTGCAGTCAGCAAAATCCTGCTCCTCACATACAAGGTCTTAAATAATCAGGCCCCATCTTATCTTAATGACCTTGTAGTACCATATCACCCTATTAGAGCACTTCGCTCTCGCTCTGCAGGCCTACTTGTTGTTCCTAGAGTATTTAAAAGTAGAATGGGAGGCAGAGCCTTCAGTTTTCAGGCCCCTCTTCTGTGGAACCAGCTTCCAGTTTGGATTCAGGAGACAGACACTATCTCTACTTTCAAGATTAGGCTTCAAACTTTCCTTTTTGCTAAAGCATATAGTTAGGGCTGGACCAGGTGACCCTGAATCCTCCCTTAGTTATGCTGCAATAGACGTAGGCTGCCGGGGATTCCCATGATGCACTGGGTGTTTCTTCTTCAGTCACTATGTGTTAGCAGACCTCTCTGCATTGAATCATATCTGTTATTAACCTCTGTCTCTCTTCCACAGCATGTCTTTATCCTGTCTTCCTTCTCTCACCCCAACCAATCACAGCAGATGGCCCCGCCCCTCCCTGAGCCTGGTTCTGCTGGAGGTTTCTTCCTGTTAAAAGGGAGTTTTTCCTTCCCACTGTCGCCAAAGTGCTTGCTCATCTTATTGTAGGGTCATTACCTTACAGCAGGGGTGCCCAATCCCGGTCCCCGAGAGCTACCGTCCTGCAGCTTTTAGATGCATCCTTGTTCCCACACACCCGAATCAAATGAATGGCTTGTTATCAGGCCTTTGCCAAACACGATGGCATGCTGAAGAGGTAATCAAACCATTTGATTCAGCTGTGTTGGAGTAGGGATGCATCTAAAAGCTGCAGGATAGTAGCTCTCGAGGACTGGGATTGGGCAGCCCTGCCTTACAGTATAAGGTGCAGTGAGGTGACTGTGGTGATTTGGTGCTACATAAATACAAAGCGACCTGAGAGCTGACAAAGCTCCGTCACTGCTGGTTTTCAGTCAGATCTGGGGGGCAGCTGGTCCATGGACAGCTTACACAGTGGGGTATGTGTGAGTATGTGTGAGCCGAACCTTCACCCCTGCTGAGCATCCATGCAGGCAGGGGCGGGACTTTGTTTCGATGGGCACACCAGGCAGCCAATCACATGCAAAGACAGACTGGGATCATACCATTATGTGAAAGAAGAAAGGGGGGCAGACGTTCTGAAGACGGGGAGTGTAGTGGTCCAGGTCCACAGAGAGACGGGGAGTGTAGTGGTCCAGGTCCACAGAGAGACGGGGAGCTGGGTAAAGTCATTTTCCACTGTGGAGGACAAACACTTTCAAACTTGTCCATCACAGCAACACAAACTGCCTCCTTTAAAAAGACTCAATGTGCAGTTCAGTATTGACAGTGACATCACATGAAGTGCATATAAAGTGTGTCTGAATGGCAGAGATGCAGACATGTGTGCATGTGACACAGAGCCATGGCTCAGTGTCTGAGTGAGCTTGAAGCCGTTTATGATTCTGAACCACAAACAAGCTCAAACTTTGGACTTTGAAGCCTCTGTTCTTCACTCTGCACTGCAGAAATGTCAGGTTTTTACAACTACAGGTAACAAAAGAAAACAAAAAGCTAATAAAACTGGACAGTAAGGACAATGAGCCACACATCAGCTGACAGACCAGAGAAACCAGTTTGTGACAGCTTGTCAGTCTGGTGGACAGGCTCTCCTCCACACTGTTCTCATTCATAAAGTGCTTACAGAGCTGAGCATTACAGCTAAAGAGAGCGAGAGTGGACAGTACGTCCTCGGCTCATCATAAACTCATTGTGGCAGAACAAAAGTTGATAGGTTTGTAGCTTGAACCTATTCGCTGGAACGTTGAGGACAATATAATTACACAGCAAGCAAGACACGAGTAGGCAAAGTTCTTCATGTTTCTCGTGCACGGGAGAGACCGGACAGACGCCGTTCCTTCGCTTGACCCCAGTTGCTCTCGTCCGTTCCCCCGTAACACTGCTCTTTTATTGAGGTTACGTGAATATGCATAGGGTCATTAACATATAACATCTACATACACACAAAGAGTACCGTGTGTGTGTGTGTGTGTCTGTGTGTGTGTGAGGTCCAGATGTGACCCTGTGAAGACTCCCCAAAGTTGGTGCCAGGAGTCTAGCGGTCCATCTGAACAAAAGGCTCTTATACTTAAACAGATATACGTGTGTTTGCTAAACCATATATCAGCAAGAGAAGATACGACCTCTCCTAGGAGGTGTGTGATCTACGCCAGAACACTCTGTAGAGGAGTGAACGCACTCTCCTCTTCATGCTACACACAGTTGTTACAGACCTCCTAGGATGAGACATTCTTTCAATCTACAAATGATTATACACTTCTAAGCACATATGAGTAAATATTTCTAAGCATGAATGACAATCAACAATACAAAACCTAACAAAAGTGACTCTTATTGCTCCTGTCAACATGAACCAATGTAAAAATATTGGCCACAGCCACCCAGCCTGCTGACGTCTCGTTCTGCACTGACAGAAGATGAACGTGTTTTTAAAACGGATTTGTTGAAGCCAGCTTCACAGTTACATCAGAGGGCGGGGCTCCACTATGCACACCAGCCTTCATACGCTTTCATGTCACAGGTCATGAAGGGAGCTGCTGTAACAAACCTGGCTGATGGAGGCCAGCCTCCCAGGCTGCTCCGCTCGGTTTCTGTCAGAGATCAGCAGGGTGGACGATTCTGAGCACTTAGAGCTGGGAGAGGCACCACTCCCACTTCACCTCCATCTGAACTGAACATCCCATGGTGGGCCATGCTCATGAGATCTGAGCTTAGGAGTATTTAATCAGAGAGCCAGCCCAGGCCCTGGATCCTGACGATCCACAGGCTGTATTTAATATTTACAACTTCAAATGAAATCAGAGACGTTTCCAAACTGGAGAAACAAAGAATTTAAACTGGATGTCATTTTAATGACAGTGTTGAAAGTAATGATTGGACTGGTGGTGAGGTGTGCGTGTTCCAGTAGGACAGGGGTGGGCACTCTCAGTCCACGAGGGCCGGTGTCCTGCAGGTTTTAGATCTCACCTTGGGTCAACACACCTGAATCACATGATTAGTTCGTTACCAGGCCTCTGGAGAACTGCAGGACATGTTGGCTGTGTCCCAATTCAGAGACCGCACGCTTGAAGCACGCATTTTAAGTGCGATTACGTCACCGCCACGCGACGACGGCTGTCCCAATTCGAAGTGTACTTCAAATACGCCTCGGTTTCCCCAAATATCAAGCGTGGTCCGGTGCACGCTTCGTGGTCCCATATATCCCACAATTCATAGTGCGGCGGTGGGTGTGGATAATTTTGCGGCAAAATACGGCAGAAGGGAGCGGCCGAAGAGTGAACTGTCAGAAAGAAGTACTGAATATGACGTTGTTACGAGTTCAAAAATTGGGGATGGAGACAAGAGGAAAAACCACAATACCGGTAACAACACTGGTCCGGCCGGGTTGAGTCAAACCATGATTTTAATAGTCACACCTCTGTCAGTGCGCCCCAGGGCAGCTGTGGCTACAATGTAGCTCCATCACCAGTGTGTGAATGTGTGTGAATGGGTGGATGACTGAATGTAGTGTAAAGCGCTTTGGGGTCCTATGGACTAGAAAAGCGCTATACAAATGCAGGCCATTTACCATTTAAGTCACACGCGTGGGAGATGGACACCGTACGCAGACAGCATCAGATCTCAAAATGGTGGAGCATTGATCAAACTCTCTCTGGTGCCTCCACCTTATCATAAAAGCCTAAACATTCACATGCTTTCTCTCACACAGCGCCTAAGCTACGACCTTGGCTCCCCGTTTATCTGCTCCTGCTGAGATGGGGCAGAAAACTCCAGCATGTTCTCTTCTACTCAGACAAATAAGGCGAGGACTTTCTGCAAACAGTATTTCTTATAACATCATAAAACAATATCATTCATCCACAATAAATCAGCAGTCTAATGTAATGCAAATCAGTTTAATTAATGCAATAGTTATCAGCTTCTTCTAATTCAGGAGCATAATGCAAACTAAAACTACATAATAATTCACAATCTTTAGTTAGGGGCATAACATGGCATAAAATAATATTATAATTTAACAACGTCACTTATTTATGTGCGAATGTTTAATAATGAAGAACATTAAACATTACTGTTGGCCACATGTCAGCAAAGTCATGTGACATCAGTGACGTTTGTACTAACTTGGTTTCAAAGCCTTTTAAATATACGCCGTTCAATAGTCGACCTTAATCTGACAGAGACTCTGATGATTTATGGATAATTAAAGTCAGTCATATATCCACAAACACAACAGGCTGAAAGTCAGTGATGCTGCTCGGTTTGCAGTCCTGAACATCACGGCACAAGCAGGATTCACTGCACTGTTAATGTGAGCTGTGTTACATTGCTGCCTCTGTTCGGTGGTGTCGAGCCAAACGCACTTTAACGTGTGTGTGAACGAGCTGACGGTTCACTCGTTAAGCTGAAAGAAAGATGCTTTAATCACAGCAGTCACACATGTGTCCACTGCACCATACTCAACTAATCAAAGTGATGTCATGATAAAAATGAATGAACAACAAAACATTTTTCTCCTTCATTTCTGTCAAACAAAGCTGAATATAACATTTCTCACGGTTAGTATTAAGGTTGCTAGGCAACCTGAACAGCGCGACGGAGGCTAGACCGTCCCATTTCACAAGCCTCTCACTTCCGCACTTCTCGTACTTCCTAGTACGCACCGTACGTAGTGCGCGTACTTCAAGCGTGCAGACCCTGAATTGGGACACAGCCGTTGAGGAGCTACTGTAGCCATTTAAATCAGCTGTGTTGGTTGGAGGACACAAAGCCTGCAGGGACACCGGCCCTCGTGGACTGAGTAGGATGTCATGTTCTCAGATTGCCACACTGAGCCTTCCACAGACAGTGCAGAGAAGGAAACAAAGCATTATGAACCATGTTCAGGAACGGTCTGTGGCCTTAGAAACAGCACGGCTAATTCTCACAATAATACAAAGATACAAAAGTGCAGCATTGAAAGAGAAGACAAAGGAGACATGGTTTACTCTCCCATCTTTAATGTCCAGCCTCGCCTGTCTGCGTAGCTACAACTACACTCATTAACACCAGCACACGTCACCGCATCTGCAGTTGTCATGTTTATTGCACAACAAGACACAAGCACACACCACCACTGTACACCACTAGAAGAAACAGTTCTTGGTGTTTACACATGAAGCGGGTTCCTACTGGGACAACTTGCAGTGTGGCGCTCGGCTCCAGCCGGCCCTCTCTCTGGTGTGAAGCCTGAAGTGGGTGTTAAGATGAGCTGACTGGTTGAAGCATTTCCCGCAGACGTGGCAGCGGAAAGGCTTCTCTCCGGTGTGGATGCGGTGGTGCCTCTTCAACATGCTCACGGTGGTGAAGCTCTTCCGGCACACCGCACAGCTGTATGGCTTCTCTTTGGTGTGCCAGCGCATGTGGACCTCCAGCTGGCAGGCAAAGTTGAAGCCCTTCCCGCACTCATTGCAGCTGTGCCACCTCTGGATGCTCTGGCTCGGATGATGGGGCCGCGATGACGACGCCTTCAGAGACTTTACATTTTTAATCTGCAGTATGTGAGCACTTTGCTTTCCGTTTGAGCGCAGCAGCCCCTTCACCTGCTGCTCATTTCTCACAGTCCTGTGTGTCTTTGCAGCGGTGGCACGAGAATCACTCTGAGCTGCGTTAGCGGCCGCTGGCAGGCTGTTACAGCACTGCTGCTTCCTGCTGTCCTCCCCGTCCGTCTCCGTCTTCACCTCTGGGGATGTAAGCGGAGGCAGCGAGGCGGTTTGGGCAGGTGGAGCATTTAACCTCAGCGGCTCAACGCTCCTGCAGTTTCCTTCCTCAGAGTTGCTTACCTGGTGCGAGCAGTGACTTTGAGCGTTTCTTTGTTCATCTTTGACGTGTGACCCTGCACTCCTTCCACACTCAGACGCACAGAGCTGACCGTCTTCCTGGGCCTGAGAGTGGGGTTCTGAAAGGTGACAGACATCACAGTCATGCTGGGTGGATTTATGCACGGTCAGTGAACACTACGATTCACAGTGGTGCTGTAGTGGACGCACAAATCTGCACATGTGAAGATGGCTGAAGCTGGAAACACGTTGAACACTGACTGTAAGTAAAAGCACTTTAATGCTGTATTTGCCTCCTTCCTCATTTTCTTTAAACACGTGTCACGTTTCAGATCATCACACCAAATGTGTCACCTTCGGCATCACTGAGGAGCACCTGGAAACACTCATCTACCTGCTTCGCTCTGCTTCTCCTGTTCTTTGCATCACTACCCACGCTCGATACTCTTGCTCTAGTCCAATCATCTTCTCGCCCGCATTCTTTGAGCCAATCAGCCTCCGCTTTGCATGCTTTAAATCTGTGCTCTCTGCCATTCAGACAACCCTCCTCGTCAGCCTCATTCTTCATCTTCACTACCACTGCATCCTGTCCTACATCCTATCTGCCATGATCGTGATCAGAGTCTAATCATTCATTTCTCTATCTCAGTGAATCATGTTCAGTTCTTCCAAGTGATCTGCCCTTATTGAACTTTAATAAGTAAATATAAACACTGTCTTGTTTTAAAGGGGGGAAGCTATCCAAGCCGAGCTGGCTCTAATAAACTAATGGATGTGTGACCCTGAGTGTTTCACAGCCTCAAGTCATTTATCACAGCAAAGCACAGTACTGGGATTAATACTGATGAATAATATAGCGTAGTGCAAAGACACACACTCTTACACTCTGAGGCGATGGATGCTGCTATAAACAGAAATTTCTTTCGACTGATATACAGTTGGGGTCAGTGTAAGGGTCAGTGTAAGGGTCAGTGTAAGGGTGTCTAACAGATACACCCTACACATGTTGACTGGACACACACAGATTGTGCAGTTAGAGTGTGTCTCCCTGGTGTCTGGAGGTCTATCTACAGAAACGTGTTTCACAGGGACAAACTGAACGTGGGTGTTTTGGTTTCCAGCACACAAACCTTTTGCGATCTGCAACAACCAGAGTAAAAATTGTGAACGCAGTATTATTAATTGACGTGAGTCGAGTTCACACAGACGTGACTATGGTCTCGTTACACACAACGTCCTCGGTTTGTTGAAATAATCCCGTCCACACACTGGTCGCTACTGTACCGACACTCATCTTTCACTAAAGTCAAACGTCACTGTTTCCACGTCAAGGTGGTTAGAAAGGAGGCGGAGTCAACTGGACCCGCTCTCCCTACCCAGTGCGCGCTCCCGACGCAGGGGAAACCAGTTCTGTCGGGGATACCTACCCTCCCTACGACACCGGCACTGGGCATCAGTTAAAATCTTAACAACCAGGTTAAACGACTAGTACGTCTGGTACTGACTAGCGAAAACAGCGACGGTTAGCGATCACGTGTCTGGCTGTTTGAAACTGGCTCCTCAGGAAACTCTCTGACGTCATGTTTGTAGTCATCAGCCTGGGTTTAGCTGATTTTTACAGGTTAAACTACCAACAGTGTTGTTTCCAAAGAGCAAACTGACTTCGTGTGTCTGTGCTAGCACACCTGTGGGTAGCAGCGGTAGCTCCCACATAGCTCTATGTGGGAGCTACCGCTGGGACACTTGCGCTGGTTTTTACCAGTGAGCGCCGTGAGCCGATGCTCTTCACCTGACTGCAGCAGTAGCCGCTGGACGGCCACATTCAGGAGCCGTTTGAGTCGCTCGTTCTCCTCCTTGGAGCGCAGGATTTCACTCTGGTACTCCACCACCGTGTCTTTTACGGCGCGAAAAATGTCTTCGGCCGCCGCCGTGAGCCTGTCGTTCAGAAACACGTTGAGGAGCTCCAGCTTGGTCATGTTTTCAACCGCTTTCTCTCAAGACTCGGTGTCCTTCTGTTTACATCCTCTCCGACGGAAGCTAAGATACACCGGCTTCTGGGAGCTGTGTGACGCCACCTGCTGCCTGGTGGCGTCACTTCCGCTTCGCCTTCTTCTTCTTCGACGTGTTTTTGGCGGTTGGCAAACAACAATGCGGTGCACTACCGCCACCAACTGGCTTGGAGGGTGGACCAGAATTCGCTCATACCAAATAATCAAAAATGAATGATCAAAAAAATACTACTATATCGTCATGTCTCTGCATACACATTAGTCTTAGGAACTGAAATAAAGCCATAAAACTTTCACATCTGGAGTTCCTTTGCAATAAATCCTTTCTATCTAGCTTAATCTTTTTTTCTACAAATCTGAATTGAGATATGATTGTCTCCTCTCTCCTGGTCCTCCCTGTTTCTCTTTGAATAGAATAAAACCATCTCCCTGTCCTCTCCTCCTTCCACCACTTTTGCTATCATTTTCTCTTTTACAATGCTCTTCATTTTAGCTTTGCTAGCACTGATATTTAAAACCTCTTGATCTCTCTTAACAGCCTGCTTTACAATTCTATCTGCCACCTCATTGCCAATAACACCATAACATGCTGGTATCCATATGAATTTATCAATGCCATCATATTTATTCTGTAGGTTGTTTGTAAAATCTTTATTAAAATTTCTGGTCTGCCTTCTGAAGCTGGCCAATGATCAACCAGAGTCTGACTTTGACGCCTTTTTTAAGTGTCAAAGTCAGACTCGTATGTACGTATGTATACACATACGTGTGTGTGTGTGTGTGTGTGTGTGTGTAAATGAAAAGTAAATAATAAACAAGAATTCAAATTAATTTAAAATAATTTTTATTTACACAATAAATGTACAAGTCACTCTGAATAGTCAGCCTGTGTGAGGGTCAGGACAGAGACAAAGTAAGCTGATCTACTAACAGACCAAACAAAAAAAATCATCTCTAGGCAGTACTGCTAAAATCAAAGCCCCTCCCCCTTTTTTTCATTGTATAAAGAACATAGAAACATGTGAAACAGTCCCTGAGCTGTTCATAAATAACAGAGTTCTTACACACTGACACCACCTGCTCTAGGTTAAAAGGACGTCCATTACTAAACGTAAGTGATGAAAGAAACACACATTAATAAAACATATAAAGTGAGTACAGTCACGGGATAGACTCGATCACATGTGAATGACTGCACACACGCCTTTCCAATAAATTACTTTAAACGGTGATCATCGTAGGTTCTGTGACAGTCCTCGCTGAAATCAAACGGATCTATTCCATCACTGTCACGATGTGTGAACAGGCTCGTCCACTCACAGAACAACAAACACACAGTTCTGTTGCATACACAGTATACAGATACAACTTCTCTCTAAATGAACAGCATCCACACAAACCTGGGATCGTGGTAAGCACATCTCTAACACAACAGCTTTTGTTGGAGTGGGATCATAAACACACATGATGAAGAGGACTGAGGCCCTGCAGAGTAATTCCTCCATCATCAAATATTCACCTGAAGAGCAAATTATAGAAGACTGTCTTTGAGAGAAGATGATGAAAATGTAAAGAGCAACATATGGACTCATAGGTTAAAAAGTTATTTTAAGAACGAAATACATCTAAATAGCCCAACATCTACCATGGAGCTAAGTCCCACCGCCCAGAGAGACACAGGGCCGACTGCTGACTGCGTCCTCTCAGCTGTCAATCATTTCAGAAAGCTCTTGCAGCAGGTCGTCCTCTCCGATACTGGGGTCCACATCATCATCAAGGTGGTCGTCAGTAAACTCATTGATCAGCTCCTCGAAGTCATCCATGGCAGAGGTGGAGGCAGCGGCGCTCGAGCTGGAGGCAGCCCGGGATGCTGCAGTGCTGAGCCTCCTTGATCTGGGCTGAGAGGGTGTCTTCTGTACTGGGCTGAACGACAGAAAGCCTTGTTACTTCATTTCATGCAAACAGAGAAAAACTGACATGCTCTCAGAGAGGAACCTCTTCACCAAAAGCAGAGACACAAATAAATCTCAGGGAACCACTACAAAAACAACAGGTCAGACACGTACAGCTGACACCCGTGGCTCACGGGGTTGCCATGGAGCTTGCAGCAACTGGACAAAAACCCAAGATTAGGTACCAAGCTCCTACTACAACTGAAGGTGCACTGAGTACGAGAGCACTGAAAAATAGGATCATTTTTACCCAGGATGAGACAAACATCCATGAGTACATCAGGAGACGGCTACCACACCGCACGCTTAGTGAATACCTCACTGAGCAGAAACCCAAGAAAGAAGAGGAGCGAGGAGAAGAACAGTGATGGAAGGACAGGACTCTGCACGCTATGTACCACCGGCAGACAGAGGAAGTGGCTGAAAGGCAGCACAGGAACAAGCTCTGAGCACAGATCCATGGAGGCTGAGGTCTACCACACCAGGCAAGACCCCAGGCTGTGTAAAGATGCCCCTGAGACAATCCAGCACATAACAGCAGGGTGCAAGACGCTAGCAGGCAGGGCATACATGGAACGCCATAACCAAGTGGCCGGCATAGTGTACAGGAACATCTGTGCCGAGTGTGGGCTGGAAGTAGGGCTGTGCGATATGACCAAAGTCTCATATCCTGATATCAGACATCCATCGTCCGGTAACGATATAAATCACAAACATGTAACATTTTCTGTAAAGGCTGTGAATCTCGGGCAGCTCGACCTGCGTGAAGTGTTTCCAGCTGTGCGTCGTGTAGCTGAGTCGAGTGTTTTAACGATGCATGAAACGACACATGTTTAGACACAAGTTGTAACGGCGCCGTTTTCTTTCAAAGTTTGAGTCTGAGCTTTATTTTTAGCACCTGGCGGCTCTTTGTTGCTTCTCATCCGTAAACTCTCTGCATCTTTTATGTGATTCAGTTTATTTTGAAAAGTCTCAACAGGATCTTGAGCTTTATTGTGAAAGGTTTATGTGGAACATAAACAAGCGGAGACACGATGCTGTTACTGTCGTTGTTGCTAACAACAACACATAAAAACAGGCGCTTGTCGTCCGTAGTGTGGTTGTATTAAATCTAAGACAGAGAGACCTTTAATAAAGCCGCTACAGTGACCATCAGAACATGAAAACAGCTGGAAACAGTTTATTTTGCAACAGCACCAAACAAACGATAGCGTAAATGAAACGATGTTTTTATATCGTCATCAGATATATATCGTTACATCGAACAGCCCTAGCTGGAAGTCCTGAGGTCAACATGGGAGACGCCCCCAAGGGCGGAGAATGACCGAGCTAAGATCCTGTGGGACTTCCAGATACAGACGGACATGGTGGTGGTAGACAAACAGAGGAAGACGGCCGTAGGGATGGATGCAGCGAATGACAGCAACATGAGAAGCTGGAGAAGTACCAAGGGCTCAGAGAAGAGCTGGAGCAGGTGTGGAGGGTGAAGGTGACGGTGGTCCCAGCAGCAACCATAAAGCTCAAACAAGCTCAGACTGGTTTCCCAAACCTGATAGTAAGTGTACTGTAGTCAAACGGCGTCCATAGTTACTAGATCCCAATCCAACATAGCACATTTGATGTGCAGTCAACAATGCAAAGCACCACATCAGTGTGCTGAGGAATGTTTCCAGCACTGTGTTCGGTCTCTACCACAGTAATGACTGTGTTTGTAATGAAGTGCATACCGAACATAAATACTTATTTTCTGCTGTCACTTGCTACTTTTATTGTTCTTTCCCCAAAGCCAGACTGAATGGAACCAATGAGCACTGAGCTGGGGGCAGCAGCACACTAACGCTGATCTGTTTTTCTGTCTGGACTCTCGTTTACCTTTGGGGCACCGTGCAGGACTCTCTGGTGGTCGCACCACTGATGGGCAGACTGCTCTCTGGGCCTAGACTCTGTGTGAAGACAGGGACGGTCTGAAGCTCCTCTCCTGTTGGGCTAGAGCTGGAGGCAGACTCCAGCTGGGTGAAGTGACTCCATGCAGCATCCACGCCGGTGGATGGGAGAGTCTGACGAGGCAAAACAAATTCACAGCACACGAGTAATTAGTCCCTCCTCCTTCATCTGCATTCGTCTGTACAGGATTATCACAATAGAAATTAAACATGAAGTGCATCACACTGGACACATGCACCCTTACATGTCTGTCACTGGTTCGTGGCTCCTCTTTCGGTGCAGAGGGGCTGTTTAGAGGTTTAACAGCAACTACAGCAGACTGTTGTGCTCCCCGCCTCCTCTGGCCAGGCTTAACCAGCACTGCAGGCTTCATCACAGACGGTTTCACATTCAGTTTCGGTCTCTCTGTAAGTACAAAGTAATGCTTTAGTCTGCAGAGACTTTCCTGCCTCACACCATAGTTTGGTCACTCTGGTTAGACGTCACATGCTTTTGTTTCTTTTCACACTCCAAGAACTATCAGAGCGAACCCCAGTGTGTCGCTACAAACTACAAGCACTGGGAAACTGTTTGGCTCAAACTAAGCATGCACCTCCTGGTTGGGTCCGTTTAAGGTCAGCTTACAGTGCAGGGACAGGACTTTTTGACCCCCTGCTAAATTTGCATGTTTGCTCACTTACAAAGAAATGAACAGCTTCTAATTTGTGTTTAATCCTTGTTGGCAGGTACAACTCTAAGACATTTCTTTTAGGTGGTCACCGCGTTTAAGAAATTCTCAGGAGGGGTTTTTCTTGCTCGGCCACTCGAAGTTTCAGTTCCTCCCACAGATAAAGGACCAAACACTGGCTGATCGTAGGTGTTCTGGCAGAGGGAAGCAGGCTGCTGTCCAAGATGTTACCATGCACGGCCCACTCCATGCAGTGGAGTCACACTGCTCCCTGGCAGACCTCCACAGAACGGAGCTGCTCCTTCAAACACCACGAGTCAAACTGATGACAGAGGACTTGCTGTTGGTGTGACCACGAGCCTGCTCTGCATGGTGTACACGTTACGGACTGATTCTTACACAGCGCTTCTCTACTCTCCTGGAGTACTCAGGGGGACTTTGTGGGTGTGAGTTAATCCATTATGGTACAGTTTAACTACACCATACCAATGTATAGCTTTTATGTAATGCGTTTTCTTTTCTGGATTCCTGGTTGATATTCTGCCCCTCTCCATTAAAACGATCCCTGCTCCAGGCTGCAAGCCAAGTATCCTTGGGCAAGATGCTCACCCCATGGTGCTCACCCCATGGTGCTCACCCCATGGTGCTCACCCCATGGTGCTCACCCCATGGTGCTCACCCCATGGTGCTCACCCCATGGTGCTCTCTGATGCATCCACCGGAGTGTGAATGTGTGAGAGGAAGCACCTGTGCATAGATCAAGTGCTTTGAGTGCACTTGGCTTAGAAAGATGAGTGACAGCACGAGTGATACAGTACCTTTGGTATCTGCAGTGTGCTCTGGGGACTCCCGATTCGTGTCCATCGCTTCCTCGGCAGTAGAGGCTCCTGTCACACGAGGCTGCTCCAGTGGTGACAGTGCAGAGGACACCTGCGTCTTCTTGTCTGGAGCGACCCTGGAGCTGGACTTTGTCCCAGCCTGCTGTGGTGAAGAGCTCTGCACAGTAACAACAGCAGCTGTTGTTTCAGGAGCGGCCACACCGTTTCCAGGCGGTGCAGCCGTTGACCTGAGAGTAATCAGCTTGTGAGCAGGAACTCTTTCGGTGGAACCGGCACATGGAGTTTTGGAGGAAGGCGAGGAGGAGGAGCGCGGTGATGAAGGAGCCTTCCTTTTGACGGTACTGCTGGCATTCTGATTGTGAGAAGGCTCCGTTTCAGGTTCTCCCACTTTGCCTTGTTCCAACATTTCCTGCTTTCGAAGGCGTTTCTCCCGCATGATCTCCTCAAAGGTCTTCACCTTGATATTGTTACTGGTCTACAAAGAGAGAAAATTAGCACTGCCAACAGCCCGATGACAAAGAAACCAACACTGAAGAAAAACAGAAAGCAGACAGTACCTGGGGTTCAGGAGATGCACTTCTGTGTGGCTTCTTCTCTGCGGCGATGCTGCTAGCTAAGTTCAACATAAGGTTCATGTTAGTGTTTCAAAACCATGTTAGGAGAAAACAAAACAATCCAGCAACACTTTCCTATATGGTCTACAATCTCTGTGTAAACAATCTATGAGCCTCGTCCAATCAGACGTCTGTAACTGAAAACAGGCATTGTGAAGAGGAAACCAGCTGCAGTCTCAGATGGGCGCGACAGCAAAGGTAGGTCTGATTTATGATGTTATGTTTATCAGTTGTGGACACGTGTGTGGTCTTCTGTGGCTGGTTCAGTGAACTTTGGTGGGGATGTGACGAAACCTGCAGACCCTTTGGACTCTGTGAGATCTATCGGCTTTTAGAGAACGTGTGGTTTGCTTGGGCACACGATGTGATGGCTCGGTCGTGTGTGTTGTGTGAGAAAATGATACTTCGTTTGCAGCATGTGGCGCTATGCGTCAGGGGCACGCGTAAGCATAAAAACGCCGTTATGGAGCGGCTTAATCTCGCCTCATTTCCAGCCATTTTACAGCAAAGGAGTCGCGCACAATAGAAGGAATGAACAATGGAACATGTATTCACCCACCCAGGGGAATTATGGCCTTTGTCACGGCCTGTGTTACACAGTCTTACCAACAGTTCATATAAATGTCCCCCCAAGTGGTGCCGACCAGTCAAAACCAAAGGCCATCAGAAAGACAGTGTAACAGATGTGCATGCACTTCCTGTAATAGCACAGATGTAATATGCAAAAAAGCAGCCTTACTTTGGGGGGCCAGCTTCTTAATGCGCAGCAGGCGGGGCTTCTTGGCACCGCTCTCCTCAGCGTTAGACCTCTTCCTGTTTTCAGCGTCCACTGCCTGCTCGAGCTGACTCCTTGCTGCCTTCTCCATGCGGATTTCTTCCAGGGTCTTTACTCTAATCCGGCCCGCGTTTGCGACCTCAGGCCCAGCTGTGTGGGCCTCCTCCTGGCTCTTGCCCTGATCTCGCTCTGCTGTGTGATTGACCTCAGGGCGGGGCTTCTGTTCCAGCTCCTCCTCTTGTCTTTTCTTCTTGTCGTGAAGAATCTCAGAAAATGTTTTGACATTGCAGAGGGAGGCGTCGTTCATGGCGATGGCTCGCTTTGTTCCACTGCTGGCTTTGCTCTCGGTGGCTTCTGTGGCTCTGGTGCTTTTCTGGTTGTCGCGCTGGGACCTGACCGCCTTCTCCTGTTTGATCTGCTCCAGAGTCTTTATGTGGATAAGCTCAGGAACCTTCTGTGACACCGCACTGCTCTCAGCTGCAACCATGACAACACGTTCTAGCGCATGGCTGTGATTTATATTATTCCACAATCGATGTGAGTGTAGCTCATATCAGCCTGCTTACCTGGTTGACTGGCTGCAACGGGATCACAAAGCAATCCAAGTCTTTCCTTTACAGGTTTGAGAGCTGAAGAAACAGAAGACAGACGAGGCTTCAGTGTGAATGGCAGCATAACGAGTCAGAGGCCACAGCTGCAGCTCTTACAGCACTGACCTTTGTGAGGGGGCAGAAATGGTTGGTCCACATCCACCACCCTACCCAAACGCTTAGCCAGACTCCTTTTCAGGGGGACATCTTCTGCACTTCTTAGATCTATGTCAAGGACAAGCAATGAGCTTTTAATCTCTACATTATTACTCACAATAGTATCTGACAACTGCAGCAAGAGAGCAAGTTTACCAGTGCTGTTAATCTTTCTCCCAAGTCTTTTAGTCACACTAACTCTGGCTCCCCCAGGCTCTACAAACACCAGAGAGATGAGAGTTAAAACACAGAACAGTTCAAGTTTAAAGTAGATCTGTCTCAGCAGCAGCAAACAGGAGCGCCACCAACGTTACACAGAAGACTGGGAAAACACAGCTGTTACACTTTTTACCATCTCGTGAGTCAAATACATCTGGTCGAAATAACGTCTGGATGTTTTCTTTCTCCACACTGGTGGATGTTTCGGTAGTCTGGAGGGGGTAACCGGCCCTCTTCATGCTGGCCTTAAGGGCTTTCCTTAGCCGGATCTCCTCCAACGTGCTCACTCCAAAGTTCAGGGAATCGTCTGTGAAGACAAAAGGTTTTAGGAGATGTGGGAGGCTAAGATGCTTAACTCACAAACCCAGATACGATGTCAGGTGTGAGCTTGTGTCTCTCTGCTGCTGCACCTGATTTGGGCAGCTTTCTAGGCGAAGGGCCACCCTTTCCCTCCTCTCCCTCTTCTGAGAACTGGTCTGAAAGACATCCGTGATGAGAATCAAAAAAACATTAACTTCATTGCAGAAATACATGTTTTCTAAAGTCAGGTTCAGCTCACCGTCCTCATCCTCATCATCGTCTGCTGGATTAATCACGACTGGTGGATGGGTGGGGCTCGGCACCGGCTCCTGCGTATCAGTCTTGACACTTCTGAGCTGAGGGTTCACTGTGGCTGCCGGGACAGTCTGTTCCTCGTGGTGCTGTTCCTCCTCCTTCCTTGCGTCTGGGACGGTAACAGCCATGGTCATTAGTAGGGCTGGGCCATATCATACACGCTACGAGAACACGCATGTGCAGTGCCTTTGTTTTCATACGCACATGGCAGTAAAAGCATGGCGGCGACAGAGAATGAGAAGGGCGAAAGCGGATCGTTGAGTGAAACGGATGAACCAGAACTGGTTTGTAAAAACGCTGCAACTTCAGCAGGGCTGCTACGAGTAGTCGACTATCAAAATCATCACGACTGATTTAATAGTCGACGCGTCGTTTGAAGCTTTGTAAGATCACAAACGACGCAGGAATAAGTAGCAGGATTTAAGAGTGTAATAACGGACTGAAACAGAAGATGGCAGCACTGCATGTACAAGGATGCCAGCTGCCGTTAAACCCCGAAGAAGAAGAAGAAGCTCTGTCCCAGAATTCATAGCGTGAGCTGTGTCCCAAAACGTCGGCTGCATCCTCCTGAGGACCCGGCCTTCGCGGTCTACGTGGGCCGGGTCCTTCAAAGACCGAGAAGGCCGGAAGTGCGAGGCTGTGAAATGTGACGGTCCAGCCTTCAGATTAGCGTCGCCGCTGTCTCGGAGGAGTTTAATAAACTCGCCGTCTGCTCCTTGCTGTCTAAAATCTAACCGGACACTGGAGTAAACTCTCGACTGTCTCACACACTGTTTAATCAGTTTTCTGTTTGACGTTTAGTCAGCTGTGTGAAAACCAAGGAGGAACCCACCCGGGGGATTAATAAAGTTTTATTTTATCTAATCTAATAACTTTAATCTCAGCCAAACGATTGACTCAGGAACAAATAAAACAGAGAAAAAAGGCAAACAATTACATTTTTAAGTTCTCCGAGTGACTTATATCATGTTTAACCTGAGTAGTGAAAGAGCGGGGTCTGAAAACGACGAAGCCGGGAGTCCGCTGTTCTCGCCGGCTGTGTGACCATTGAACCCCCTGCTCGCTATCGAGCTGGTGGGTAACAGACGTCTCCGAACACGTCGAAGCAGTTTTGCAAATATGCGATATCTTGATAAACCGAGCAGATATTTGATGTTTACACAGCTACTTTCTCGCCTGAAAATATGTTAAACGTTTATTTTGTGACCCAGAAAGATTAGTAAGAGTAATTTTAAAACTTAGTAGCGGCCGCCATTGTTGGCAGCTGAAATTTGGCTGGGCCACGCTATGAATTCTGGGATATGGTGGGCCACGAAGGACACACCCGACCCATCCTTCAAATTCGGGGAAATGAAGGACGCATTTGTCGGCTGCATTCAGAGGAGTCGACGAATTGGGACAGCCTCGTCGTCTGGCTGTGACGTAATCGGCCTTCAAATGCGGCCTCAGGAGGATGCAGCCGACGTTTGGGACACAGCTGCGGCCCTGCTCAGCTGTCAACAATGGCGGCAGCTAGTTAGTTTTAATGTTACTCTTATTATTCTTTCTGGATCACAAAATAAACGTTTAACATATTTTCAGGCGAGAATGTAGCTGTGCAAACCTCAAATATCTGCTGAGTTTATCAAGACACCGCATATTTTCAAAAGCGCTCCGACGTTTTCGGAGACGTCTGTTACCCACTAGCTCGATAGTTAGCCGGGG
This sequence comes from Aulonocara stuartgranti, assembly GCF_965226115.1. NCBI lineage: Eukaryota > Metazoa > Chordata > Actinopteri > Cichliformes > Cichlidae > Aulonocara > Aulonocara stuartgranti. Next base: position 39,774,160 of record NC_138943.1, on the reverse strand, counting down.
GCTAGGCTAACTAGAGCCGTGAGAACACCGGACTCCCGGCAGATCGTTTTCAAACCCCCCGCCGTCTTTCACTACTCAGGTTAAACATGATATATGAGTCACTTAGATAACTTAACAATGTTGTTGTTTGTTATTGTTTTTCAGTATTTTATTTGTTCCTGAGTAAATCGGTTTGGCTGAGATTAAAGTTTTTACACTGAATAAACGTCAAGCAGACAGCTGATCATCAGAAGTGTGAGATGCTCCAGAATCTACTCCGGTGTCCTGTTATAGTTTAGATAGCAAGGAGTTTATTAAACTTCACTGAAACAATCTGCAAATTTCATTAAAAGTTAACCTGTCATCTTGTCTTTATTTTTAGTTAGCACCTTAAACACTTAAAGCTGTAAGCTAATGATAGTTATATGAGAGCAGATGCTGCTGGTGCAATAAGCTGTACCTGTACGTCCAAAGGATGATGATCTGATTAGTCGGCTATCACAATAATCGTTTGTGGCGGCCCTAAACTTCACTGGTGTGGAACTGGTTTAGCTTTCGTCTGTCAGATACACAACAAAGCACTATTTTTGGTAGCGCATGCTAGCGGGCCGTCGTTATTACCGTGTTGTTTGGAAAATACGGCGCACTTAAAATCATCCTTTGATTTGTCTGAAAGTCGACAGTGTGTTATAATCCCGTGTGCCTTATGTATGAACTCTGGTTGTGTTACTGACCTCGAAACGATTTTATGTGCACGGCGCTCGAAAATCTGTCAAATGTTTCAGTGTGACTTTGCTAAGCTACGAAGCCGCACCGCTTGATGGATTGTCGGAGCGTTATGGCTATCGTAGGCGGAGCCTCGCGGAGTGATACGTGCTGTGCTTCAACATAATGTTACCGTGTTGTGTGTGTATGACCTCTCTTTAAGTTTGTGGATGTTATACATGGTTATGCTGAGGATGTGTCGGCCAGTTTCCACTGGAAATGCTTTTTGGTTAAACTGTCAGCGAGGAGTTTGCATTTGCACTGTTACATGTTTATATTTTTACTTAAAAAAAAAAAAACAGCTGCTTGTTTAAGTGGAAATACATTGATGGGTTTTTGCACTAACAAAGTTGTGGAGTTGTAAAGCATTTTGTCTCGTGTCAGTTATATCGTTATGGCACATTTTCAAATGTATATGGTGATAAATACTTTGGGCCAGCATCTTGCTGTAGTGGATGTAAAATGTGTGTGTTTGAACTCACTTTTATCAGGCTGGACAAAGACGCCTTCTATGTAGCGAGGCTTTTCATGGTAGAAGGCACAGTGTGGCTTCTGGCAGCCTGCCGGCTGCTTCTCCCAGTAACACGAGATCTCCTTTCGATTTTTCTGTTTTGATGAAGAACATTAACATGTAAACATTCTGTGGTGTCCATCTGTCGTGAAACAACATGCATGAGGAGAAACGCTCCTCACTCTCAGAGGAGGCTCAGAGCCTCCCTCTTGTCATGAATGGCTCCTCCTAATGACACCACTCTGGACTATGTAGCTAAGATCTGAATGAGAGGGAACGTGCCACCGTTTTAACCAGCCTCGTGTTTCTGAACAGCACTTCAAATCTGACAGAAGGAGTCAGGAGTGGAGATCCTGGTTTACAGGGAGGCTTTTTTACTCTTCATTAATGGCCATTCAAGACACACACAGCCTTGACTGGGCAAAGCCTGAAGGAGAGGACTTCTGCTTTCCTCCATTTACATTTTGCTTACCGTTATTTTCATGTGGCGAAACTTGCAGACAGCACGAAAGCAGCGTCCTTCCTGCCAGAGGCTGCAGGTGGTCTCGTTGCCCATAGCTGCCTCGCAGTGTCTGAACGGACAACTGTCTCCCTGCACAGACAAACAGTAAGCTTGGACTCTTCTTTCTGGTCACCAACACTTTCTAGCCCAATGTGTGCATGTAGCAGGCTTGTTTACTTTGCTGCAGGTAGAATAGTAAAAGAAGTAGCAGTCGTCTCCATGGCTGGTCATAGTAAAGCTGTAGTACAGGAACGACCTCTAAACCCAGCAGCTGGATCTCTTATGGGCCGACAGGAACCTCCCTGACAACACAGAGCAAACCAGACATCACATCTCAAACCAAGCCAGCACCTCTGGTACACTCTGGATGCTTTTCAAGGGAATAGGGCTGTTTGATAGAACGACATCTATCGTTTCATTTACGCTATCGTTTGTTTGGTGCTGTTGCAAAATAAACTGTTTCCAGCTGTTTTCATGTTCTGATGGTCACTGTAGCGGCTTTATTAAAGGTCTCTCTGTCTTAGATTTAATACAACCACACTACGGACGACAAGCGCCTGTTTTTATGTGTTGTTGTTAGCAACAACGACAGTAACAGCATCGTGTCTCCGCTTGTTTATGTTCCACATAAACCTTTCACAATAAAGCTCAAGATCCTGTTGAGACTTTTCAAAATAAACTGAATCACATAAAAGATGCAGAGAGTTTACGGATGAGAAGTAAAAAAGACGCCAGGTGCTAAAAATAAAGCTCAGACTCAAACTTTGAAAGAAAACGGCGCCGTTACAACTTGTGTCTAAACATGTGTCGTTTCATGCATCGTTAAAACACTCGACTCAGCTACACGACGCACAGCTGGAAACACTTCACGCAGGTCGAGCTGCCCGAGATTCACAGACTTTACAGAAAATGTTACATGTTTGTGATTTATATCGTTACCGGACGATGGATGTCTGATATCGGGATATGAGACTTTGGTCATATCGCACAGCCCTACAAGGGAATATTTAAACACTCAGTGTCAGTGTGTACCAGGAACCACACAGGGATGCTGCGTCGCCCAAATGTCTACAAATGCTTTGGTTTTTGTAAACAAACAAAACAAAAACAGACATTACTTGGATACTTTGTTTAGCACAGAGCTGTGTATGAGCCAATGTGTGAGCGTTTCAGGAGCAGCTGTGGATGAAAAGGCTCCACACACTGATACACAACAGCAGCAGTGATGACAATGGCATAGTTTAATGTGGAAGCGCACACACCGTGAGGACCAAACAGCAGCGCTGGTCCTGCATCAATAGTAGTGAAACTCTCTGACCTGAGGGTCGTTAGGCTGGACAATCAATTACTATTCAATTAATTCTACACCATCATACCGTCCTGTTCTCAGCAGCTCAAAAACGTTGCATCAAAGTGCAGGGCGAACCTCAGAATACTGATATGCTGGCATTTCTTCACCGCAGCCAGCACTGTAATTGTATCCGAATACTCGATTGAATAATCGATTACTAAAACAATCGACAGCTGCAGCAGTAGTCTGAGTACAGCCAGAGCTACAAAATGACCTCCAGCAGGCCGCTGATGTGAAGGTCTCTGATCAAACAATCAGAAACGGACTGAGGAGGGTGGCCTGAGGCTTGTGGTTTGCCATGACCTCCAGGTCCACCACTGGTGCCCTACGCTGCTGCAGTGGGTCCTGGGATCCTCCTGGTGCACGACAATAACCACAATATGTCCCCGTGTATGTATTCAACACATATGTAAGACTGCTTTCTTCCATTTGTGCAACATCTCTAAAGTTAGAAATATCCTGTCTCAGAGTGACGCTGAAAAACTAGTTGATGCATTTATTACTTCCAGGCTGGACGACTGTAATTCATTATTATCAGGAAGTCCTAAAAACTCCCTGAAAAGCCTTCAGCTAATCCAAAATGCTGCAGCAAGAGTCCTGACAGGGACTAGAAAGAGAGAGCAGATTTCTCCTGTTTTGGCTTCCTGTTAAATCCAGAATTCAAAATAGTTCGGGCTGGACCAGGTGACCCTGGATCCTCCCCTAGTTGTGCTGCTGGGTGCTCCCCATGACACGATGACTGTTTCTTCTTCACTCAATTTTTAATTCAGTTCGTTTCATTTATAAAGCACCAACCCCCGACGTGCACCCAGCACCTCCACAGAGGGTCGTTGTCAGCCCCTCCCTCAGCCTGGTTCTGCTGGAGGTTTCTTCCTGTTTAAAGGACGTTTGTCCTTCCCACTTCTGCCAAAGCGCTCATATGATTGTATTCTTTACTTTACAATAGAAAGTGCCTTGAGGTGACTGTTGTAGTGATTTGGCACTTTGTACAAAAAAAATGAATTAAATTAAGCACTGCTAAGGTCACCGAGGATCACCACCAAGTTTAGCAGCACTAAAAACCCAAATAAAGATACTTAGGGTCAAAGATATTTGACCAGTTTGTAAAAGTTCTGAATCTGTACATCACCAACTAGATTCCAAGTCAAACAACAAGAAAACTTAAACAACTTGACGAATTTGTAGAAAAGGCAACAATAGTGCAGTGAGAGTAATCTGTAAAGCTGACCTGTACTCGTGGGAGATGCACTGCTGCTCATTTACCTGAGGTAGTAGAGAAGTGGTCTGCCTCCTGAGTGCACAGCTGGTACGGAGTCTCCACAGTAGTAAGGAAATCCTGAAGGAACACTTGATCCATGAGATAAGAGGAAAAGTGGGGTGGGTCTCCCAAAGACATTAGTCTTCCTACGACTTCCCATTTCTGAGACATCCTGATCTCTGCCAAACCGCTAAACAATACTGATGCTGATGCAATCAAGTCCTTTGGGCATTGCTTGTAAACCATCATTGATACTATTTGGTGGCTACTGAAATAAATAAGTAGGGGGACATAAACAGCATGAACAAGAAAAAATAGAAGAAACTCTAAGCGATGTGGGGAAAAAGTTGAGAAAGGTGGCGTGGTTGGCGGGAAAATCCTCAGCTTCTTCTTGGGCTTGTTGGCATTTACACATTTTGTGACATTTGAATGCTGGAGGTTGGGAGGAAAACCGTGCAGGACTTTCATGTCTTGGTTACCAAATGCTGGAGAAAAAAAAATTCTTCTGCCAATCAACTGGGGGCAAATTATCCGGATCCAGGGATCCCCAAAGAGGGCCAAGAGGACGGGTTTAAACCTACAAATACATCAGAAACACTCCCCGGGGAACTGAAAGGTGGTTATTGAAAGACAAACAGGACAAACACTCCACACAGCAACATGAAACAAGTGTGCTCGGACACACGCACATACTTTTACACTTCAAGTGTCTCATGCAGGAAAATCTACAAGTGTCGTTTTTGGGAGGCTTCACTCTACACACGCAAGCCTCAGCCTGCCAGTGACAACCGGCCTTAATTATCATCGTCATCTTAATTAGGACACAAACAGCAATTAAACCGAAACACTCAGATAACAATAACGAATCTCAAACTCGAGGAAAAGATCACTTTAAAGACCAAGACAGCCAAGAAAACATTCACATACTTACTGTTGAATTACAAAAAGTGTCTCAAAGCTAATGAACTACGTGACTCCCAGTCGGAAAATGCCTTGCCTTTATAGCTAACCTGGCTAACTAGTGTCTAGTTTAAAAATGTGAACTCTTAAATTATTATGATTAATAGATGAGCACTTTTTAGCTCGTGTACATAACAGAGGCCTACCGAAACCTTGGACGGTTAGCGACCTTATCGTTAGCTAAGCGTTCACACGGCCGTTTATTACCGTGGTATTCACGTCCGTGTTGTAACGTTTCAATGTAACTGCATACATATGATGTAAACAGTGTATGTAGTGTTCAATTACCAGTTTAAAATTTAAAAAGATATTTGAAAACTTGTAGAATATAGCAAGAAAAACCCGAACCCGCTCGAAGAAAACCAGAACTGCTCTCTGACTCAAGCAAAATGGCGACGGTGGAATACAAATACGAGGAGGGGGGCTGCGTGCTGTGTTCAAGTCGCAAGGAAAGATCGGACATTCGAAAATTACATTTCATTGTGCAGAATTCGCATTACCGTAAGCTCCCTCCAACATCAGAAACGCTAACTAATAATCACACTGAAAGAAAAATGAGACATCGCTTTCTGATTTCAAACATGTGCTTTTTATTTTATTTATTTAAAAGTAAAAACCGGACAGTAGGGTCCGTGCTAGTGATGGTAAATTCGGTTATTTTTACTGAATCGAGTTTGAATGAGTCACTCACCGAAGTGAATCGTGTTTGAGTCATATGAGTCACAGAGTCAGTTGCCCAGAGAGTGCAAAAAATATACATTTTTACTCAAACTTAATTTGTTTCTCTTTTCATGTAAATCCTACTGCTAAGATGAGTGATTGAAAAAGAAAAACAACTAGTTTTATAGAGCAAAAAAAAAGATTTCTAATGGGAACATTTATTTTTATTTTATTAGTATTTTCCTCATATGTGTCAAATATATATTTTCTCATCTAAATGTCCACTGAGCTGTGAGCCAGGGGGCGGTAATGCGCCTTAACATTGGTTGCCAACCAAGAAGAAGAAGAAGAAGCTGTGAGCCAGGAGGGAGGGGGTGAGTAACTTAAATGTGCTGCTAGCATGTTAGCAGAGCGATGCTACTGTGAACTGAGGAGCTGTTGTCTTGATGTGAGCTTCTACTCAGGGTTTGTTCTTCATGTTCAGAGCAGAAATGTTTTTGTTAAGAAACTGTCTGTTGTTTTTTTCCACACAATTTTAATTATAAGCTAGATATATTTCTACTAATGGAATTAGTTTGCTAACAGCAACAGGGATGCGTCAGTGAGTCAGATTCACGAGTCAGTAAAGTGATTCTCGAGTACTGAACGATTCGTTCATGATTCGCGCATCACTAGTCCGTGCACAGTTGAGACTGCCCCCTGCTGTTAGCTCCTATGTCGTCGGCAGAAAACAGACGGAGCAACTTGAAGTTAGCTTTCCATGCAAACTGACAAAAGTAGTACCGGGACACTGACTGCTAGTTTTACACACTTCGATGGACACTGTTCAGGTTTGTGAGTCTTTTAAAGTGCTTAAGTTGACGTGAGCTAGCGTTAGCATGCAGCTGCTTTAACCAGGGCAGCGTCAGTTAGCTGCAAGGTGACCAACACGTCTCGCCGTTTGCAGAGGTACTTTTCGTTTATACCTGGTTGCGTGTCTTTGGTGCACAGAAAGCGATGGCTGGGTTTTCTCTGGACCTTGGACCGCTGAAGGAGCCTTTGGGATTTATTCGTGTCCTCGAATGGGTAAGCACTGTCACAAACATGTCTTTGTACATTATTCATCCCAATCAGCGTGAAGTGTCGAATATTCGCTGCGATGTCTCCTAGGAGTCATTTGTCCATGTTCCTGGCACCAGTAATAAAACTGGTAAGTTTTATTTCTCAGTTTCCTCATGTTAACCTAGAACAGGGTGTCCGCTTTTATCACACCATAACACCTGATTATGTGTAGGACTGGGGAATCCCACTGTGGCACTCCCAGTGCGGCTGGTACCTGCTGTTGTTGAACCGTGGGGTGAATTTGATGTGGAGTGGCAGCTGCTTGGCTTGTGTTGGATCAAGCTGTAAATCTCACTTGTGTTTGAACTGCCCTTTGACTCCGAATAGACTGATCATGAAGGAAAGAAACACATTAGGATTGAGCCCTGTGTGCCTGCACATATGGTGGTGCTCTGTGTATTTTGAGCACCACCAAATCCACGCGCGGACTTGTTTAAATGACTCTAAGGTCGGATCTGCTGATTTTTCCTGTCAGTGGGTTCCATTGGAATGCACAGTAATGTTTGTTTCAACAACGTAAACAAAGAGCCAGCAGAATTATCCACTGTGCCAAAGTGTTGAGCCGCCCTGGTTTGTTGACAGACGGCAGCTGTCTCATAGCTGAGCATTTATAAATGGCTTTCTTTGTTACAGCTGTTTAACACTGACCTGTGAATCATATATATATAAACCCTTTGTTTCCTAACAGCTCGACACAAAAGCCCATAAATACAGTCTTGTATTTATTATTGACAATATTTTATTTGCTTGCCAGACATTCTAATCTGAAAGATGAAAATCAGCCTGGAAGAAGAGAAACAAAGCCTCGTACACCCATTCGCACATGTGCTGTCTAACATTTGAATAGTAAATTTGTGCATTGGAGGAAAACCTGAGGTTAAGTATCTCACCCAGCAAGCTTTGGCATTCAGAGCTGGCACTGGAGCCACCGGGAATCAAAGCATCAGCCTTGCAGTTAGTGGTTTACTGCCCTTCCTCCTGAGCTACAGCTAGCAGAGATTTAGCTGTTTGTGCTGTGTTCAGAGCTGACGCTGTGTAGTTGGTTTGTAGTTGCATTTGTTTTACATATTTAAGGCAGACAGTCAACACCAGTGTGAACTCTTTGAAGTTAACACAGAGGACTTTTGTGCTATCTGTTATTAGGGCTGTGCGATATGACCAAAGTCTCATATCCCGATATCAGACATCCATCGTCCGGTAACGATATAAATCACAAACATGTAACATTTTCTGTAAAGGCTGTGAATCTCGGGCAGCTTGACCTGCGTGAAGTGTTTCCAGCTGTGCGTCGTGTAGCTGAGTCGAGTGTTTTAACGATGCATGAAACGACACATGTTTAGACACAAGTTGTAACGGCGCCGTTTTCTTTCAAAGTTTGAGTCTGAGCTTTATTTTTAGCACCTGGCGGCTCTTTGTTGCTTCTCATCCGTAAATAATCTGCATCTTTGACATGATTCAGTTTATTTTGAAAAGTCTCAACAGGATCTTGAGCTTTATTGTGAAAGGTTTATGTGGAAAACAAACAAGCGGACAGCGGAGCCACGTGATGGTGTTACCGTCGTTGTTGCTAACGACAACATGTAAAAACAGGCGCTTGTCGTCCGTAGTGTGGTTGTATTAAATCTAAGAGAAAGAGAGACCTTTAAGAAAAGAATGTAGGCCCTACAGCGACATCAGAACATGAAAAAATATCGCCGTAAACAGTTTATTTTGCGACACCACGAAACAAACGATAGCGTGAAATGAAACGACGTTTTTATATCGTCGTCCGCTATATATCGTTACATCGAACAGCCCTACCTACAATTACACCTGATATGTAGAATCGGACAATAATTACATCATCTGTGGGTCATTGTCTTAAAGACACGATTTATTTGGCTTTTTCTTTTCAAACTCTTTAGAATCAGTTACAGAGTGATGCTGTCCATCCAAACCTGACCCTGCCGACCCCCCAGCATCACAGAGAGGTTATAAGCAGGGCTGCACATAAGTGGTCCGCAGGTGTGCATACGCTGTTTTTAGTTCCTATATAAACGGCACTGTTTTTGTCCACTAGAGTGGGATTTTCACGGCACATTCTGCACCACATCTCTGTGCGTTCATCATTTGTTTGAAGCCAGCTCACCTCCTGCAACCACTTTTCTGAGAATACGCGCTTCTTTTGTGGTTCGGACTCCTCCTGGCATTTCTTTGGAGGTGGAGGAACATCACAGTAATTGCTTAAAGGAGCTTCTTCAACATCTCTAAGAGTTCTAAACAAATGTCTGTCCTCCTCCAGAAAATCTTATGTACGCAAACGTGCGTTGCAACTTCTTATCTGGTGCGCGTTTTTTATTTTGACAGCGCATGCGCACCTGCGGACCCTGTTTATAAAGAGCAGCACCATGAGACAGCATGGCATGTTGACAGAAAGCGTATGCACAGTAACTAAGAATGTCTTCAGTAGATAAAGTAAATATTAGGGCTGCTACGATTCACTGAATAGATCGACATAAATCTGTTAATCTAGCTGGATCTTATTGTTAACACTACTGGACATCTAAGATCCACGCCTTTGTTGGAAAGGTGGATGTATTCTGTGATAGGCGGAGTTCAGTCATTCAGGAGAGGTTCAGAGCAGGGCTGGGCGATATTCAATTCAATTTTATTTATATAGCGCCAAATCACAACAAAAGTCGCCTCAAGGCGCTTCATAGATACAGAGAAAAACCCAACAATCATATGACCCCCTATGAGCAGCACTTTGGCGACAGTGGGAAGGAAAAACTCCCTTTTAACAGGAAGAAACCTCCAGCAGAACTAGGCTGCTATGAGAATAGAAATCTAATATCACGATATTTCTTTGGCTGTATCACAGTACACGATATATATCGCGATACGTTCGAATGTCAGTGTCAGTGCTGTGAAGAGCCTGAAGACCAGACTGAAACCTCTCAAGAACATCGTGTCCATTTACAAAAGATTGCAGCTGAACAAACACAATCTTTTCCCAAATCTTTGAGAGGAAGGGAAGCTCTGAGATAGGCCTGGACTGTGAGGGGACCGAGGAATCGAGAATATATATCTTAAAATGACGTCTTCATGCCATTACATCGTTCCTCCATCTGATCAAGGCACACAGGCTCAAACTGATCAAAAACAGCTGGTGAATATTTTAGAAAGGTCGTGTGAGGGCAGCTGTTTTATCTTATTGATAACAAACTGAACTGGGAAATATTCAGAGCAGAGTCAGTCATTGAAAAAAGACCCAGAGGATTGTTGGAGCTCAACAACATCAGAAAAACATGGACTCTTCTGCTGTTACAGACGGTCGCTCAGGATGGGAAACGACGTCGTCTTTCCGCTTGCAGCCGTCCTGCTCTCTCGTCTGGCTGAACGAGTGGTGTCATTTATCCACGGGTCCGGTTGTGGTTTCACACTCATAGTTTGTAAAGCAGCAACCTCATCAAGGACAGTTTTGCATTTATTATAAAAATGAGATGTACCAAAGCCGAGGGGAGATCTTACAACGTTTTTGTTGCAGATGGGTTAAACACACTACAACGATGTGTTGGAATAAGAGGTGTGAGATAAAAATATATCAAATGCAACATATTTTCAGCACGGTGGCACAGTGGTTAGCACTGTTGCTGCACAGCAAGAAGGTCCTGAGTTCGGTCGGGGTCTTTCTGTGTGGAGTTTGCATGTTCTCCTCGTGTTTGTGTGGGTTCTCTCCGGGTACTCCGGCTTCCTCCCACCATCCAAAGACATGCAGCTTGTGGGGATAGGTTAATTGGAAAATCCAAATTGCCACTAGGTGTGAATGTGCGAGTGAATGTGAGTGTGAATGGTTGTCTGTCCCTATGTGTTAGCCCTGCGACAGACTGGCGACCTGTCCAGGGTGTACCCCGCCTCTCGCCCTATGACAGCTGGGATAGGCTCCAGCGCCCGCCGCGACCCTGAAAAGGATCAGCGGAAGCGAATGGATGGATGGATGGCAACATATTTTCATGTTTAGGACCGGTAACTGTAGAGACAGCACAATATGTATGAGCCTGTTTAGGCCCCGACACAGACAGTCTTATCAGACTGATCTCTGGCCAGCAGACTGGAGGGGCAACACGCATCAATATTAAAATCTCCAACAATTCAGGTTTATCAAAGTACGAGACCAGCTAAAAAGTGTGAAAAGTCTTGAACAAAGTCCTTGGGATATTACGGAGGTCTGTACACAGCTGCACCGAGTGTCGGGCGGGGATGCTTGCAGGGCAGCTTCTTCCTAAAACAGCCGCCACTCCACCACCACGCGCAGTCTTCCTCAGCATGTTAAGATATTCACAGTCCGAAGGTAAAAGCTGAATAAAACAGCTGGACTCACCGGCTCTCTGCCAGGTTCCCCTCACCAGCATCAGATCCAGGTCCCCGTTAGTGAAGAAGATTAGTGTTCGCGAGCGAGCATTAACAAGACTTCAGTGGCACCGAAGTGGCTGTCCGACCTGTCGGCCGTACTCCACCCGAGCTAAGACGGGTATTTGACGTGTTCTGTGGTGTGGGAGACGTTCACATGCAGCGTTTGAGACGCTCTTCATTTGTCGTGGAAGAACTTGGCGGTGTTGCCGCATCCTCCTTGATAAATGTAAATCACTGTTCCTCTGTCCTTGGAGTCTTTCTGACAGCAAACAACAAGAGTGCTGACGCTGTTTGGTCCCCTGGATGAGGAGGTGGTGTGTGTTCATGTTTATGAGCATGTGTGGCTGGAGCTTTGCCCTGTGCTTCCATGCAGGCTTTCACTGCTGAAAACCAGGCCTTTCATTAATAGATAGACCCAGCCTCAGGCCTGTGGCTCAGACCCTTACTGACCATCTATATTTGTGTTGGCTTGTGAACAAAGCTTTTTATAAAATATCTCAAACATGCTTTCAGTCTGAAAAGTGTTACAGAAGCCTTGAAATGAACGTGTTCTCGTACATCCCACGGCCACTTTCAGTCTTTGCTTCCATGTACCATGGGACGGCTGCTGTCAGCCTTAGCCGTGTCCTTTCCATGTGGAGGAGTAGCAGCTCTATCTCAGTCCCCCCAAATGACTCAACTCCTCACCCTACTGCTAACGCAGAGTCCACTCCGCCTTTCAGAGACGGGCCACTTGTAGCCGCAATGTCCTTCTAATAGTGTTAACAAAAGATGAACCTAGATGAACACATCGATGGCGTTTCTCAACAACGGTGAAGAATGGCTGCATAACGTTTAGGACGCCAAAATGTACCAGCATGGGGCATCAAATAACCCTGTACCAATGAGATTACACAACTAATAAGCCCGCCCCTCAGCGTGTTCACCACACTGTTAGCAACAGCCGGCTCATCACTACAGGCTCTGGGTCCTTTATAGTGGAGCCAGTGAGTCCACTGTTAGTTGCGAGGCCGTCACAGATGATTCTCCTTCACCGAGGACATTTCAAAGCCGTGGGTTCGGTGGTCTGGTGGGAAACAGTTGAGCGCCGAGTTTTTGGGCTGCAGGGGTTTGGCCGAGGGTCAGTCCGGTTAGCGATGCGTCAGTTAGCCTGTAAAGATAATGGCAGGGCCCACTGACCTCGTTCTCTGCTTTAGATTACATTCAACTGGGTGATATGACCCAAAATTCATTCATTCATTCATTCATTCATTCATTCATTCATTCATTCATCTTTAGCTGGATGGCGATATACTCATGTTTTTTAAAGCCATAAAGTAAGAACAGAGTTCTTAGTCACACTGTGTCCCAGATGTCACACTTTTATTAACATACAGCGCAGATGTACAAGAAAACATTACTCAGAATGATCAGCATTTATTAAATAATCATGCTCCATAAATGAAACAGTGCTGTTTTTGTGCATAACAAAAAGCTGTGCAGTCAAAATGTAAACTACCAGAGGCCGAGCAGAATAACAAGCAGCTGCTCTGTTCCCAGGGTCTACTGCGTGATCCTCTCTGTAACCACCGCTGAACAGGAGCCGTTTATGGCCCTTATGCACTCAGTACGGTAACATTACGCTGAAGCAGAGTACGTATCGCTCCGCGAGGCTCCTCAGCGTAATGCTCCAACAATGCATCAAGCGCTGCGGCTCCGTAGCTCAGCAAAGCTAATGTCTAAACCTGAAAGGTTTCTGAGCGCAGTGTGCCGCATAAAATCGGTTCGCGGTCAGTGAGCACAACCAGGATTCATACATAAGGCGCGCTGTCGATTTTTGAGAAAATGAAAGGATTTTAGGCGTTAGCGCGGTTAGCTCGTTAACACGTTGACGCCGTGCAGCCCCACGCACGGGGCGATCCGCGGTAACTCCTTAACAGAGATTTGCCCCGTTAATGCAGTTACGGCGTTAACGTCACGCTGCAGCACTAAATGTCCAACTGTTTTCTTTTTACCGAGCAGCTCCTCTGAGGCAGCTGCCGTGTCCGTCCTGCCTGCAGGAGAAGCGAGGGGGGAGGTTCTGTTCAGTGAAGGAGAGGCGGAGTAACGCAGTGCAGAGACAAAAGAGAGGCAAACTTGCAGCTCCACAACTATAATTATAACGTAACATAGACTATATCGATATAAAGGATATTGTCACATCTCATATAAAAATATATTGATATATTTAAAAAGTCAATATATCGCCCAGCCCTACTTTCAACTAGTCACTTTTTGGCAGTGAGAAAGTAGAGCGATGAAAAGCATAAAGAGCCTGTTGGAGGACATGAATTAGTCTAAGGCTGCGTTCACACTGCAGGCGAAAGCGCATCAAATCCCAATTTTTCAAATCCGAAAATGTTTTTGACCCTATGCGACCCATCTACCCCATCATGGTGTGACAGTGTGAACGGCACAAATCCGATATTTTCAAATCCGATCTGGGTCACTTTCGTATGTGGTCCTGAATCCGGTACATATCCGATGTTTTAGAAAGCGACTGCTGTGTGAACGGTCAAGTCGCATTAAATCCGTCTTTTACGTCACTGACACAAGACAGACGCCAATTATCAGCTCCGGAGAAGCGCCCGATAAGACATCGCGAACGCATCCTGGCCATCCGGTGAAACTGCTGGGAAGACAACGTTGGAGAAACGTGAACATTTTATTTGTACTGTATAATCTGCAGATTCTGACAGAAATCTGCAGCTATCCTTTGAAGCAGCAATAAGGATCATTATTAGGTTATTCACATTATTATGTAAATAACAAAATAACTTAAAGCAAAAATTGGGAAACGTGAAGTCCGAAGTCTTTATATTAAGGCCATCAGTCAAACATACTGCTGCTCTGGGTCTAAGCAGAGCGCGTTGTGTGTGACGTCTGCTTTTGCGCATGCGGGCGCTCTGAGCGTTCACACTAGAGCGCGTTTGCTGTCGCATTTTATTTGTAGTGTGAACAAGCAGACAAAAACATCGGATTTGATCAAAAAATCGGAATTGAGCATCAAGACCTGCAGAGTGAACGTAGTCTAACATCCACTAGCTTAGCTTGTTCTGATAGTCCAAAGGTTCGTTTACGACCTGCTGAAATTGTCATTCAGAAGAAGTTGACGGCCACAGGAGTCAATTTGGACAGGTGACAGGGATGGAGGGGTGCAGGGGTGAAACAGAACTGTGCCTTCACGCCACGCTGTCCGACTTAGCTTTGAGGGTTTTCATTTGTTTTTGCTTCTGTTTGTTTGAGCCTTGTTCTACACTCAAGTCAAGACAGCAGCTGGGACCAAACTGGGAAGTGGTGGCTGTAGCTCAGGTGGTAGAGCAGGTCACATGGTGCTGTAACAGTAATGTACACTGTTCTCTAATTTAGCTGAATATCTGAGTGTTTTAGTTTGTGGTGGTTAGTGGAGTAAGAATGAGTCCTGGAACATCTCTGCTTCCTACACAGCGGGCTGAGTGCTGTTTCATGGCATTGTGGGCCTTGGAGCTGCATTCCTCTGCATGGAAGATGTTACAGTGACACCACTGAATGTCAGACTGCTGTCTATGCCACACCTTGTAAACATGAACGTGAGTTTGTCAGAGAGCCAGTGTTCGGGCTGTTTTTGCTAGCGTGACCTGCGGGGTCTGATTTTAGGTGACCTTTGACATCTATCTCCTCGATATACTACATACGAATGTAGGATTTTGTTTAAAGCGAAGTGTGGACAGGGGTCTGCCCCCGAGGCTTTATTTGGGGTGGGTCAAGCAAGGCTGAGATGAGCTGAGAAATGTAGTGGAGAACCTGATACACCTGAAAGATGAAACTCATTCCTGAAAATCCTCAGCCAGCCTAATGGCTGCGAAGTTCCTGCGTCTGTGGTTGGGGAGTTTAACTCGGTGTCTATACTGCAGCACAGAGAGCCGTTCGTTTCAAGGCTCTGCTCCTGTGTTGCAGCTCTTCTTTGCAGCTGTTGTGCTGAAGTGGATCTCAGTGATTTGGCAGATAAAGAAAATCGTGTCATTGCAGGAAGGATGTACTGGAAGGAGGACGAGTGTTTATATCATAAGGTGTTACAGTTTAATAGGTGATGTAGCACGAGTAAGAGTCAGTGAGCCTGCCTGTGGGATCACTATTATTTCAGTGCAAAGCTGCTTTTGAACATATCTTGATGTAGGGTATGAACTAGAGCAGGGCGATATGGCCAAAAATATTGATCACGATATATATTTGAACATTTGCGATAACGATATAACTGACGATATAATTGGTGCGAGACAAAATACAACTCCACAACATTACTAGCGCAAAAAGACAACCTTCCATTTATATTCACTTAAACAAGAAGCTGGTTTTTATGTACATTAAAGCTTTATAAAAATGTAACAGTGCAAATGCAAATTCCTTGCTGAAAGTTTAACCAAAAGGCATTTCCAGTAGAAATGGGCTGACATATCCTGAGCATAACCATGTATAATATCCACTGAAGTTAAAAAGAGGTGCTTTGCAACATTAAACTGCAGTGTGCAGTACGCATTTTTCGGACCATAAGGTGCACGGGATTATAAGGCACATTAAGCGAAACAAAGCAGTCAGATAAATCAAACTTTATTAAACTCATTCTTCTTGCTTCCTCCACTTCTGTACCATTGATTCATTAATGTTGAATTCTCTGACAGCTGCTCTATTCCCATGTTGTTGCAGTATATTAATGACTAACCTCGTATTGTGGATGGATTATCTCAGTTGTTCTCCTGACTGAAGTTTGGTCCGTTTACAGCATCCTGCCATGCGATTGCATTTGTCTCTAACTATCAGGAACCTTCACGTTAACTTTTATAAGTGGGAAAGTGTTAGTGTTCATCCTCCAGCTTCACTGTTTATGTTATGCTAACATAGCTGTGTCGCTAGCGATCACGTAGCACATCATTATATACCAGCTAGCCCAACTTCAGTAACCCTACAAACGTCACTGCTGTTTAGTTTCCTGTCTTCATTTATGTTGGAAGTGAAAGCAGAGCTGTACGTTTGAATTTTCTCAGAAATCTCTCAGTCAGAACATGCTATATCATGCTTAGGTAACTAGCGAAACTAGCGAGCTAACTTCCGCTAGCTTCCTGCTAACTTCTAACTCCTTAAATGTAATAAATTTTGTTTTCATGGATGCCTGGATGTTAAACTTCATAGTTACACCTGGTAAAGCAGCAATGCTGATCGTTTAATTACAGATGGAAGAATTTAAACAGTTTTTAACTCTCAGTGATGCTGCAGTGATCGTTTGACTTTGGGACCTGAAGCAGACAGAGTCTGGGACCCAGATTACTCCCAGATTGACGAGCACCTTAGTCCGACAAACACGGTAATAACGACGGCCGCTTGCATGTTCTGCAAAAAAATGTGCTTTGTTGTGTATCTGACGGACGAAAGCTAAACCAGTTCCACACCACTGCAGCATTTTTACAAACCAGTTCTGGTTCATCTGTTTCACTAAACGATCCGCTTTCGCCCTTCTCATTCTCCGTCACCGCCATGCTTTTTCCTCTATGTGCGCGTTTTACCCATATTCTATCGCCATATTTCATTTTCTTATCGTTGCCTGACGTTATACTGGTATTACCGTGAATGGTGTGATATGGCCCAGCCCTAGTATGAAACTAAACATGTAGTGCTTCATGTAGAAATTTGAACAATGTTGATAAAGTTTAGCTTGTAGGGTTCATGAACAAAAAGGCCCAGATCTCTGTAACATAGTGAAAAGTAACATTAGAAATAGTAGGAAGAATGATGTATTTTAGTAATATCTTGTGTTTTCTGTTACATTCTGCCAACTAGTCAGGTTAGAATTAAAACAAGTCAAAGTGTCCGGTATTCTTGATGCCACGATGTGACAGAGCACTCACTGCTGCTGCAGTGTGTGTCGGGTCATACGCTGCTCCTGGGTTTTATTGCAGAAATGCATCTTTTGTTTGTGTGGAGCTCATTACAAACTGTCAGAGAACAGGATGTATTTACATACAGACTAACAGGAGGTTAGTGCAGTGAGCCTTAAACATCCATGGTGGTGATATTGATCCATGTCAGAGGGCCCGGTGGCGCCAGTGTCCGGCAGCCTCGCCTCTGTCAGTGCGCCCCAGGGCAGCTGTGGCTACAATGTAGCTTGCCATCGCCAGTGTGTGAATGTGTGTGTGAATGGGTGAATGACTGAATGTAGTGTAAAGCGCTTCGGGGTCCTATGGACTAGAAAAGCGCTATACAAATGCAGGCCATTTACCATTTACCATGTAATGCTGTTTGACAGTAACACAGTTTAATGGTGATGTTTTCATAGTGCAGTACTGCTACTTTCTCCTAAATATTCCTCCAGCACTCTCATTAACAGGAAATTGTTACTATAGAAATATTGTTTAGCAAATATATTATACAATAAAAGTAATAATATTGTAGCATACTTCAGCCAGGAAGGAGTAGGAGGAGATGCAGAAGGCTGTGAGAAAATGATGAGATGGTTTCAGTGGGTCGTGTTAAACTGGGAGGAAGATGTGCATCCATCCCTGTGTCCTCAGGGACCACAGCTGGTCCTTAACAACACATGTAGTGCTATGAAAATACGTTTTAGATAAGATAAGATAAGATAAGAGAACTTTATTAATCCCTCGGGTGGGTTCCTCTGGGAAATTCGATTTCCAAAAAAGCACAGCACCGACAGAAGTTACAGAGTTATACACACACACATATATATAAATACAGAGACAATATAAATAAAATATACGAAGGGGATAAATAGAATAAATAGGAATAAAAATAAAAATACAAGTGAATTGCACATTTCAAGTATTGAGGTCTATTGCACTGTTGACTATTTACAAAAGTATTGCACAGTGAGGTGAAGAGGCACTACAGCTTAGTTGTTCCCCCCTCCTTTGTCCTCCTGTTTCCCCTCCCTCTCCCCTCCAGAGAGGAGTTAAACAGTCTGATGGCGTGTGGGACAAAGGAGTTTTTAAGTCTGTTATTTCTTGTCTTTGGGAGAAGCAACCTGTCACTGAACAGACTCTTCTGGTTGTTTATGGCCGTGTGCAGAGGATGCCCAGCATTGTTCATAATGTCCATCAGTTTCTTTAATGTCCTTTTCTCTGCCACTGTCACCAGAGTGTCCAGCTTCATGCCGACCACAGAGCTAGCCCTTCTGATCAGTTTCTCCAGCCTGGATGAGTCCTTCGTTTTATGAATAAATGTTGACTTTGCTTGATGTCTCCTCCCATGCATCCTTATTGAACCAGATTGAAGTTCCTGTTTTTCAGATGAATGCCTCCCCCTGTGTGTGCCTGCTTCGCCTGACACATCTTTATGCCTGTTTTTCTGCCTTCAACAGGTCTTTTCAATCTTTGCCTTTGCCACCATCGGAGGTTACACTGGGACAACCCACCTCACAGTCAGCTGTCCCGACGGAGACCAACCTGTAGAGGCGTTTTTTGCCTACCCGTTCAGGTACTGAAGAGCACTGGCACTCTCCCAGTCTAGTTTCTGATGCAGTGTCCTGATAGGTCCAGTCCACACCTTTACCTCATTAGTGTAATGAATGGTACGATATGATCCACAAGCATAAACTCTGCTTTACAGATGTGTTTGAGGACTTACACAGAGGGACCACAGGTACAGCTGTTTTACTAATGTGTCCGTCCAAAGCTGAATAAATGGTCATTACAGTTCAGCTTGATGAATTGGATCATTTTCTAACCTTTGTGTCCACACTAATGTCCAAAACTACTCCAACCACCCTGCTGCTCACTTACAAAACCTTAAACACGTGTCCTGATACGCCAGATCACATTGGGGTTCGTGGTACCAGCTTCACAAAGACCCATAAATGTCCACCAACTGTAAAACAGTTTCCTCTCTATTCCTGCTCATTTGTGTTTTAAATAAAACAAACAATATAACCTGCTGGAACAAGTCAGTCAGTGCACAGCTGCAGATGGTTGTACATCACTGCAGGTCATCCTCTGGAGTCAGTACATGCTAATCTCTGCATAGTTTGAATATAGATCTAATCCAGGTGATGTGGAATAACACTGTGATGTTAGCCATTCTCTGGTAGTAGCAGGCTAACATGTGGACTTCTTTAAGTTTCTTCAGGACGGGTCAGCTCTCATCTGAGAAGCTTCTTCAGTTCTAAGAGCGACTGGTGGAGAGGCCCACATTTAAGCCCTGGGACTTTCTACCAATGACCTTAATGACCTTAACCTCCTAGGACCTGGCGTCCACATGTGGACATCATATTTTGGGTTGTCTAGACCAAAATACAGAGTTTTGCTCTACAAAGGCCTGATATCCACGTACGAGACGTTATACTGCCACTGTTCTATTAAAATGAACGTCCTCACATGTGCATTTCATTTTTCTCAGAAACAAAAATCAGGTAATCCTGTGCTCTTACCTTCATCAGGTCCCAATCAGCACAAAGAGAAATGCTGTGGAAGAGTTTGGGTCTTAGGAGGTTATTGACTGATCCTGAAAACTTCACAATGTTGATCAGTTTTTGTAGCAGCAGTTTATTTAAACCATATATGAAGTTCCATACTCTACTGTGTAATGCTTTTAATTGTTAAATGTATGTTTTATAACAGAGGGGAGACGTGCATGTAATGTGGTCTGTGCATATCAGGGGGATTGGTGCACATGCATGGAGGTTCTGTAAGTGACAGGGATGCTCTGTGTAGGTTTACATGCTTGTATGCACAGAAAGGTGTTTCAAAGAGGAAAAATGTTGGATTCATAAATCGTGTTTATATCTTTGTTTATGTTTGTAGGTCATCGTACGCATTCGTAACCCTTTTGAGGCATCACTTCTCTCAATAACACAGTCACATAATAATAAAGTGCATGTTGCAGTTAGGATGTAGAAGCCAGAAGAGTGTGTGCTACTTTTATTCTAGTAGTTCTGTTGGACACAGACATGCACATGTAACATTAGGACTGTGATTCTATACCAGTGTGATCAGAATGAAATGGGAACAAATGGAAATGCTGTTGTGACACAAGAACAGATGTTAGAGTCGTCATGGGGCAAATAATTGTTTGATCACCTGCTGAATTTGTAATCAGGCACATGGTTGACTCCCTGGGTTATTACCTCCTGGGCTGCTCTGTCATCTCTGCTTCATGCAGCAGCTCTGTGAAGCATGCAACACTTGGTCCACCCATCTGTATCTGGCCTTGCAGCCTGTACCCCAGGCACTCAGTGGGCACTCAGTGGGCACTCAGTGGGCGCTGAGCCTGCTGCTGTCCTTCAGTGCCCAGCTGGTGGTGCTCAGCTTACCCAGCTAGATGTCCACCAGGCGGGAGTGGACGGCTTAGGCCTTGCACCGGTGGACAATTGCTAGTGTTTCCATGGCAATATTGTTTGTGACTCTATTTGTCACGGGGCTTTCTGCACATACCACTGGTGGGTCCACTGCCACAGATCACTGCTGTGACCCTGTCAGCCAGGGGAGGAGCCACACAGGTGTATCACATCAACCTCCTTAAAGGATGGAGAGAGGCTCCCCTCCCTCCATTGACCGTCTCACACAGCTGTGTTCTCCCCTCTGCGTGGCTGCACCTCATAGAGCCTTTTGTTACGCACCTTGTGACGGTGCGTTCATGACCCTGAACACAAAAGAAAGATGGTGCAGAAAGAAATGGCTGAAATGCTGAAGATGGAAGTAATAGACGAGTCGCACATCACCTTCCTTCACTACATAGTCCTTGTAGTGAAGGAAGTGTTGACTACTGCAGGGTACATGAAGGATCAGTGTCCTATGCCCCAGGTTGGGCACTGCACTGTTTTTCTGCTGGCAGATTGCCGTGTCTCCAGAAGGGAAAAGCGTCCTTCTCCGCTCCGTAAAGCTTGGTTCGTCACGTGTGTTCGACTTTTTCAGAGCCCCAGCCACTGCAGTGCCACGTGGCCACGCAGGAGCACCTGCAGATGGATAAAACGGCAGCCATCATATCCTGCCAGCATCCCAAGGTGCCGCGGTTCTTTCGAGCTAGCTGGTTACTACCACCAGTTTGTGCTGAACTTTGCAGACCTGACCAAAAGGGTGGCCCAGATCTGGTCTAGTGGACGGAGCAGTGCCACAGGCAAAGAAGGCCCTCTGTGGGGAAGCCCTGCTTCCCTCCCATTCATTCTGCAGACGGACACCTTGAACAGAGCCTGGGGGCCATTTTGTCCCAGCAGGTAGGGTGGACCACTCTGTCATTTACATCAGCCTGTCAGAGTGGGTGCAGCACCGTTGAGTTGGAGATGACTCCGCCTCTGTTACCTCCCAGGCTGCCCATTCAGCAGGGAATGAAACCATTATTTTCCTGTGTTTTTAACTCTGTGGGGGATTTTCAGATGATCATAACCAGGGATGTGAACCATGAGGCCTGCAGGTCAGAGTCAGGCCAACAAAGACTTCAGTGAGGCACTGGGGGCTGCTTCGGGAAAGGGCACATACGTTTTCAACTTGTAACTGTATTTTTATAGGTTTATAGTAGGGCAGGGCGATGTGGCCTAAAGTCCATACCATGGGCTAATTTGAAGCATGTGCCGTAACGATATCTATCACCATATGTTCTTGTCTTCTGTACAGCGCTCCCTCGCTATAACGTGGTTCACCTTTCGCTGTTTCGCCTTTTTTTCCTGCATGCTGTTTTTTGGGGGTTTTTTTACAGCTTATTGTGTTCTGCGTCCTGATTGGCTGTAGACCATTGTCAATCAATCGTGTGCCGTGTCTCCTGTACAGGACAGGATGCGGTCAGCTTGTCAAACGTAAATCTTCGATCCTAGCAGTGTGACTCTGAAGTGCTGCACTGTATGTTTGTACGTTTTCTCCTCAACAAACAACAATGTTGACGAATCGTTTCGCACCGTCGAAGGCTCCAGCAGGTGCCGTTGGTTTCATTCTTTAACACTGGACTTCTACGAAGGTTTGAACTGTGAGAGTTTAAACAAGAGAGAAGAGTGTGAAAATGTTCCTGCCTGTCTGAGAAAAGAGTATAACGTGTGCAGTGACGGGTTTTACAGCCTTTAAACATCTATAATAATTGTAAAAAATAAAGTTGGCTACTTCGTGGATTTCACCTATCGCGGGTTCTTTTTAGAACGTAACTCCTGCAATAAACGAGGAACCGCTGTATTTCATATTTTCCGCACTTAAAATCCTTTAATCTTCTCAAAAATTGTCAGTGCGCCTTATGTATGAATCCTGGTTGTGCTCACTGACCTCGAACCGATTTTATGTGCTACACGGCGCTCAGAAAGTGCAACTTTGCTAAGCTACGAAGCCGCACAGCCTGATGGATTGCTGGAGCATTACGGCTACCGTAGTCAGGAGCCTCGCAGAGTGATCTGGGTCCTAAACTCCGCCTCTTCAGGTCCCAAAGCCAAACGAATGCTGAGAGTTAAAACTGTCTAAATTCGGGGGGTCCACTAGGGGGCGCGTTATGGAGTAGACGTGCAAACCACTAGGTCCCATTTATCTGTTAAATTACTTTATGGTTCACCTATTGTGGCCCAATTCAGAGATTTCTTAAGCTCTATTAAGAAAGTCAGCATTGTTTTAGCTGGTGTTCTTTCCGTCTTTTTGCCTTATCTCGAAGTGAAATGCCTCCTAAGCAGTCTGCTAAAGGAGCGCAGGCTAGCTGCTCAGAGACCGCTAGCAAAACTACCGTTGACCCAGCGACACTGCTAGCTTTCCGCGACATTGTCAAAGAAGTGATTCAAGAGGAAAATGACAACCTACGGGACGAAATTAAATGAGCCATTTCGCCCATCCAAACCACTCTTGACGAATGTACTGAGAAGTTGGGCGAACACGAGGAAGGCTTGAATAATCTGGACAAGCGGCTAGAAGTTATGGAGACATGTTTCGCAGATCTGAGTAACCAATACAAGAAGTTGCTGCTGAAAACGGACGACTTGGAGAATTGGGGAAGACGATGCAACTTGCGTATATTAGGAGTGCTGGAGGGAGCCGAACAAGGGAATCCCACTAAATTTGTTGCTGATCTGTTGCACGTTGTACTGGGTGGTCCCGGCGGTTTGGAGCAGGCTCCGATCCTGGACAGAGCTCATCGGGCGGCGGTTGCACTGCCCACGGAGGGAGGGCGACCGCGGCCGTTCATTGTTCGCATTCATTACTACCAGGAGAAGAAGCGGATACAGCGCTTAGCCAGACAGAAAGGCCGGCTGGAGTTTCAAGGGAAGCAGATCTTCATCTTTCCTGACTACAGCGCCGACCTGGCCAGACGCCGGGCTGCTTTCAGCGAGGTGAAGGGACTACTACGGAAAAAAGACGGAGTTCGCTATGGTCTTCTTTATCCTGCCCGGCTTCGGATCTCGTTTAATGGAGAAACACAGGTATTCGACTCTCCTAAAGCAGTGAAAGATTTCATTGACTCCAAGTTTGAGTCATCTCCCGAATGACATTTCATAAGAACCACCGGGACTTTCATACCATCGTGACTATATTTTTGTCAATCAATAAACGGACGATCTTTGGTTTAGCTTAGTTTCTTGTTCAATGTTCATTTAGAAATCTCAGATGTTGGTGAGTTTGCCCTTGTTTCCTGGGAGGTTAACTATATTCCAGTACTTGTCACTTAAAAGGGACTCCGGGGTCAGCTTTGATGAGAAGTGAAACAGGTCCGTTTTTCGGTTACGGGTAAATTTGACGTGGGAGTTTTTCTCTTTCCTTCTCTTAATTATTTTACTCTATTGTGTTGGACTTTGTGACTTTCTAATTTGAATATGTTTTGGACTACATGTGTGATTCATAGTTCAGATGCTTCTGCTCATGTGGGGCTGTGGTTATGAATAAGGTGATTGGGACTCTTAATAGAAGCAGGGGAGCTGTGGGAAATTGGTGTGCGTCGTTTGGGGACAACACTGAACACGGGGAGGTGGGTGGGAGGGACTTATCTACTTTTTCTCTTTTTTGTTGTATATTATTTGCTCAGATTATTGTTAACAACAACATTTCAGTGTACACCCATGATAGGATTGGTATTTGCGTTTGGAACCGCCTTTTTCATCATGTACTTATATGGTGATGACTTCTGTTGATGATACTTCAACTGCTGTGAGTAATGGCTGCCATGTTAACTTTATTAGTTGGAATGTGAAGGGATTGAACCACCTAGTGAAACAAAATAAGGTGCTCTCTCATCTTCTTTATCTTAAAGTACATGTAGCGTTTCTTCAAGAAACACACCTTAAGCATACAGATCATGCCAGATTAAGACGAAATTGGGTTGGACAAATTTTTCATTCCAAATTCAATGGTAAAGCCAAAGGTGCAGCAATTTTGATTAATAAGAATACTCCGTTTATAGTCTCTCACACAATAGCTGACCCAAATGCTCGCTATGTAGTTGTGACAGGGTCCCTGTTTAATACTTCACTTATTTTAGCAAACGTATATGCTCCGAATTGGAATGACTCAACTTTTTTCAATGACTTTCTTAATTCCCTTCCACAGATCAATACACACCAATTGATCCTTGGAGGGGACATGAATACTGTTATGGATCCAGTACTAGATCGCTCCTCAGATAAAAGACTTCTACTCCCTAAATCCTCATTAGTGTTACAGTCATATTTACAAACCTATGGGGCTGTTGATGCGTGGCGATTCCTCTACCCCTCCACTAAACAATATTCCTTTTTTTCTGCAGTGCATCAAACGTATTCTCGTATAGACTACTTTTTTGTTGACAAAAAATTGCTTCCCAATATCAAGACTTGTAAATACAATAGCATAGTAATATCTGATCACAGTCCACTTGTTTTGGAACTCGGCTTCCTGGATGAACCCTTTGTGTACTCCTGGAGACTCAATCCTCTTTCTTTGTCAGATAAGGAGTTTGTGGAATATCTTTCCAAACAAATTGATATCTTTATAAGAACCAATATTACGCCTGGTATGGCCTATAGTACGGTTTGGGAAAGCTTAAAAGCATTCTTACGGGGCCATATTATATCATACTGTTCATATACAGTGGGGCAAAAAAGTATTTAGTCAGCCACCGATTGTGCAAGTTCCCCCACCTAAAATGATGACAGAGGTCAGTAATTTGCACCAGAGGTACACTTCAACTGTGAGAGACAGAATGTGAAAGAAAAATCCATGAATCCACATGGTAGGATTTGTAAAGGATTTATTCGTAAATCAGGGTGGAAAATAAGTATTTGGTCAATAACAAAAATACAACTCAATACTTTGTAACATAACCTTTGTTGGCAATAACAGAGGTCAAACGTTTACTATAGGTCTTTACCAGGTTTGCACACACAGTAGCAGGTATTTTGGCCCATTCCTCCATGCAGATCTTCTCGAGAGCAGTGATGTTTTGGGGCTGTCGCCGAGCAACACGGACTTTCAACTCCCGCCACAGATTTTCTATGGGGTTGAGGTCTGGAGACTGGCTAGGCCACTCCAGGACTTTCAAATGCTTCTTACGGAGCCACTCCTTTGTTGCCCGGGCGGTGTGTTTTGGATCATTGTCATGTTGGAAGACCCAGCCTCGTTTCATCTTCAAAGTTCTCACTGATGGAAGGAGGTTTTGGCTCAAAATCTCACGATACATGGCCCCATTCATTCTGTCCTTAACACGGATCAGTCGTCCTGTCCCCTTGGCAGAAAAACAGCCCCATAGCATGATGTTTCCACCCCCATGCTTCACAGTAGGTATGGTGTTCTTGGGATGCAACTCAGTATTCTTCTTCCTCCAAACACGACGAGTTGAGTTTATACCAAAAAGTTCTACTTTGGTTTCATCTGACCACATGACATTCTCCCAATCCTCTGCTGTATCATCCATGTGCTCTCTGGCAAACTTCAGACGGGCCTGGACATGCACTGGCTTCAGCAGCGGAACACGTCTGGCACTGCGGGATTTGATTCCCTGCCGTTGTAGTGTGTTACTGATGGTGACCTTTGTTACTTTGGTCCCAGCTCTCTGCAGGTCATTCACCAGGTCCCCCCGTGTGGTTCTGGGATCTTTGCTCACCGTTCTCATGATCATTTTGACCCCACGGGATGAGATCTTGCGTGGAGCCCCAGATCGAGGGAGATTATCAGTGGTCTTGTATGTCTTCCATTTTCTGATGATTGCTCCCACAGTTGATTTTTTCACACCAAGCTGCTTGCCTATTGTAGATTCACTCTTCCCAGTCTGGTGCAGGTCTACAATACTTTTCCTGGTGTCCTTCGAAAGCTCTTTGGTCTTGGCCATGGCGGAGTTTGGAGTCTGACTGTTTGAGGCTGTGGACAGGTGTCTTTTATACAGATGATGAGTTCAAACAGGTGCCATTCATACAGGTAACGAGTGGGGGACAGAAAAGCTTCTTACAGAAGACGTTACAGGTCTGTGAGAGCCAGAGATTTTCCTTGTTTGAGGTGACCAAATACTTATTTTCCACCCTGATTTACGAATAAATTCTTTACAAATCCTACCATGTGAATTCATGGATTTTTTTTTTCACATTCTGTCTCTCACAGTTGAAGTGTACCTCTGGTGCAAATTACTGACCTCTGTCATCATTTTAAGTGGGGGAACTTGCACAATCGGTGGCTGACTAAATACTTTTTTGCCCCACTGTACTAGAAAACAGAAACAGAAACGTCTTTCTGAATTGATACACCTTATTTCGCAATTGGATGAGCAACACTCTACAACCCCCTCTCCAGTTTTGTATAAACAAAGACTAACGTTACAAACTGAATTTAATTTAATCTCAACCCAGCTGTCAGTCTATGATTCTTAAATCTAGAGGAAGATGGTATGAACACGGAGAAAAAGCATCTAAAATTTTAGCACATCAGCTTCGTAAATCAGAAGCAACTCGTATAATCCCTAAAATTAGGACTAAATCTGGACATGTCACCACTACACCACAAAAAAAAAATGAGAGTTTCAAAATATTCTATTCCAGTCTCTATGATTCTGAATCTTTAAACACGCCTGGACTGTTTGAGGCTTTTTTTGATGGAATGACAGTTCCGACTTTAACCTCGGCATTCAGAGGCCAATTGGAGGAGCAAATTACAGTGGAAGAAATTAAATTGGCGATTAGCTCAATGCAGAATGGCAAACCCCCGGGTCCGGATGGGTATCCGGTTGAATTTTTCAAGACCTTTAAAGTTTATCACCTTTATTACGAGACATGCTCATTGAGTCATTGGTTTCAAAATGTCTTCCCCTAACGCTTCGACAAGCGACCATCTCACTCCTATTGAAGCCAAATAAGGATCCATTAGAGTGTTCATCATATCGTCCTATATCACTCTTAAATGTAGATTTAAAAATACTGTCAAAAACACTTGCTCTCAGGCTAGAGCAATACCTACCATTGTTAATCTCTCCAGATCAGACAGGTTTCGTGAAGGGTAGGCATGGTTTTTTCAACCTGCACAGGTTTTTAAACATATTACACACCAAGTCAACTACAACCCCTGAAATTGCCTTATTACTCGATGCTGAGAAGGCATTTGACCGGGTGGAGTGGGATTATCTGTTTTATACTCTACATAAATTTGGATTCGGCCCTAATTTCATTTCATGGATTCAGTTACTTTACTCCTCACCTATGTCACGTGTTAGAACAAATTCGTTATTCTCTTCTTATTTCCCACTTCTCCGTGGTACGAGACAAGGTTGTCCCCTATCCCCTCTTCTTTTTGCATTATCAATTGAACCACTGGCGATTAAACTGCGAGCTGACAGTTGCATTAAGGGCATCTTCAGACGTGACCAGGAGCACAAAATATCCTTATATGCTGACGACCTCCTGCTGTATATGTCAGAGCCTTTATGCTCTCTTCCCCGTGCTCTTGCCATTTTTGAATGTTTTGGTAATATTTCAGGTTACAAGTTGAATCTGCATAAAAGTGAACTTCTCTGTGTCAACTCTATAGCCAGAAAGATTTCATTTTCAGGTTTTCAATTTAGCGTTAAATCAGGGTATGTGACCTATCTGGGGGTTAAGGTTACCCACTCATACAAAGATCTTTATGAAAGAAACTTTGTCGCGCTGCTTAAAAATACTGAGACAGATCTTCAGAGATGGAACAATTTACCACTGTCATTAATTGGCCGCATCAATTCTATCAAAATGAACATACTACCCAAGTTCCTTTACTTATTTCAATGTATCCCATGCTACTTACCCAATAAGTATTTTATAACACTGAATAAGCATATCTCTGCATTTATTTGGAATGGCAAAAGTCCACGAATTCGTAAAGATTTCATGCAGAGGACTAGGCCAATGGGTGGATTAGCCTTGCCAAACTTTCAGTCTTATTATTGGGCAGCAAATATTCGTAATATGCTGTACTGGATGAGTAATGTTACTACAGAGACTCCAGCTTGGCTCCAAATTGAGTCATCCAATTGTGGCGAAGTTTGCCTATCAGCTTTGAGTTCAGCTCTCCCAT
Source organism: Aulonocara stuartgranti (assembly GCF_965226115.1). Classification (NCBI taxonomy): domain Eukaryota; kingdom Metazoa; phylum Chordata; class Actinopteri; order Cichliformes; family Cichlidae; genus Aulonocara; species Aulonocara stuartgranti. The sequence continues at coordinate 39,745,222 of NC_138943.1, read as the reverse complement.
TAGAACTATACACCTATAAACGTAACCCTTTGTTGTATGACTCGCTCAGAATCTGGGTGCAATGTAGGAAAAGGTTGGGGTTACACTTAATGTCAATTAAAGCACCTATCTGCTCAAACCATATGTTCCCACCCTCCATGATGGACTCTGCCTTTAAAATATGGGAAAGTAATGGCCTTAGAAATATCAAAGACCTTTTTGTAGATGGGATTTTTGCCTCATTCACGCAGCTCCTGAAGCAGTTTAATGTTCCTCGGCAACATTTTTTCCGCTATTTACAAATTCGTCACTTTGTAACGAGTCGATTTCCTTCATTTCCGGAACTACCTGAGGAAACTTCTTTGGATAAAATTATTAATATAAACGTTCATAAGAGAGGGGCGATTAAAGAAATCTATGCTATACTATTAGATCTTCAATCTCCTTCTCTCTCCATCCTTAAAGCACAGTGGGAGAAAGACCTTGGGATGACTATAACAGATGAGCTCTGGCAATCTTTTCTCCAGAGGGTACACTCTTCGATATGTGCCAGGCATGGGCTCCTTCAATTCAAGGTCCTACACCGATTACATATCTCCAAGGAAAAGTTAGCCAAGTTCTATCCAGGAGCTGACCCTCTGTGTAACAGATGTAAAGCAGAAACAGGTTCGCTCCTTCATACCTTTTGGACATGCCCCAATCTTCATATCTATTGGGTGTCTATATTTAACACTCTGTCAGAGATGTATAACGTTAAATATGAGCCTTCTGCTCTAACGGCTATCTTTGGGGTGATACCTCAAGACATCACTTCGAATTCTATTGCCTTTGCTTCACTTATCGCAAGGCGCCTTATACTTTTAAGATGGAAGCAGGAAGCTCCTCCCACACATGAACAGTGGCTTGCGGAGCTCATGAGGTTTTTACATTTAGAAAAGATGAGATATACATTGGCAGGTTCAACCACCAAATTTCTTAAGGCGTGGCAGCCATTCCTGATGTACATGGAAACATTTAAAATGACCACCTTATCATGACCGGATGCCATATCTCTATATCACTATCATAGTTAACTGTACACTGAATGTCCCTTATACATTTTATTTTTCTATTTGTTTGTTGTTGTTTGTTTTTCGTTGTTTTGTAGGGGTTTCTTTGGTTTGTTTGTTTTTTCCTTCTCTATTTCTGTTATCTTTTGGGGTATTGTAAATACTGAACAGCAAACTACTGTATGTTCAATGTTTTGTTGTTAACATGCTGCTGTGACTGAAAATAAAATTTATTAAAAAAAAACTGTCTAAATTCTTCCATCTGTAATAAAATGATCAGCGCTGCTGCTTTACCAGGTGTAACTATGAAGTTTAACATCCATGGAAACAGGATTTATTACATTTAACAGAGTTAGAAGTTAGCAGGAAGTTGGCTCACTAGCTTCCACCTAAACATGCTGCATTCTCTATGCTGTTTAATTATTCATTTCAATAAAGAGCTTTCATTTCTTAGCCTGTTCATCCCAAGCAGACATAGTGGAGGACTATTAGCACAATGTAGCATATCACATCAGGAGAGTTTCCATTTGTTTCCTCATTTAAAAAGAACAAGGGGGCCACACTTACAGATGTTGCACAGATGACAAATTTCTTGTAAGAAAGCTGTCAGTTTCCATACTCCAGTCCCTGTAAACTGTGTAATGGAGTGGAGCTGAAGGCTTACTCGGAGTCTCTTTTGATGAATCCTTTCTTTCCTCTTGCATTCCTTGGATAGAAGAGTAACTCAGGTGAGCAGCTGTGTTCTCTGAAGTCAAATAATAAAACCAGATGTGTTGGGAGCAGCGGGTGAATGTGCCTTCTTTCTCTCTAATTTCCTCAGGTTGGCAATGAAACCGTATTGTCTACCACCATCATGTAACGGCTCGTGCACTGAGACCTATCTGCAGGGCGACTTCTCCTCTTCAGCACAGTTCTTTGTGTGTGTTGGTGTGTTTGCCTTCCTTTATTGCACCGCCACACTCATAGTCTACCTGGGCTACCGGAGCGTCTACCTGCAGACCAGCCGTGGTCCCGTCATAGTGAGTACACGTTTTGTAGAGCAGTGAGCATGTGGGTGCTACAGACGGAAGGTTTACTGCATGGTAACAAGACGACCAGTGTTACTGGCTTCATCTTGGAGTGGGTTTAATGGCTGATGGGTGTAAGCATCGGAGAAAGCTTTGTCCTCCTCTATGCTGCTTAAGTAAAAATGTTCACATCCTATAATCTGCAAATGTAACTCCACATCAGTGTGTCATTGAAAACTATACATGCATACATTGGTGAGCATTTGTGTTTGATAGGACCTGCTGCTGACCGCTGCCTTTGCCTTCCTCTGGCTCGTGTCCTCCTCGGCCTGGGGCAAAGGCCTGACCGACGTTAAATATGCCACTGACCCCAACCGCCTGGTGCAGTTGTGTACCAGCTGTAAAGCAGGAGAGTTTCCTTCCATGGGCAGGCTCAACGCCTCTGTGGTAAGTGTTGCTTACAAAGGCTTACATCGATGATATCAGTGATAGGGCTACGTTTACGGCAAACATGTAAAAAGCATGTTCTTGTAAGAATATGAAGCAAAAATAAGTCTGTTTTTGTACGTGAGGCTTTGCTCAACTGATGCTGATGTCGAAACATGTGCAACAAGCTGTTTGTTAAATAACTCGTTGCTGGTGCAGTAGGATGCATCGTGTACTGAATAACTGTAAGTCCTGTCCACAGGTCATGAACTCGTTCTCAACAGTCACAAATGTAACTCAACATAGCTCGTATTTTTCTACAAATATGCAGGTGCTTGTTTGTGTTATTGAACACGATGTTAGTTTTAGAAAAAAATGGTACTGAACAAAGACGAGCTTCAGATTGTGACTCTTACAGTACCATAGATCTGTGGAACAACAAACTCTCACAGTTTTTCCGGTTTGAATTTTGTAAGGCGCTCTGAGTAGGAGGCCATTCAGACCTTTAGATGGTTTGTTACAGCCTAGTGGACCAGGTCCAGTCACTGATGCTTCTTATAATTCATGTAACGTTTATACACAGGAAGAATGAACCAACAGAAAACACAATGAAGCAAGAAACTCTGGGTAGGCAGGTGTTACACAAAGATAAGGGAATGAAACCAGACGTGCACGCGGGCTGTGCAAACAGGCCAGGTTAGTTTAGCTGGATGTTCCTAGCAAACTGTTTGAAAAACCACTCAAAAATGCACATTTATCACATAGGGGAGAGACTTTACCAAAGGTTTCATTGAGTTTTGTCTTCGAGTAATGGAGTCTATGCAGAGCCTTAAACTGAATGAGCCCATACCTGGAGAGGCTCAGCACTGGCTCAGGCCCCTGTGGGAGGGGCTGCATTAACCAGCACAGTCTTTGACAAACTGGGAGATCAGATGTTTAGATTTTGGTTGCTTCAAAAAATAGAATAGAAATGGAAACTATGATTTTTAGGTTCAGCGTTAAGATCAGGGATGCACCCCCACATAAAATGTCTAATTCGATGATAACAAAAATGCGTCGGACGACAGCTCAGAGGACCCAGCTTTCTTAGAGTCCCAGGGTGGGGTGCTTGAAGCTGCTCCACCCGGGGACTCTGTCGTCCTACTGGTAGACTTCAACACTCATGTGGGCAACGACAGTTAGACCTTTAGGGTGAGACTGGGAGGAACGGCCAGCCTGACCTGAACCAGGGCGGTGTTCTGTTACTGGACTAGTGTGCAAAGCGCAGTTTGTCCATAACAAACACCATGTTTGACCGTAAGGCGGTCCCTAAGTGCACACGGCTCCAGGACACCCCAGATTTATACGTTCTGGACACTGGAGTGCAGAGAGGGGCTGAGCTGTCAGCTGATGACCAGCTGCTGATGAGTTAGATCAGGTGGTGGGGCAGGACGCCGCACAGAGCCGGCGTATAGTGAGGGTGGGTCGAATGGGTTCGTACTTATTTACGTGCTGTAACTGGTTCACATTGAGTACATTAATTAAAATCAAATTTAGACTGAAATAAAGTCATTTGATTATATTAATATGGCACAATGTTTAGTTAGCTTTGCACAAACACAGCTGGTAGAAATATCCTCAAAATGTAAATAAATGTAGTCCTGGAACTTTTACCATGGCCACAGAGTTCCTGTAGGTGTACTGTGTGGTTGCCCCAGCATCTTTGTACATGCCAAAAGTATTCAACCATCTCTTTCCAGATCATTGGATGAAGGTGTTGCACCTTCAACCACGTTGTATTAAAACGTGGCCTGATTCTTGCAGCATGCAGTCTTCAAACAGGTGAAGAGATGGCTCGCTCTCAGGAGTGTATGATACGATGCCACCTGTGCAACAAATCCAGCTGTGAATATTCCCTGCTACCGTCAGCTGTTAGTGGTATTATAATAAAGTGGACGCGATTGGTTCCCAATCAGCTTAGCCACAAAGCGGTAGGTCAGGTAAAATCACAGTGCAGGGTCAGCAGATGCCACCGAGCTTCATGTGGCCTGCAGACTAGCTCGAGATCAGTGTATAGAGAGCTTAATGGAATGGGTTTGGCAGTCATGGCTGAGCAGCTGCACCCTAGTCTTACATAACCAAATGCAATGCAAAGTGTTGGATGCAGTGGTGTAAAGCATGTCACCACCAGACTTTAGAGCAGTGGAGACGTGTTCTCTGGAGCTACAAGTCACATTTGTCCATCCGGCAGTCCAATGGATGAGCCTGGGTTTGGTGGCAAGTGTTTGGTAGACGTGTGAAGAATAATGCTTCAGCATACCCAGACACTTTGGAGAATTCCATGTTCCCAACACTGTGGGAAAACGTTGGGTTATCATCCTGTTCCAACCTGACTGCACACTAGTGCACAAAGCAAGGTGTCTAAAGCTGAGCGAGCTTAATGTGAGAGAGCCTGACCTCAGTGCTGATGACCTTTGGGATGAGTTTGAGCCGACATCACTGTCTGACCTCACGAGTGCACTTCTGGAAGAATTGTCCAAATTTCCCATGAACATGTTGGTAAACCTCGTGCACAGCCTTCCCAGAAGAGCTGCAGATGGTGGGCCGATACCATAGTCAACCTGTGGATTAAAGATGCACATGCATGTGAAAGCAGACAAGCAAATATTCTTGGCAGTTATATCGTGAAGTGTTGGAAGCACCGCTGTCACCAGCTCATTGCACTGACCTCTAGCAGGCCTGTCAAACTTGTACAAAGGTATAACTCCCTATGTCAGTTAGTAATGGCCCGTCAGCATGTGGGAGCCCACTCTAGCCCTGCTGAGAATCCATGCAGGCAGGGGCGGGACTTTGTTTTGATGGGCACACTGTGCAGCCAATCAGCATGTATGTGCATGTAGCACAGAGCCATGGCTCAGTGTCTGAACGTGCTGTTGTATTTCTGAACCACAAACAAGCAGAAACTTTGCACCTTTAGCTGTGTTCATGTGTTCTACAGCTTGTTTACTGATGAAGCCGTCTCTTATTCATACTCCACAAAGTCATGAAACACTGAAACGTTTCCTTTGCACTACAGAAAGGAGCGTTTTGCTTACAGTTTCATCTTCACACTGACAGAAAGTGTGCTGTGTGTGGCCCACCGTGTAAAATGACCTGTTGGGATGTGTTGTGCTTCACACGGACTCTGCCTTCACCAACTAGATGCTCATTGTCAGGGAGATCTGACTGACTGATGCATGTGGATGACAGAAATATAAAGCAGGCTTGTGTTAGAGACACGCAGAGCTGCGATCCTTGTGAAGAAGGCTGCCACCAAAGCTAGCTTTATTCTCAGCATACCTAACGTCTATAATCTTGTCTTTATGTTAGAATTGTACTGATAGCACAGGTCTGCAGCCAAAAACCAAGCTTTTTGACTGGTCTCTCATAGACTTGTACTGAAACCGGGAAAAAATTGCATGTGGTCAGATAGATTAGATTTTTCCTAACAGCCGCCCTCTGCTTTCATTCCTGCTTTGCACACTCTTGGCTCTCTCTCCATGAGCTTCATGAGGTCGTCACCTGAAGTGGTTTCCAACAGTCTGGAAGGAGTTCAGAGATGCTGAGCACCTGTTGGATCCATCTCATCCCAAACCATCTCAGTGGGTGGAGGCCAGGCCTCCATCACTCTCCTTCTTGGTCAAACAGCCCTCACACAGCCTGCATGTGTGTTTGGGGTCATTGTGCTGTCCTGGCATGTGGCTGCAGGATGCTGTGGTAGCCATGCTGGGTCAGTCTGCCTTCAGCTTGGAATAAATCCCCAACAGTGTCCCCAGCAACACCCCCACACCTCACACCTGGTCCTCCATGCTCCACAGTGGGAACCAGGGCTGTGCGATATGACCAAAGTCTCATATCCCGATATCAGACATCCATCGTCCGGTAACGATATAAATCACAAACATGTAACATTTTCTGTAAAGGCTGTGAATCTCGGGCAGCTCGACCTGCGTGAAGTGTTTCCAGCTGTGCGTCGTGTAGCTGAGTCGAGTGTTTTAACGATGCATGAAACGACACATGTTTAGACACAAGTTGTAACGGCGCCGTTTTCTTTGTGAGTATTTATTACACGGCGTGCTGCGTGCCTGTTCTAACGTTTGAGTCTGAGCTTTATTTTTAGCACCTGGCGTCTTTTTTACTTCTCATCCATAAACTCTCTGCATCTTTTATGTGATTCAGTTTATTTTGAAAAGTCTCAACAGGATCTTAAACTTTATTGTGAAAGGTTTATGTGGAACATAAACAAGCGGACACGTGATGCTGTTACTGTCGTTGTTGCTAACAACAACACATAAAAACAGGCGCTTGTCGTCCGTAGTGTGGTTGTATTAAATCTAAGACAGAGAGACCTTTAATAAAGCCGCTACAGTGACCATCAGAACATGAAAACAGCTGGAAACAGTTTATTTTGCAACAGCACCAAACAAACGATAGCGTAAATGAAACGATGGATGTTTATATCGTTATATCGAACAGCCCTAGTGGGAACCATGCATGTAGAGACCATCGTGCACCTTTTCTGCACAAAGACACGGCGCGTAGAACCAAAGATCTCAGCTGTGGACTCATCAGACCAAAGCACAGATGGTCTAATGTCCACTGCTTGTGTTTCTTGGCCCAAACAAATCTCTGCTCTTTGCTTGTCCTCAGTCGTGGTCTCTCAGCAGCTGTCTGACCGTAAAGGCCTGATTCACAGTCTGCTCTGAACATGCAGAGATGTGTCTGCTGCTGGAGCTCTGTGAGGCATCCATCTGGGCTCTGATCTGAGCTGCTGCTAACTTGGCTGTCCTCAGCAGCAGAGGGACTCTGGGTCTTCCTGTCCTGGGGCGTCCTCGTGTGGGACAGTCTCATCGTGGTGCTTCATGGTTTCTGCGACTGCACTCGGGGACACATTCCAAGTTTTAGCAGTTTTACAGCCTGACTGACCTTCAGTTCTTACAGTAATGCTGCTGTTTCTCTTTACTCAGCTGATTGGTTGTTGCCATAATATGAACTCTAACAGCTGTCAAACAGAGCTGTCAGCTGTGCACCAACCTGACTGCTGCACAACACAACTGATGGTCCCAACTCCATTACGAAGGCAACAAATGAGCCCTGACAGGCTCACCTGTGAGGTGAAACCATGTCAGGTGACGACATCACGAAGCCCACTGAGCAGGCCGAGGGTTTGCAAAAAATAAAGAAAAGGCGTGAGACCATGGAAGCTCTTTCAGAGAGCAGCGAGACTGACACATTTACAACAGAACAGTGGGAAAGTTGTTCTCCAGCTTTGAGCGGTCGATACAAGGCTGACATACTTCAGGGCTTCATCTGTCACTGAACAGTCAACAGCTCCAAGCATCACTGTGTCGAGTAATGAGATCAAAACGTCCAGACAACAACAGCACAAAGGAAGCGCTCACTGGTTTCCTTCTTACACATGTTAATGTAGCTGCACGCAGTATTTGCTTGTTTGCTTTTAAAGAAAGTTGTGTTTACATGACATCAAATATTTTAAGGAAGAAATGTCCTTGAATTGAAAAATAAGTTACAATCCCATGAAAACTAAATCAAATGGAAAGCAGGTGCTACAAGCCGGTCCTCTGCTTCGTGTCAGGCTTTCGCACAGAAAAAGGATTGCCCCCTTCATCCGTCCTTTGTTTGTCACACAGATTTGTTACACAAACATGACGCCGCACATGTAAGAAGCAGTTTCCATTTACTGCACTGAGAAATCAGTGAAGGAGACACAACATGCCGTCAGTGGCGTTCCACAGCCGTGAACTTTGTTAGGTCTTGTGTTTCTGTCAGTGTGTGACCCTCAGACTCGCCTCATCACTGCAGCAGCCAGTCAGTCTTTGTTCTTCAGCAGGCTGCCGGTCAGTTCACCTGCATCCATGTCATGTTGGGGCGACTGTAGCCCCGGATAGAGCGAGTTGTCCTCGGCTCCTCCAGCCTGCGAGCCTAACCTGTTGCTCCGCGATGCTTCCTCGTGGCTGCAGTGTTAATGTGAGAAACATGTGCTGGTGTGAACGGATGAATGGGTGTTCAGCTAGAGTAGAAACGTGCTGCATAACAGATCCTTTAACTTTACGATCGTAGCTCAAGAGTTGGGAGTTCGTCCTGTAATCGAAGGTTGCCGGTTCGAGCCCCGGCTCGGACAGTCTCGGTCGTTGTGTCCTTGGGCGAGACGCTTCACCCGTTGCCTACTGGTGGTGGTCAGAGGGCCCGGTGGCGCCAGTGTCCGGCAGCCTCGCCTCTGTCAGTGCGCCCCAGGGTGGCTACACTGTAGCTGCCATCACCAGTGTGTGAATGTGTGTGTGAATGGGTGGATGACAGGTTGATTAAAGTGCTTTGGGGTCCTTAGGGACTAGTAAAGTGCTGTACAAATACAGGCCATTTACCATTTACTGTAGATTTTTCTGTTTAAAAAAAGGCAGCTGGTCTTCACGTTGAAGCTTCTGGAACAGACCACCAGCTACAGCCTCTTACGGCACTTCCAGTAAAAGGTGCTGCTGTTTTGGACACTAGAGAAACTCGTGCTGCATCCACTGTGTCTGTGGCTCCACATTAAACACAAGCTGAGCACTACAGAGTCGTGGCCCAAGCCATCCAGGATGTTTTTAAGATGACAGAGTTACTGGATTGATGAGGTTACACAGCTGTTTGTACCCTTGAGTACCTGCTTAAACCTGTGGCAGGAGAAACAGACTGTCCCATGGTGGGATGGTGTTTCAGGCTGATATCCAGACACCTGAATGGATCCCAGTGCTGTGCTGTCTCTGTGTATCCAGCCTTGGAAGAGCCTGAGGCTCAGAGCTCATTCTGTCTGACACCAGGGGTCCTCCAGCTGTTTAAAGAAGACCACAGCATGCTGCTGCTGCTGTTAATAATGACATCCTCATTGCCCAGTTTACGGCTCAGTGCTCCTTTGAGCTCACCTGAGAGTTCATTAACCTGTCGTGAGGGACTGATGCAGGTTCTCAGGATCTCCAGGGACCTCTGACTTTCTTTCATAGTGACTGAATGAACAGCTGTGCACACGGTCCTCACTACCTCGTTCAGTTTGATATCTACGGTGGCCCCTAGAGACAAAGCATGTACAAACTCCAAAACACAACGGAAGTGCTCCAGGACTCTAGGGGCAGTGTTGAGCTCGATTTGCAAAATAAACGGCAAGTTGGTTGCAAACACATGGGCTGTGTGGGACGGTCTAGCAACCGTGATACTAACCGCTGGAAACGTGTCATACAACTGTGGTTGACATTAATGAAGGAGAACAGATTTTGTTCATTTGTTTGTTTCTACACGAGCTCTGTGTGATTAGTTATCTGAGGCTGAGACCACAGGACTGTGAACATGAGTGTTGGGCTTCATTTCTGTGCTGAACACTCATTTAAGATTAGCTGATGTTGTTCATGAGACTAAAGTCATCTCACTGTGGTAATGTAAATATAATATGGACAATATTATAGTTATTAACATTGTTAGCTATTACAGCAGTGAGCTAGAACTCTGTGTCAAACACTGAGCTTCAGTAAAGACTCAAGTTGCAGTTATTTATATTTCCTGTCACCTTAAATCTTCACTCAAGTATCTGTGACAGTGTATATACAGATGTGTTATATATAAGAGACAAATATTGTTCTTTTAATATGTTGGTACTAAATTTGGCTCAGTGCTTACATATATGTGTAAAAAGCAAATGTAGGAGCTGTGATAACTGTGTCTGATAGAATGAAGAGTAGACTGATATATGAAATATTCCTTTATTGGGTGAGAAAATCAGACCATGTCATAACTGCTGTAAGTCACACAGAATAGATATCAGAGCCTTAAACAGGCTGACGTCTGCTAAATGGGTCAAACTGGGCAGAAAGTCTACAAACACATAACATCCTTATAGAATATGATGTAACACTATAGATCAACTTAGCTCAGAATATATAAAGCATATAAACAGTTACAGCAACATGATGCAACAAACACAGCAGCTACTGATCCAAAATACTCAAAGCTTCATAGAACTGAAACCAACATTTATTTTAGCTCCATTCTGCTGCTGATACAGACTTTAGGTTTCTGAACATTAAACTTGTTGCTGCCTTTCATAGTGTGTAACTTGAAGGCCCTGAGTACTTTCTCCCACACTGGAAACACTGGGATGATAACATTATTTGAACACTACCTAATAAGACTGATTCAGCACAGACAGTTATGTTAAACTTTCCTAGCAGTCCTTCACAAACAGGGAACAGTCTGTCTATTCTCTCCATCTGTCAGCTGCTGCTGGCTCTTCCTCCTCCTCTTCCTCACACACTGCTGAGTTTGTCCTGGTGGATCATCAGGGCTGCAAAGCCTCACAGATGATGTGCAGCAGTGGGTCCCTCAGTCTGTCCTCACTCTGGACACTTGCAGTCGTCACACATGGAAATCAAATGTGTGATAAGCTGCAGGATTCAAACACAAGTGTAACTTATAAACACATGTTCATACTTTTATTCCACAATCAGAGAGAAAGAAACAGAGAGAGAGTGCAGGACAGACAGGTGACAGTCTCAGGTGTACACACTGCTACACAACAGCACCAGAGAAGCAGGATTTAGTGTTTGTGTTATTACGAGTGTAAACAAGAAGAGTTCCAGATGGTGCAGTGGACACATGTGTGACTGCTGTGATTAAAGCATCTTTCTTTCAGCTTAACGAGTGAACCGTCAGCTCGTTCAAACACACGTTAAAGTCCGTTTGGCTCGACACCACCGAACAGAGGCAGCAATATAACACAGCTCACATTAACAGTGCAGTGAATCCTGCTTGTGCCGTGATGTTCAGGACTGCAAACCGAGCAGCATCACTGACTTTCAGCTTGTTGTGTTTGTGGATATATGACTGACTTTAATTATCCATAAATCATCAGAGTCTCTGTCAGATTAAGGTCGACTATTGAACGGCGTATATTTAAAAGTAAAGGCTTTAAAACCAAGTTAATGCTGAAAGTACAAACATCACTAATGTCACATAACTTTGCTGACATGTGGCCAACAGTCATGTTTTAATGTTCTTCATTATTAAACATTTGCACATAAATAAGTGACGTCATATTCAGTACTTACTTCTGAAAGTTCACTCTTCGGCCGCTCCGCTTCCACTGTTTTTTTTGTGGGTTTTTTTCCCGCAAAATTATCCACACCCACCGCCGCACTATGAAGTCTGGGATACAGTGGGGCAAAAAAGTATTTAGTCAGCCACCGATTGTGCAAGTTCCCCCACTTAAAATGATGACAGAGGTCAGTAATTTGCACCAGAGGTACACTTCAACTGTGAGAGACAGAATGTGAAAAAAAAATCCATGAATTCACATGGTAGGATTTGTAAAGAATTTATTGGTAAATCAGGGTGGAAAATAAGTATTTGGTCACCTCAAACAAGGAAAATCTCTGGCTCACACAGACCTGTAACGTCTTCTGTAAGAAGCTTTTCTGTCCCCCACTCGTTACCTGTATGAATGGCACCTGTTTGAACTCATCATCTGTATAAAAGACACCTGTCCACAGCCTCAAACAGTCAGACTCCAAACTCCGCCATGGCCAAGACCAAAGAGCTTTCGAAGGACACCAGGAAAAGTATTGTAGACCTGCACCAGACTGGGAAGAGTGAATCTACAATAGGCAAGCAGCTTGGTGTGAAAAAATCAACTGTGGGAGCAATCATCAGAAAATGGAAGACATACAAGACCACTGATAATCTCCCTCGATCTGGGGCTCCACGCAAGATCTCATCCCGTGGGGTCAAAATGATCATGAGAACGGTGAGCAAAGATCCCAGAACCACACGGGGGGACCTGGTGAATGACCTGCAGAGAGCTGGGACCAAAGTAACAAAGGTCACCATCAGTAACACACTACAACGGCAGGGAATCAAATCCCGCAGTGCCAGACGTGTTCCGCTGCTGAAGCCAGTGCATGTCCAGGCCCGTCTGAAGTTTGCCAGAGAGCACATGGATGATACAGCAGAGGATTGGGAGAATGTCATGTGGTCAGATGAAACCAAAGTAGAACTTTTTGGTATAAACTCAACTCGTCGTGTTTGGAGGACGAAGAATACTGAGTTGCATCCCAAGAACACCATACCTACTGTGAAGCATGGGGGTGGAAACATCATGCTATGGGGCTGTTTTTCTGCCAAGGGGACAGGACGACTGATCCGTGTTAAGGACAGAATGAATGGGGCCACGTATCGTGAGATTTTGAGCCAAAACCTCCTTCCATCAGTGAGAACTTTGAAGATGAAACGAGGCTGGGTCTTCCAACATGACAATGATCCAAAACACACCGCCCGGGCAACAAAGGAGTGGCTCCGTAAGAAGCATTTGAAAGTCCTGGAGTGGCCTAGCCAGTCTCCAGACCTCAACCCCATAGAAAATCTGTGGCGGGAGTTGAAAGTCCGTGTTGCTCGGCGACAGCCCCAAAACATCACTGCTCTCGAGAAGATCTGCATGGAGGAATGGGCCAAAATACCTGCTACTGTGTGTGCAAACCTGGTAAAGACCTATAGTAAACGTTTGACCTCTGTTATTGCCAACAAAGGTTATGTTACAAAGTATTGAGTTGTATTTTTGTTATTGACCAAATACTTATTTTCCACCTTGATTTACGAATAAATTCTTTACAAATCCTACCATGTGGATTCATGGATTTTTTTTTTTTCACATTCTGTCTCTCACAGTTGAAATCAAATCACTTTTATTGCCACATCACATGTGCAGGTACATTGGTACAGCACATGTGAGTGAAATTCTTGTGTGCGAGCTTCACAAGCAACAGAGTTGTGCAAATACAATAATGTAAACAAGCAAAATACAAGAATGGCTACATCTGAAACTAATAAATATATGTACAATATATAATAGTATATGCATTTCTGGATGTGTATACTAAATATTTTTCTACGTGTGTGCGTGTGTGTGTACACATTTTACAAATTAAATAGAGTAAACAATATATAAAATATATAAAATATACAGAGTGAGACATGTGCAAAACAGTGGCGTTACTGTACAGTATGGAGTGCATAATGTTAAAGTTCCAGTAGTGAAGCTGAGGTGTCTATGACGTGTTCAGCAGTCTGATGGCCTGATGGAAGAAGCTGTCTCTCAGTCTGCTGGTACGGGACCGGATGCTGCAGAACCTCCTTCCTGATGGAAGCAGTCTGAACAGTTTATGGCTGGGGTGACTGGAGTCCTTGATGATCCTCCCCGCTTTCCTCAGGCAGCGCTTCCTGTAGATGTCTTGGAGGGAGGGAAGCTCACCTCCAATTATCCGTTCAGAGCACCGCACTACTCGCTGGAGAGCTTTCCTGGAGAGTTGAAGTGTACCTCTGGTGCAAATTACTGACCTCTGTCATCATTTTAAGTGGGGGAACTTGCACAATCGGTGGCTGACTAAATACTTTTTTGCCCCACTGTATGTTGGGCCATGAAGTCTACACCGACCCATCCTTAAAATTCAGGGAAATGAAGGATGCATTTGAGGGCCGCATTTCGAGCAGCCTTTGAATTGGGACACCCTTCGTCATGTTGCTGTGATGTAATCGACCTTAAAATGTGGCCTTTAAGGCTGCAAACCCTGAATTGGGATACAGCCCAAATCCGGTCATTGGTACTTCCTGGCTTGTGTAGTTACTAGGTAACAAAAGCTCAACACTGCCCCTAGCGTCCTGGAGCACTTCCGTTGTGTTTTGGAGTTTGCACGTGTTTTGTCTCTAGGGGCCACCGTACATATCAACTGTAAGAGCTTGTGGAACAGGGAGTGTTCACCAGTTTCCCAGTGAGCCTAAGCAGTAACACACAGGCAGTCCCAGTGGTGTAATCATGTACAGCGAGAGGAATCTGGTCAAACTGGGTCCATGGTTGTTGTTTTTCAAATGAATGCAAAGGTTCATAAGTGGTGTTTGTGGTGCTTCATCGAGCCCTGCAGAAGGTGAGAGCGTGTAAAGGCAGCAACTTGTTTTTACGTGGCCGGTCATATCAACTTTAATATGTTCAACAATTAACAGCAAACGCACAAACTGTGTGAAGTTCACTCAGAGATGGAAAAGCTCAGACAGATGGGACAGAACAGGAAGAAGAGAGGTTGTGTCTCAGTCCTACACCGGGAAAATCCTCATGTATGTTTGTTTGTTTGTTTGTTTGTTTGGCCCCCAGCTGTAAAAGGCTGATGTCATCAGCGGGTGGGAAAGCATGGCAGCTTGTGACTGAACTAACGAAGCGACGTTTGATGCCGAGGTGAATGTGATAGCTGAGAACAGGAACCATGCACCTGCTAAAGGTCACATCTCTATATGGACTTGTTTCTTTCATAGTGGGAAACATCCAGCAGCCTTTCTGTTATTGAAATACTTTGTGGGATATAAAGCTGACCACAGTAACGCTGTGCTGCTATAGTTGGGTTACATAAAGGCTAGCACAGAATATGGAGACATGATGCTCATGATCCAGCTGCATATCAGCTGCTGTGCTGTTAGCTCAGCCAACCAGGAGAACTCCTGAAGCGTGTTTGCATCTTTGTTTGAATGAAGTTGTGTAAGATCAGTAAACGTCAGAGCAGCAGCAGCAGGGTCAGCTGATCACAGCTGTTCAGGTTTAAATGTAAAGTCAGCTTCAGTCTGTTCACTATCAGTAAAACTGAAACCGCTTGTGTTCCCCTGCACCAGTTTACTATATCAATATAAAGGTTCAGCTGGCTTTGCTGATGGAAACGTCTTCAAACAAGCTGCTTTGGACTTTTTCACTTGTAAAGAAGTATTTCATGTGTTATGTTTAAAACCATTTAAGTACAGTTGGACCTCTGCATAGGCTGCAGCAGAAGTTAACTCCAAACAACGACACGTTCTCTTTAAATATTGTGTGAATGAGTGTGTTGAAGCTGTAGTTACTGAGGCCAGCTCAGTCATCTTTGATTTAAGGTAACAGTTTAGCTCACGGCTCTTTTGAAATGTGGCAGAAATGTTTTTCTGTCTTCTTTTTCTCATGTTTTACATTTGAATGTCATCACTTGTGTTTTCATGTGTTTCTGCAGATTTTTGGCTTTCTGAACCTGATCCTGTGGGCAGGTAACTGCTGGTTCATTTACAAGGAGACTCCGTTCCACAAGGTTCCTGCCCCCCCCACCACCATGCAGGAAGGCAGAGCCCCGGGACCCTAATCATGTAGTTAGGGTTCCCCAGCACAGCCACGCACCCTTAAAGAAAAGCTTGATGTCCCACACTGATGTAGAGAAATCCCCCCAGTGAAACACTGGTCTGTAGCAGCCCCCTCCAGCTTTAGCGTGTCAGGACCCTCAGCTCACATCCACAGGTGGCAGCTCCCAGCAGGGCCCCTCAACATTTGTTCTGGAGATTCAGCACTGCAGCTGCTGTTGCATGCTGCCTGAAACAGTCACACTACAGTCTGCTGTGTTTGTGAAGCCTTGCATCACTGCAGGCTGGTTACACACTGACTCCAGGAGCTTTTCAGGACACTGTGTTTGTCTCATTGCAGTACTATTACACTACACTGTACTTTAAATGTCTCCATGTAACACTAGTAACATTATTTATGTTTGGCTCTGATGTAATTACAGCGCACTGATTACTGTTTGTGTTGTTGATGCTGAATTTGTGTTGATGCCAAAGGAGAAAAAGCCGTGACTGAAATATGTTCTGTCTCCTTCATTCGTATCACTGGGGTGAGCTCGTATTAGTGCAACACTGGCACACACATCGAATGAACTGATTTCATCCTCTCAGTGTGGAGAGAGTAAACAGCTAACAGATCCTCTGCTTATTGAAGAGTTTCAGTCAGGTTTCAGAGCTCAGCACAGAAACGGCTTCAGTGAAGGTTACAGACGATCTTCTCTGACAGTGGACTCATCTCTGTGCTTGTCCTGCTCCACCTCAGTGCAGCGTTCCATGCTGTCCACCATAATATCCTATTAGAGCGATTACAGCATGAATTAAGTGTGGCAGTTTCATTTATTCCTGACGATGGGAGTCACACGCTGAGCTGCACTGCTGGGACCACTTCCTTTCTCCTGTGGCAGCATCAGCTCACTCAGAGACATCCATTCATTCTTCTTCTTCTTCTTCTTATCGGGGTCGTGGAGGGTGGAGCCTCTGAGCTACCACAGGGCGAGAGGCCCATGGACTGATTGCAAATATGATGCAGGGTTAACACACAGAGACAGCCTAACTCCACCTGACTGTGGAGGGAAGGCGGAGTACCTGGTAATAACCCACACAAACACAGTGAGAACATGAAGTCCACACACACTGGTGGGTGGTGGAGTCGAGCTGGAACAGTGCTGAGCGTTCGAAGGCGTAGCGTGCGGTTTCATTCCTGTGCAGATGATATTCAGCTTTATGTATCGGTGAGTCAGGTAGACCTGGATGGACTCTAACTTCAGATCAAACGGAGGTTGTTGGAGAAACATGGTACCTGTCAGATGCTCACTCTGGTCCAATCGAGCTGTCATGTGAAAAGGCTGATTCCTCAGCACAGTCCTGTTTGGCACCATGTGAAGCTTGAAACAAGCTCCTTCATCAGCTCAGAGCTGAACTGGCAGCTTCTCTGTACCTCAGCTGCTCTTTGTGTCTGTTTGATCAATAAACATGCTCTCTGCTTCTGGCCATTTGTAAACATAATGAAGAAAACCTAGAATAATGAAGCACACACTCTTTTAATAGGTTGGGAGTGTGCCTGTGCTGTGAGGCCCTGCCTCCCTGTGCTTATGTGCAGGTGCATTATAACTCGTGTTATAATGAAACTCCAGGGCTAGAGTTGCTCATGCACTGCTGAAGCAATAACACATTAGTGTATTTGTTTTTGATTTAGGAGCAGGCAGTACATCCTCGCTGCTTCCATGACTCCCAGTATGTCACAGACTGGTTCACCAAAGATCTGACCCATGATTCACTTCCTTAGACCACTGAATCAGGCACAGAAGCAGCGATGCACCAAATGGAGCCGGGACATCACTGATCACGTGCCCTGCTCGTCTGGACAAACCAGGCCTAGGCGCAGTGTGCAACGACCAGCGCTAGCCTGTAACAGTGTGCATATGAAAGCACTGTAGAGCACTGCTTTGTTCCATTTTTGCAGTGTGTCTAAGGTTAGAAACATCCTGTCTTTCAAATGATTCTTTCACAAACAAAAAGCTTTTTTGTGGCCTCCAGTTGGCTCAGAGGTCGTAGTGTTTGTCAGCAGGTGGATATAAGCGGAGGTACTTCTGCCTGCTTTGGTTACTCACATTTTAGCACATCTTTGCTCTTCCTCTGGTCTGTGCTTCAGTTCAGGGCTTCCTGGTGCTTCATGATGTCGTCTGTTCGTGTCCACGTTTGTATTTCAGGTGTTGACGCCACCTGTAAGTTCTATTAAAAGATCCTCCAAGCAGCCTGTGCTGCTGCAGAAGCTCCACCCTGCTGTCTCAGTAAGAACAGTAAACATCCCCGTATATTACACATGCATATTACAGTGCTAAGTATGTATGCTGGCACTGAGGTGCCCCTCTTATCAAACTGTACTTTATTTCCTCTGCAGAGGATGTGCAGGTAGCGGTGTCACGATCAGCGTTTGCAGTGCATTCAGTGGAGGAGTGGTGCAGCCATGTCCACGGCAGGCATGATCTCCTGTCTCGTTCAGTGGTGCATCATGGGTAATCTCAGTCCCCCACTGAGCGTGCTCCTGTGACTGGCCAGCACGTCATGGAGTGGGTGAGAGCTGTTGTCCAGCATTGTCTTTATCTTGGACAACATCCGCCTCTCAGACACCACCCTAAGTCCAGCTCCGTCCCCACTACGTTACTGGTCTTGTGCATCAGTTCATGCACAGCTGTTAACCTGCTGTCCCAGCATGCAACAGCATAGAAGATGGCACTGGCTACAGCAGACTCATAGAAAATCCTATTGTGGGACAGATGTTAAAAAACCTCAGCCGCCTCTGACAGCAGAGTGAGCCGGTGGATGGAGCCGTGTAAGGGTCTCATCAGTGCCACAGTCAGGGCTTCTTACACTGAGGAGGAGGAGGGAGACAACTCAGCGGTGACTAACTGAACGTCAGGACCAGCTTAAATGGCAGACAGCTGATTGTCAGATTGATTCAGGTGTGTCCAGGAGAATCTGAGCTCCCAGGAGGATCCTGTCTCTGTAAAGTAGGTCACCACAGAGACAGGGGAAACAAAGGGCAGGGACAGAAACGGGGGAGATGCACAGGAGGAGTCATACCATTCCCTGAAGACCACTTTGAACTTCCAGTGTAGACCCTAGAAGGTCCAGAATCTTATTACAGTTGTAGTCTGCCGGCTCTGTGTTATTAGCCTCCTGTGAGTGTTGCAGGAGCGCAGCAGAAGCCGTCTGCGCTGCCAGCCGGACCACCTGCAGTACAGATGGACCCGTGCTGCCACTCACACATTCAAGCTCAAGTGTATTTATACAGCACAACAGGCCATGCTGCACAACGTGCTTGTCAATGTAAAAGGCCACTATAATAAAATGCACAACAATGATGCAGTAAAATATAGAACCTCAATAAAAACAACAACTAAGACTGTTAAAAGCGAAATGTTTGTGTCAACGCGTGCTAAAAGCCAGGCCATAAAAACGCGCCGTTAGTAATGATTTCAAACGTCCGAGTGTTTGTGCAGATCTGATATTAGCAGAGTGTGGGCCTCCCACTCTGTCACCACCATGGTCCCTCCAAGCTGCAAAAATCGAACCTGCAATTAACGTGAATACTTGAACAGCTCTGTCCTGCAGTGTGAGTCAGTGACTGGCTGCTCCAGTATGGGATCAGAACCATGCCACCTTATCCCACAGTCCAGCCAATGATGCCATTCACATTCGTATATACGCAGCCAATCAACGTCGCTGACAGGCTATGACAGCGTCCTCATGCGCCCACACCGGTGTTGTAGCGAGCAAAGCGGCTGATGTGGCGTGAAGCCACGTTAATGACAACGTGTACAACCCAGGGGCGATTCTAGGATCAGAGCTTTGTGGGTGCTGAGCACCCAGAGAGCTGCCCAGCCAGCCAAGATAAACCCGTCTCTGTCAGTCCCTGCGTCCTTAAATGTTGTCCCGAGTTCCCTCTGACTGTCTCCTCAGTGCATTTAAACCCCTGCTCCTCCCTGTCCTCATCGTCTGCTGTCTTCATCTCCGTCATCAGTCATCATAACTTTACCATCTCTGTGCAAGTCTGCAAATTTCTTTATTAAATCATAAGATTCTTAAATTCATCAAGTCTCTCTGTGCCTGGGTCCTCGTCACAAAACATGACATCACTGTTTTGTACATTTGTGACTTTTTTGAAAAGTCTGTAACAAAACCATCAAATCTGATCAAGGTTATTTAAATGCTGCCAAAGAAGAATGGATTGGAATAAATAAATACATATGCTAACCTTCATTACTGGGAGAATAATGAACGATGCTCACAGTGAGTAAGAAGTAAACTGACTGTATTTTTTGGACAGAGATTCACTTTTAATGTGTGTTTAATATAATACAGACACATAAAAATACACTCCAAAAACAGAATAAATTATTACAAAATATTCATTTAAAAAATGGAGCCAACTCTGCCTGTGGTAGCATGTATGAAAACATCTTTACTGCAGATGCTAATTTTGTGTTGTAAGATTTATGGGTTTCATGCTTTCATGGTGGTGCTTGGGAGAGCTTGACCTTTTCTCAGCTGGTCCACACTGTAAGAAGTGTGAGAAACACTGATAAGTGTGTGTGTGCTTTTGGAAAACATTTAAAGCTGCAGTACAGAATCTTTGAAACAAGCTTAAAACACTTTTAGAAACAGAGCATCTGCTTCTCTTTACAGCTGCTCGCTCCACCAGGACAGTCTTTGGCACTGATAGTGTTTCAAATGTGAAGCACGTACTGCAGCAGTCATACAGACAACTGGACGGTCCAAAGGTTGGCCGACCTGTTACTGGCTGAGGTTTCAGTAGAGTTGTGGCTGAACCACATACAAATATATCATTAACTTGAATCTCCCCGATCAATGATAATGTTATGTTGGGATGTTGTTAAAGAGGCTCAAAGTGTTTCAGCCCAGTTTGTTTAGCAGATTCTGTTTAGCAGCTTTAATACAGGGAGGACACAACTTCCAGACTGTGAGTAAAATCAGGTTTTTCTCTTTGTCAGTTTAACAGTTTCTGCCTGTCACTGCTGTCTGTCTGTTAGCTTACCTGCTTCTTCCTCACGTTCCCTCTTTGGACTGACAATCATACACAAATAGATTCAATTAGATGAAAAATTACATTAATATGAAAAAACTACTATTAAGATCACTAATGAAAAGTCCTCTCAGTGTACTTTCAAGCAAAAGGCAAATAACCAAACCACACGAACATCTAATAAAGGATAAATATTGAAACACTGATCCAACATTATTCCTGATTCACAGGTCATTTGATTTTACACTTTCACCTGAATGTGGCTCCTTTTTTTGAAAAACCTTCCTTATATGCACCTGGCTGTCTATCTGTACACACACACACACACACACACACAACAGTTATAAGGTTAATGGGCATCCAGTCAGTCAGTACCCATTCCAAACAGGACAGTGTTGAGTTTTAGAGTTTAAACAGGCTGTATACACTTCAATGGGAGCAACAGGACGGTGCTGATTTCACTGCAGAGCAGGGCGGATTGTAGGGCAGCAAACATCGTCGGGAAACACGTTTCCCACACTGCAGGTTACCTGGTGTCATGTTTTTCAGCTAAAGAGACACATGGCCTGAGAGGATGGAAGTCGCAGACAGAATATCAGAATAGTTGGTGTTGCAGAAGGCGCAGAAGCGAATAACGTCACCGATTTTGCCGCAAAGTTTCTGGAGTAGATAACTTTGACCGCCCTGTTGTTATTGATCGAGAAGAAGCCTTATCCCCAAACCACGCAGCGGGGAACGACCGAGGCCCGATACTATCCGATTGCACTACTTCACAGACAAGGAGAAGATCCTGAGACTGTCTCGTAATAAAGGAAACTTACACTTCGACGGGTCTCCAGTTTATATTTTCCCCGACACAAGTCCTGAGGCTGGGCGGATGCGAGCAACCTTCAATCAACTGAAGCAGAAACTCCGCATCGCTGGCATCCAACACAGCTGTGTTATCCAGCCAGGTGGTTACAGCAAACGGCTCCAGAGACACGAGAAATGTATCCCGTCCAACAAGCTGATCACATCGGAAGGTGAAACTGGATAGGAGGCGCTGGCAGCTGCTCGAGAAAGACGTTACCGGACGGTGACGCTCACTGACTGAGGTGGTAAACTCTTATTCAGGTCAAATATGTTATTATGCTGCTCAGGACATTCTTACATCTTCTTCCTTTCTTTGTTCTGTTTTGAGAGAATGAATAAGATTATAGAAGGAGAATGAATTATGTGTCCGCAGGTAAATTCATAGCTAATATTTAAATGGATTAATATTAAGGTGATTTAAGTTACAAGATGATGTTTATTCTCTTACCAATGTAATCTCTCCTTGTATGTAAACCATCATAACAAGGGTTAAGGTCAATGGCAGAGCCTGAACTACTTTCTTTCCCTTTATTAATTTTATTATTATTGATATTATTATTACTGTGAGTGTGCTTTATCAAACTTTATCAAAATGAAACTGGATATGAATAATATAAATCTTTGGGAGCTGAGTGGTAAGTCAGATGTTCGTGTCTCTGAGCTGAGACTTAAATACTTTGGTTGTATGGAGGCCTCTCTGTGCAGGGAGGAGCAGAGACTGTTTCAGTGTTCTGTTTGGGTTTGTTTGTATTTTGTTTGGAGGCCATTTTATTAAAAAGGAGGGGAAAGGGTTTAATTGGGTTGCAAATCTTTATTTACAAGTTAAATAATGGTTATTGATAATTATTAAAACCTAGTAAATTTTGTGTCATGGCATTGTAAAGGACTCAATGGTGCTGTTAGCGGGGCAACATTCTGGCACACCTTAAAAAGCTGGGGACAGATACAGGATACTTGCAGGAAAGCCGTTTGAGAAACAGGATCATCAGAAGCTACGTGGAGGATGGAGCGCAGGTGTTTCATTCACAGCTAAGAATAGGGTCTGATAAACGTACTATCAGACCCTCGTGGACGTTATATCATAGTTACAGGGAAACTTTATAACAATCAGGTTACACTAGCAAATATTTATGCCCTAATGTTGATGATGCAGGTTTTATTAAATCATTTATATCCTCTTTACCTAATATGGACACCCATAAACTGATGATTTTAATTTCGTTTTGGATCCTACGACAGATGTTTCCAGGGGCGGACTCAAGCTGTGATCGATGTGGCCAGAATTCTGCCTCGTTGTCACATGTTTTGGACATGTCCTAATATCGCCACCTGCTGGTCTAAATGTTTTTAAAAAACAGCTCCCACAGACCCAGTAATGGCACTTTTTGTGGCACCATATCTGCTCCAAGATTTTACACATTGGTCTGGGCAGGTGGGGGGGTTGTTTGTTTTTTTCTCCCCCTCCTTTGTATATACTTATTTAGGTATATGTATGTATAGACACAGATATATGATTGCTTATATAATGGTAATTATACTTTATGTAAAAGGAGAGGAAGGAAGGGAAAACTCTGTCACTGTAAATGAGGCACAATTAAACCCAATATTTAGCTTCATCATTAGGATTTTTATGCGTGACATCTGTTTGTAGACTTATAGAATTGTATGTAATTATACATGTATGTTGTATGTTGAGGTAGGATCAAATGAGTTTACCTTTAAGTCTGTTTGTACCAACCCTTTCTTTGTCTCACTGTTGTTTAAAGTGTATTTTGTTGTTATTTTAGTCATGTTCAAAATAAATCAATCATTCAGTGACAAATCAAATAAATAAAAATAAACAAGGCCTGACTCCTACCTAACTCTTTTAAGCCAGGCACTTCCACCTCCGCTCGCTGCGTCTCAGCCACCATCGCTCTGGCAGACAGAGCGCTAGAGCCAGAGCAGGGGAGAGCTGGAACAAACCATTTTGGAAGGGAGGGGGGGTTATCTATACTTTTGTTGTTAAAGTGTTACGTCTCAAACAAGTACAGCACTGTATGCTTTTTATATTTTTAGTAGTGTGTCACACAAACAGCAAATATTGTAAAAAAAAAAAAAAAAAGAAGTAAGAAATCTTTGGGGGTGCTTTGATTCATTTTGGGGAATCACTGAAGCACCCCCAAAAATGGGCTAAAATCGCCCCTGGTACGACCATTGGAGATGTGAGCAGGACAGACGGAACTTTGTTGTTTGCAAAACTCAGTTACTTTTTTGAAGAAGTAACTATATAATTAATTGCCCAACATTGGTCTTTATATCCTGTATTTGCAGACAGAGTTACAGACCCTCTCCCACAGAGTCAGACTCATAATACAGTCAGAGCTTTATAACAGAAAAAAAAACAAAGTTGTCTTTTCAAAATTGCAGTTGAAGTTATTTTTCCTTCCAACAGTGTTAACATGCTGCACAGGTCATGAACAAGATTTTTGTTTTCATTGTAAGTGGGATAAAGCAGTTAATTAAAAGTAGTCTAACATAAATGCTGTAATTTGTTATTTTAATAAACATGTAACTTGGATGCTGGCGTGACCACAGTGACCACGTCTGCTGTCGCTCACCCTGGTCCAAGGGCCGCTCAGGGAGTTTGTGTGTTCAGACACATGAAACATTAGAGGGAACATTGGTCACCACCACACTTTAGTCTGTGGATTCGTTAACGTTAGCTTATAGTTGTTTCTGGAGCATAAATACACAACTCAGACAGGTAGAAGCTCGCTGTTAACTGATTTAGAACCAAAAAGTAGGATGTTAAATTAGACAGGAACAGGGAGGCCAGCGCTGGGGTTACAGGCTCCTTAGTGCCCGTCAGCAGGCGAGCAGCTGCATTTGGACCAACTGGAGATCATGAAGAGAGGCCTGGTCCAAACCAAAGTACAGAGAACTGCAGCAGTCCAGTCTGCAAGTAATGGACACATGAATAACACGTTCACAGACATCAGCTGCAAGGTGTGGCTTTACCTTGGCTCGCTGTCTCCAATGGACAACGCTGGAGTGGACTACTGCGCTCACCTGACTACACAGTTTGACTTCCAATAGGAAAGATCAGCGTGTTAAAAGCTAACTAACTAACCAGGCTGCTCCTTTGGTAAAATTCCCTTCCAGGTTCCTGTGTGTGCCTTTGCTGGTTATAGGAGTGCCTGTCATACTCAGCCGCCTCCACAGGACGCTGCTTAACTCCGCACTCGCCTGCCTGCCTGCTCACCCTCCAATGCTCCCTTTTCACTGGTGCAATATCCATGTGGATTACTGGAAACGCTGCCTGGACTCATTCTCTTCTTCTCCTCACCAAGACCACATCCTTTCACTGATCTGTGCCACCTCCTGGCAAACATTATCCCGTGTGAGTGTACGATACAGAACGCCGAACTAGGTCCTGCTGTTTGTGCTGGGCTTTAGATTGGTTAACAATGATCGCCTCAGGTGCTGGTGGGCAGCAGGGTGCCGGTACAAATGTGCTACTCTTACATGAAGACAAAAGAAGAGGCAACAAGAGAGAAGGAAAGGCAGGCGTGTGGCAGTGAGGGACTGTTACAGGGAGAGAGCTGGCTGATATGATGGAGACAGAAGGAAAGAAGGCCGATATATGCAGGAGAGCAAGCAAAGTTCCAACTGTTCCATCATGGTGTGGACAGGAAGTGAAATGGAGGAGAAGATCAAATAGTCTGGTGGAGGTAAGTGTCAGACAGGAGCAGGTGGAAGAAGGATGAATGGAGGAAGCTCAGAGGATAATGTACCTGTGCAGGTGTGCAGCTGTGGCACTCTAACCAGGCTGTCTGGTACATGATAGAGGAGTACCAGTCTATGCAGAGGGGACAAAGTGGGTGGCCTCTGTCCCATAACAGGGTCGTGGACCAACTATTGATCATGTGCCTCACCACACGCGACAAGGTGTAAAGACAGGCGGCAGCGGATCTGTGGAAGCTGTGATGTTTCTTACATGTCATTCTGTTTTCACTGCGCATTCAACCATACTACGTCCACGCGTGTGCTGTGTTGATAACATTCTGTCATTTCCACGGTACAAAAGTGGGACAGCTCTTAGAGCCAAGCCTTCTGTTTGTGTGGGTGTCCCCAGCACGCGCACGCAGGAAGTTCCTTTCCTGTCGAGAACGCGAGATGACGTAAGCTGCTTGCCGCGCAGTGATGATGGCGGTTCGTGAACGCGCAGTAAAAGTAATGGCTGCTCTGGATCGGCGGGTTCCTAGCCTCGATGATTTCGTGGGTCAAAGCTGGACTGCCTGGGCCGATTGGGCGGGCATGACGCCGGCGGATGGTAAGGAAACACCCTGACACAAACACTGATCGGTACGGAGCCATTTAACGGAAGCAGCAGTGTTTATTTTCGCGGAAACGCAGGACGGAGCTAAACATGTTACCCAAACAAAGACCCTACCGGGTCCTAGTGCTGGGTGGGTAACATGTTGGTCTTCACTAGGTTACAAAAATTATAATTGTAAGGACACAGTCATTGTAGCATGATTTCCACCTGTGTGGTCATAAAACAGTCTGCAGCGTTTAGGGGAGACCATTCGTGTGGAGAAAACCGGCAGGGCTGGCTGACATCAGAGCGGAAGGAAGCTAGTGTGGACGGCTGGCCGTGGAAAGCGAGCATACAAGCTACCATGCGAGCCCGACTAGCCGGTGGCGACGAGGTAGTTAGCATCAGCATGCTAACGCTAGCAGCAGCCGGATTCAGAGCCGGTGACGGAGGAGGAGTCTGACGCTTCTGCACCGCTGGCCCATCCTGTGATAGAAGGAAACATTTTGCGTGTCGTTCCCACTTCGCTTCCTAAACAATGATACTCGTGGACTCGCCACACGATTCCTCATATATGTGGCTTCTGCCCACAGTGTTCTTGCTAGCTTAGAGTCACTGTTTGGCGTTTCTCCAGTGCTGCTCTGCCCATTAACTGTCAGATAGTCTCCCCACCACCCAGTGCCATTAGCTACTGCCTGCTGATCGTATACTTGGACTACGAGTACTTCCTGAAGAAACGAGATCTGAGTCAATTACATAACACAGCTTATTAATATGGGCTATGTGTGATGTAAGATGAGCATTACTAATGGTGATACCAACATCACAGCTGACAGTGGCTGTCTTGAACATGTGTTTCAGGGCCTGATGTGGATGACTGCAATAAGAATGGCAAAAAGGCTGCAGAGGCAATGTCACTCAGTAAAGAGGGTAAGTGTGCAGGTTGGAAACATGCCTCATACTTATGGATCTCAGCTTTTCTAACAAACACACCTTTGCACATACACATGCTGGATGCTGTTTATGAGAACATGACACCACAACTCGGGGGTACCTGACAGTGCGTGTGAGGATCACACGGCCATAAGAGCCAGACAAGGCTGATCTGAAGCCCCCACTGTTTGAATCTGCTGTGCAGGTTTGGTTAAAAAACTTTGGCCAGACTCAGAATGTTTCGTCAAAGTTTAACAATGAAGAGTCTTCACAGAGCTCACGCTGAGTTTCAGGTCGCTTATCGTGAACACAGCTTTTGTTGGAAATAGGCTTACATTTCTATTTTTCTTTTGTAGTTATATTAACAGCTTATAACACTACACAAGCCACATGCTTTGTAATGCTGTGCATTGTAACACGCGTCTGTGACGACGGTGTGTTGGAGCGTATTTGGCACGTAGAGGAGCGTGAGTGTTTGGCACGTGCACGCCAGCTTCGTCGTTCTAAGTGAAGCTTTGCAGCGTTTCCGGCCTGTGGTTCCAGCTAGCACCAAGCTCCTGCTCATGGTGCACATCAGGGGAGCCTCACCAGTTGATGCCATCATTTACAATCCGATTTTTATGTCAGTGAATTTCTCATAAAGGTTTGTGTTTGTAACAAAGTGCACGCTAAGGTTGGGCGACTGGACATGTTGACCGACGACAGGCTGATCTGACTCCTCCATCATTGTCTAACTGCTTCGATCGAGGGCTGGATAGCGTTAGCTTCTATAAAGTGTGCACGTCCAAACTTCTGTTTGGCAAACTTTTACTCACAGTTATTGGCTTCCACATACCGACGTGTTGGCGTGTGGCTGTGCTGCAGATGCATGAAAACAGCCAGCTTCTTATTAAGACCACCAGGAGGCTGACTGGCCCGTCACTGGTCAGGGCAGCGGATGCATTCTGGTCCCCAGTCGGGTGGATTTACGTGAGCCTGGCTGAGCACTGTCGTGTGATCATCCTGTATACCTGCACGCCTGCTGCTGGGGCGGGATGTTGACTTGCACATACATACATACTGTTTGACCCAGAAACCGGGGAGTTTATTTGTGAGCAGGGGAAGAAGTGGATGGCTATCAGCCGCTAAAAAGTCTTTACCGACTTATAATTCTGCTAATGCGCTCATGCTGTTTTCTCTAAGACACGGCTCCACTCATGATGCCTTCAGTAGACACACGGGACTCGTTCACTGACAAACACAAGCTGGGAAAGAGGAGATGTGTTGGTGAGCACAGAGATACAGAGCTCATCACATCATTTCAATAAACACGCTCGGCCTGTTTTTGGAGATGATGTGAGAGGATACCTGCTCCCCACAGTGTGCAGCATGTGTGCACCATGATGCTGTGCACATTCAGAGCACGCGTCAGCGAGAGGGAGCACTCAGCTTTAGTAGTTTAGAAGTATTTAGGATCTCGCACCAAGTGAAAGATGCTAACAGCACCACAAGGTGCTCTTTGTGCCTATGACGCGTGAAAACTGCCGACCTTAAATGACAGAAACGAGAGTCACAGCTGGTTTACTGTTCGGTGTGCGGGCAGACGTTCACGTGCAGACGTTCACGTGCAGACGTTCACGTGCAGACGTTCACGTGCAGACGTTCAAACACCTTTTCAGCTGGTGGATACATTTGTGCTGCTGCTACATTTTGCAGCGATAGTTTCACGGCATGTTTTGCAAAGACTGCATTTTGTTCGACATCCTCCTCGTGAAATCCGAACGACATGCATCTGCAGCATGGGTTACATGCAGACAGCTTAATATTTCCATGGCAACCTGTACTCAATGGTTCCCATAAAGCCACTTTAACCATTGCACGTGGAAAAACCCGCGATACGTTGAGTATATTCGATATATCGCACACCCATACCTTGTTAGTGAGTGAAACAAAGCCTGAAAATGTCATCACATTCAACTGAGTCTGCAAATACTTAGTCGGGTAAGTAAGCCCCGACTTACAGCTTCTCCGTGGAACAGGCTACACAGTAGAAGCAGATCCAGCAGCACAGCAGGCTACGAGCATGTCAGTCGCAAGAAGCACGTGCAGATTTAGGATGTTTGAAACCGTAGGTTCCTCTAAGTGAGAGTACGTCTTTCTGTGTTCTCCACTCTTCTTCAAGACATGTCCATCTTTGGCCTCTACCCTGGCCATGACGACTTCTACCTGGTGGTTTGCAGCCATTGCGGGCAGGTCGTGAAGCCACAGGCCTTTGAAAAGCACTGCGAGCGGAGACACGGGCCTGTGGCCAAGCTGTACGCCCGCTTACGCTCTCCCACCCCGGCACCGCAACCCCAACAGAGAAGCCATCACGGCCCCTCTCCTCCTCATGGGACCAACGCTGCTTCGTGGGAGGGTCGAAACCAGGGAGTCGGGCAGCTCCGGGCGGCTCCACCTTCACCCGTCACACCACCACAGTACAGATACTCGAAAACTTCCAAGGACGGAGTGCGGTAAGAACACAGTCCAGTCAAAATGTCCGAGCTTGATTAAAGCAATAATAGATGATGTCAGCTGTTCAGAGTGTAGTGGCTAGCTTGGATTGGACGTGCAATGATTTTGTTCGTCTAAATCCTCTGTACAAATGTTGTAATGTGTTCTTATATCTAATTGAAATGACAAACAGCGAGTGTTGGCCTCTCTTTGTAGCGAGTCATCCAAACCACACAGCAGCACATTAATGACTAACCTTTAAACCTGATGCTCTTTGTCACTGTGCTAATGTGTTTGCATTATTACCCTAGCTCTGTAGCTAGCTGAAGCTCCAGTGAGCCATAGTCATAATCTTTGATCAGGTAACAGCAGAACCGTATGTTCTGGTGCATCATGTCTAGATGGAAGCTAGCACCATAGATCCTCCATGGATGCTGACTGTAGAATAACACCTGTCATAACAGCCGAGCTAAACCTTTTCTTGGGGATGAAAGGCTGTTGGCTGTTTTTGAACTCGGTGCTTGCTGGAGTCTGGGGACCACAGACAGGGTTGCACCCAGAAATGAGGTGGGACTTGTCTGTGGTAGAATCTGTCTCAGCTCATCGCCACTCGAGTTTTCTCTCAAATACACATTTGACTTTTTTATTTTCGAGTTTTGGTGAGTTGAAGCCCTTTGGCGTGTCCTGATGTGTGCTACGCGTAACCTGCTCGTGGCAGCACCCGTGTCATCGTTCCAGCTGGTAGGAAAGGATTGGTGTTTGGAGAGAAGCCGGCATGAAAGTGGGCATCTTCTTCAGTTCCTGACATACTTGGTGGAGCGTGGTGGATTATCATGTTAAAGTTATTAATCACAGCTCAGTACAAAAGCCTCACACACCTTTCTATCCAAACCTTGTGTTTGCGACCAATCAGCACAGAGCTGTGTTAGAGAGACGAACACGTGATCTGAGCGAGCACAGCTAATGTAGAGCGCAGGACTGAAACATTAGAGCCCTCTTATTCACACATGGTTGTTTTTCATTGGCTACGATGACAAACTGTGAACTTCTTCTCTCGTCACCAAGACACTCCCCACTGGAGAAGTCCCACGGCAGTCACTTTGACTCTTCGGTATTCAAGCAGCCACCACCTCTCGAGCCTCCCATGAGCTCCCCACCTCCGTCTCTCAGAGATCCCCCTTGGCCACACGGAGCTACTCCGCCTGGTAGATCTTCACCCAGTGACAGGCACCCCACAGTGAGAAAGGATTCCACTCAAACCTCCGCTGCCACACGCCACCGCATCCCCAGACCCTACAACAAAGTGGCTTCCAGTGAGTACAAGTTCAGACGTGCAGGCAATAGAGAAAGTAGATGTCAGTAGAAGTGTGGTGCGTTCCCGAATAAGTCGGAAGTCGATGCCAAGTTTTAAAGGTTTTTGTTTCCCACTCGGAAAGTCCGAGCCAACCAATGTGACCCGAGGTAGCAATCCAAGATGGCGGCACTGTTAAAACAAGCCGAGCGTCACTCCGAGCTATTCTGGAACGCTGCGTTCATGTGTCTGTGCGATGTCTTTGTTCTGTTTGAGTCTGCAGCCGGCGTCTGCTGACACACAGCGTGACGCGCTGTGATGCATCATGAAGGATCAGCCTGCCGAGTGCAGAGAGCGCAGCTGCGGCCGTCTGCAGCCGCGCTCCGGCCGCGCTGCAGACGGCCGTTTGCTTTCAAATAGAATGAAACCGTGTGTCCACACGTGTGGACAACAGACGTGAGCTTGTGCTGTCACACTGTGGCTCACGTGGCTTCTGTGTGTCCTCAGAGAGGAAGTGCGACTTGGACAAACACTGCGGCGTCCTTGACCCCGACAGGAAGAAAGTGTGCACCCGCCTCCTGACATGCAATGTAAGCAACACACACACACACACACACACACATGCGTGCTGTCCCATGTTAGTGCTTCAGTGTGGGTAAGTACAGGGTGAGGCGTGCTGTCAGGCTGTGACCCAGTGACAGGGCAGCGTGTGGGCTTCGAGCCTGTCCGCCATGTTCAGCCCTCACGCACACTCATCATGCTGTTATCACTGAACGTTTGTGTAAACCTGTGTGTCACATGTCATTCTGTCATTGAAGTTGTCCTGCACAGCCGTGAGTCCTTTTTGTTTTCCACTGGATCGATCTCCTCAACAATGTGATATCAAATATGTGACAGAATCCCATCGTGGTCTTCACCACAGCTCTCCCACTTTCAAACTGGTGTGAGGTCCAGTCTGTCCCAAACTCGGTGTCTTTCCATCTCGTGTTGAGCTCTGGAAGCACCAATAAAGCCTATTCTTCATAATATTTCCAGAAACATCTCCTGTGCTCCTTACACGTCACCATAGGTGTGGCTGAAACGTCGCAGTATAGAGTAACAATGCAGGATTGGAACGTGCAGTGCATCAACACAACACGCTCTGACAGTGATTCACACACGGCTCCAACCTGCCACGGAGCATCCTGAAACAGGTGGTGGCCATACGTCAGTCACACTGGAGGGAGGTTCACAACACGCTGTGGCTGAGCTCCCTGCACTGAAGACAACAGCTGATAAAAGACTGCAGTGCAGGAACAACTCCAAGCTGTCCATCGACATGTGAAGGAAACGAAAGGCAGGAGAGCCAGGACCGCCCACTGCTGGGACAGGAAGAAGCCGCCTTGGCGTTTACCACAGTGCACGACGAGACCATCAGAGAACAGAGCGAGGCCTACCAAGGAGACGACACAGTAGCTACAGTCAGACACCGTTGCTGCCTCTGGCCTGACGGTGTGCGACGCATCATGAGATCTGAAGACTACCAGTGTAGGGTCAGTGTGAGACAGCTGGGTCAGAGGTCACGGGACCAGCAGGACCAGGACCCCGACACGCCTCTGTTTGTGTGAAGACGACACGCTAATCTGAATCCCACTGATCACGCATGGAGACGTGTCAGAACTGCGCAGTTTGCAAAAGGAGAGCGGTCGACCATCGCAGGCCAGACGTGCAGCTTGTTGATGAGAGAGGTGACCGACTGCAGTTATTCTTCTGAGCTGTGTGTGAAACGCTGTCAAGTCTTTAGTGTTGATCCACTGCACATACAGGAAGTAAACATGTGTACACCAAAACAGCTCTGTGGGAGAAATGGTGCTTCTGCTGGGAACACTGGGGGGTTCGTACGGGCGCTTCATTAATGGGGGACAACTTGTGCTGTGTTCAGATGAAAATGTCCTCGACTGTGGGAGGAGTTTAATGTGGACTCTATAGGTGGGGGATGATGTCATCTTTCAAAAGCACTGTTATACTGTCCTGTTGTTGAAAGAATCGATTCTGAAACTCCACAGTATCCAGTCAGTCCCATCACACAGGCCTGCTCAGATCCACAGCAAACACACAATCTGATCTGTCCTTCCCTCAGATTCACTCCATCCACCAGAGGAGGAAGGTGGTGGGCCGCAGCAAGAACTTTGACCAGCTAGTGGCAGAACTCAAGACCAGGGTTCGAGAGAAAGGGAGCCCAGCCCTGGAGGGAGGCTCCTCGACGGGACAGTCCCTCAGCCCAGAGGCCCCCAGGGAGCAAGCTGGTACTCCACACTGCAGGAGACCTTTGGTCACCCTCCCTGCCTTCAGGTTGTGAAGAATGCTGAAGCTAAGGATGCTTATAGAAGAAGTTAGGACTCTTCTAGAGATAAATAACCATCTTTTTACTGATTATAGTGGCTCAAACATGGTTTGGCTTGCAGGATTCATGTGTAGTCAGCTGCTGGGCAACTGTTTTATCAAGCAGCTAACAGCTGCTGCTGTAACATAGACGTGCTGGACTGATGGTCTGCTAAACTAACACCCAGGTGTTCGTTCTGTTACATAATCCCCAAACAGAGCAAGTTTAAAGGCTTCTCAGATGAGTCCACCAGTTCGCGGCTCAGTACAGCGTGTGCATCAAGTGTAGGGAAGGAGCTGATGTGGTGCTGCTGAGGGTGTAACTGGATCTGGATGGTCCTGTGTGTGTTCTAGTTGGCCTACGGCTGTGGTAGAGAGTGCCCCAGAGGAGGAGAGCCAGCGGTCGGATGAGGGTAATCCCAGAGTCCCCTCGCCTCTGGTCCACGGACGAATCTCGAGCGATGAAAGCGAGGCCGAAGGAAACGACGAGCGAGCTGAGTTTCCATCTTCGGCTGCGCATCCCAGACCAGCGGCGGTGAGACTTACTGGGGCTCAGCAGCCACAGAGCCCAGCCTCTGATCACCACAGGCTGAGACGTTACACAGGGACAGGAGGACGCCCATGCTGTGTCCTCATGTCCCCAAGGACACAGGGGAGACGCAGGGGAGACGCACACACGGGAGACACACACACAGGAGACGCACACACGGGAGACGAACAGCAGACACACACACAGCAGACGCACACACGGGAGACACACACACGGGAGACGCACACACGGGAGACGCACACACGGGAGACACACAGCAGACGCACACACAGGAGACACACACACGGGAGACGCACAGCAGACACACACACAGGAGACGAACAGCAGACACACACACAGCAGACGCACACACGGGAGACGCACACACAGGAGACGCACAGCAGACGCACACACGGGAGACGCACACACGGGAGACGCACACACGGGAGACGCACACACGGGAGACGCACACACGGGAGACACACACACGGGAGACGCACAGCAGACACACGCACAGCAGACGCACGCACAGCAGACGCACTGGAGACGCGCACACAGGAGACACACACACAGCAGACACACACACAGGAGACACACAGCAGACACACGCACAGCAGACGCACAGGAGACGCGCACACAGCAGACGCACACACAGCAGACGCACAGGAGACGCGCACACAGGAGACACACACACAGCAGACACACACACAGGAGACACACAGCAGACACACACACGGGAGACACACACACAGCAGACACACACACAGCAGACGCACACACAGGAGACACACACACGGGAGACACACACACGGGAGACACACACACGGGAGACGCACAGCAGACGCACGCACAGCAGACGCACGCACAGCAGACGCACACACAGGAGACGCACAGGAGACGCGCACACAGCAGACGCACACACAGCAGACGCACAGGAGACGCGCACACAGCAGACGCACACACAGCAGACGCACAGGAGACGCGCACACAGGAGACACACACACAGCAGACACACACACAGGAGACACACAGCAGACACACACACGGGAGACACACACACAGCAGACACACACACAGCAGACGCACACACAGGAGACACACAGCAGACACACACACGGGAGACACACACACAGCAGACACACACACAGCAGACGCACACACAGGAGACACACAGCAGACACACACACAGCAGACACACACACGGGAGACGCACACACAGCAGACACACACACAGCAGACGCACACACAGCAGACGCACACACGGGAGACGCACACACAGCAGACACACACACAGCAGACGCACACACAGCAGACACACACACGGGAGACGCACACACAGCAGACACACACACAGCAGACGCACACACAGCAGACGCACAGGAGACGCGCACACAGCAGACGCACGCACAGGAGACGCACACACGGGGGACGCACAGCAGACGCACACACGGGGGACGCACAGCAGACGCACACACAGCAGACGCACACACAGCAGACGCACACACAGGAGACACACAGCAGACGCACACACGGGGGACGCACAGCAGACGCACACACGGGGGACGCACAGCAGACGGACACACAGCAGACGCACACACAGCAGACGCACACACAGGAGACACAGAGCAGACGCACACACAGGAGACACACACACGGGAGACACACAGCAGACGCACACACAGCAGACGCACACACAGCAGACGCACACACAGCAGACGCACACACAGGAGACACACAGCAGACGCACACACGGGGGACACACAGGAGACTCACAGCAGACGCACACACAGCAGACGCACACACAGCAGACGCACACACGGGGGACGCACACACGGGAGACGCACACACGGGAGACCCACACACAGCAGACGCACACACGGGAGACGCACACACGGGAGACGCACACACGGCAGACGCACACACGGGAGACGCACACACGGCAGACGCACACACGGGAGACGCACACACAGGAGACTCACACACAGGAGACGCACACACAGCAGACGCACACACAGCAGACGCACACACACGGGAGACTCACAGCAGACGCACACACAGCAGACGCACACACAGCAGACGCACACACAGCAGACGCACACACAGCAGACTCACACACAGGAGACGCACACACAGGAGACGCACAGGAGA
This sequence comes from Aulonocara stuartgranti, assembly GCF_965226115.1. Taxonomy (NCBI): domain Eukaryota; kingdom Metazoa; phylum Chordata; class Actinopteri; order Cichliformes; family Cichlidae; genus Aulonocara; species Aulonocara stuartgranti. The sequence continues at coordinate 39,709,658 of NC_138943.1, read as the reverse complement.
CACAGGCTGTGATAATGAGACCTGTGTGTGTGTGTGTGTGTGTGCGTGTGTGTGTGTGTGTGTGTGTGTGCGTGTGTGTGTGCGTGTGCGTGTGCGTGTGCGTGTGTGTGTGTGTGTGTGTGTGTGTGGATAAAGCAGCATGGTTGCAGTGGTGCCACAGGCTCTTCCAGGCACTTCTCTGAGAGACTGACTGCAAACGGTGCTGGAATAGATACAAATACAAAAGTAGACGTGTGAAAAGCAACTCAAAGGATTTTGTGAAGTTCCAAAACAAACAGTTGTGTTGAATGTAAACTCAGACAGCAGCATATCTGCACAGCCTCTGTGCTCGGTGTTTAAAGGTGTGTTCTTGTTTTTAAAGGTGTGCTCGTTCGGAAGCCGTGTGTTGGGTCAGGGCATCTACACGTTTGACAGGAGACTACACCACCTGAGGTCTGCCTTCAGCAGCATGCTGGAACAGCACATCAGCGCCCATCTTTGGAAGTAAGACGTCCCTGTGAACAGAGCTTCATGTGAATATATGTGTGTTTACTACTCAGAGTTACTGTCAGCAGCTGTGGTGCAACAATGGAGCGACCCACGGACACCGGGGTCAGTGTCAGTACTGGGAGCACCCTGACTGCACCCTGCACAGGCTGCACAGGTAGTGCTCCAGCTGTGTGCTTTTCAGCTGGTTTGCTGCCTTCCCTGCACAGCCTCAACAGCATGCAGGAGTCTCCAGGAGATGGACAGATGCTGCAGGAGGTGCTTAACCCACATCAAGACTGGTGTCTGCTCCTCTGTGTGGGAACTCTGAGCACTGCCAGAGCCCCACAGGACGATCTGCAGCAGGCCACGGGTGTGAATGTCTCTGACATTATATTCTGTGCTTTAGACAGAGCAGTTCACCCTGACTGTGACACACATGGAGATGCTGACTGTAGCCTAGTTCAGCACGACAGGTTTGGTTGTCAGTCAGTGCTGATGTGGGAGCATGCCCTGACACTGTCAGCCGTGAACAGCAGCATGGAAAAGAGTTGGAGCTGCTTTGGTTCACTGTAAAAAGCCCAAACATTATCAAACAGTGTAGCTCCTTTTGTTCCTGACACAGGAAATGTGTGAGACACTGTCCTGCTGGAAGCTTCCATTAGAAAATGGATGCAGTGTGTTGATAAAGCGATGGATGCAGTCGGCAACAATACAGGTAGGCTGTGGCATTAAAACCACTCGGTCCATAACGTCACATCAGTGGGACTCGTTCAGGCAGAGCCGGACAGACAGAGCAGCAGTGTGACATGCTCACGATGCCACGTGTAACGTTCTTCCTCCATCAGATGCTCGGTCTGAGCCTGAGCAGGTCCTGAGGAGCTGTCGTATGGCAGCAGTTTCCTGCTAACAACGTGTCTGCTGACATGCTGGGCAGTGCAGGAACAGACACTCAGGGCTTACATGTTACAGCAGCACAAACAAGGCTGGCACAGAGGTGCACCCTGGGTTGTTTGGTTCAACGCCCCCTCAGAAGATGACCTCACAGTGCTGTCTGGGCTTTATGTTCCCCGTGGCAGGGTGAGGCGGGGGTGTGGCCACTGTAAACATGGCTGTGCTGTCAGACACTGCAGGTGGGCTCATCTGTTCTTTTTTCCCTCTGTCCAGGAAAATACCTCAAGCTGCAGACCTTCAGTCTCCTCCTCCTCCAGCCAAGACCATCACATCCGTGTCTCCCACCATCATGTCCTCCTCTTCATCACATTCTAAGGTTCGCACAGGAAGTCATATTAGCTCCTCCCTCAAAACGGCGTCATCCTCATCATCTTCCAGTCGAGGGCCGGGGAGGCCCCCGACATCCACGCAGTTGGAGAACTACGGGAGCAATAGCAGCAGCAGCATCGCCGGTAGTCACGGGCGACCCAAGAATCCAGTCGGACGTCCCAGCAAGCAAATGCTGAAGCTGCGAGAGCAAGTCGCTACAGCCGCTGTTCTCCGCAAGCGCAAAGTCCCATCCCAGGAAGGAGAGCACTCGGGTCCCGACAGGAACTGCATCGTCCTCCAGGACAGGGGCCGCCCGCCTTCCAACACGTCGTCTTTATCTTCCAAAGCGCACGCACAGACCAATGGCACGCTCTCCCCCAGCAGCAAACCCCACCCCCAGCCTTCCCCCACAGACGCCCAGTCGCCGAGCACAAAGGCTATTTGGACTTACAGACGGACACACCCTCCTCTGGGGGACCCTTCTCCCACCGCCAATTCCCACAGCCGTGCTTGCGTGGGAGACTCAGGGCTGCACGGGCAGGGCAGCGGGAGGGTCTTTGAGCACCAGATGGGAACGGTGAAGAAACGCAAAGCTGGTCGTACGGAGGATAACGCTCCCTCCTCTAAGCCTTCAGCCCACTGCCTGACTTCCTCCTCTTCTTCCAGCTCTGCCACTTCGTCTCCACGCTCAAACTTCTACCCCTGGAAAGACAATAAAAGCGGGACGCTTTCTGGGGGTGTGGAGAAGAAACTGGGCACACAGAAGGTAGGTTTGGACGAGGGGAAATGGGTGTACTGAGCAGTTCCAGTCCACACTTGGCCCCTGCAAAGGCGACTAGGAGTAACCCTTGAAGCTCTTTTGAGAACGGAGTGGTTTCTGTTGTGTTTCTGCTTGTATGGCTGCGTTAGTGAGGGCGGCCTCTGCCTGTGCAGCTACCTCGCAGCTCGTCACCTGTGTTCACTGGTGTAGCTGATGAGACTGCCTCTGCACAGCTGAAAGGATGCTGCCAGTCAGACAGTTTGTACCGTGCAACCAGCTCAGTGCCTCACAGTGCATGTAGAGGAATCATGTTTCTGCATAGACGCAGCAGTGTACTGCTGACGTGTTGAAGGTGCAGCTGCTGCCCTCTGGGTAATTACAAAGTGCCATAGATAAGTCAGGTCATACTCCTCAGAGTCTCTGTTGTCAGCGACGTAGTCTTGGACTAGACTAACACAGGTCTGCTGCAAGGTATTAAAAATGACTATTACTCAACCGAGAGCTGTTTCCATGACGATCAGTGACGCCCAGCAGCGGTGGACAGAAATTCCCGCCACGCTCCGAGGAGCGGTCTTAAACTGGCTCTGTGTGAAACATGGATCTTTGTTTATTATGAAGTGAATGCAAAGAGCAGCTGTCTAAACAAAAGTAATAATTTGACTAATTTTCTTCTGTCCTACAGCCAAAACTGCACCATTAAGTGTGCCTGCCTTACAAGCCACGATGAGGGAGCCAGCTCTGCTCAGTCCAGGACTGAGCCAACAGGACTGTGTGTGTCTGTGTGTGCCTTCTGTCTGTGGAGCGTACGCTCGGGTGTGGATGTGACCGCTTGTTTGTATGTGCAGTGTCGATGTAGTGTGGATCGCAGCTGGGTGTGTAGGTCTGGGTGAGTGAAGGAGGGTGGGAGGAAGTTCAGAGCGTATGGATTTAGAAATACCTCACGACCATCTGGTTATGCTGCTAAATGAAATGTTGGTTTATAAAAATTGATTAAAAATGTCATTTTCACTTGGTTTCTGTCACTTCTTTATCACTTTGGAAATGTGCTCTCATGTTGGGCTGAAGTCAGTGGTGCACGTTTTACAATTAGAAACTAGATGATGTGACTGCATTAACACATTTATCCCCACAGCTGCCTCAAGCTGCTTTGTTATTAAAGACTGCTGTAATAGAGGGAAACCCCAACAATGACCCTCTGACAGAACCGGGCTGAGGAGGGGGCAGCCGTCACGCCTGGTAGGGAGTGAGGGGACACGTGGAAGGTGGCCAGGGCTTAAATGATTAAATGCAAAGAGTGAGTGAAGACACAGCAGATTCAGGGTCACCTGATCCAGCCTTAACTACATACTTGATCATCTTAAAAGTCTGACATCTATCAGTACCATAGTACTATGAAGTCTTTTAGATTAAGATTGTGTATGAGGAGCAGAATTTGAGTCTGGATCAACAGGCAGACTGTCTCGAGTACCTGCCAGTACTCTGGCTGCAGCATGTTGGAACAAATAAAGGAAACGGGACATTTTTAGGATCGCCTAATATCAAATTACTGCAGTCCAAGCTACATCCAATAAATGCACAAACTAGTTTTTCACTATTACTCTGAGACAATATCTTTATAATTTTAGATTTTTTTTGTGTATTTGCATTTTCCGCACTGAAGGACATCTCTTGGTCACAGGCCAAGGTAATGCCACCCAGAGGAAGAATCTGCTTAGATACCATATTTCTAAGCTTTTCAGGGCCGAGTACAATAACCTCAGTTTGATCTGAATTAAGAAGCAGAAAGTTAGCGGCCATCCAGGTCTTTATGTCTTTAAGACATTCCTGCAGTTTAACTCATTGGTGTGTGTTATCTGGCTTCATGGACTGTGAAGCCAGATTTTTTCAATAGCTGCAAAATCCCAAAAGTGCTGTTGAACCTTCTCAGCCAGAGAAGTCTGCTGCATCACCTCATTGCGCACTAACATTGGTCTGTAGGAAACTAGTCATTATTTCCTGTAGCGATGGGAAATGTGTGGTATTGGGCTGCATTTGTGACAGATGTCTTTAGAAAAGTAGCAGTTTGGTCCCAAAGGCTTTGATGTGTGAATACAGTTGTCTTACCAGTGCATTTTACCCCTGAAGGCTCCTGTTCAGCGTGTTCACATGTTGTGTTATTATAAGAGTTGTCTGATTTCCTCCCTAAGAGAGTAGAAGCGCTGCAATTCAATTCAATTTTATTTATATAGCGCCAAATCACAACAAAAGTCGCCTCAAGGCGCTTCAGTGCAGTGCCGACCCCCGACTGAGCCATCTCAGGTCATTGTGATACACAACATCCCTGTACTCAGCCTGGATGTTGAGTACAAACTGTTGACACTGGCGGTGGCACAGGGCTTTGGAGCGAATATCATTAATAGCCTTTATTGCCTTTTTCAGAACATGGTCGTATTTCAAATGTTTAGCAGAGTCCTTGTAGGTGAATAATACAGTGGAGTTTTGTAGCTTTACCTCCTTGTTTGCTGACTTTGTTACAGACTAGGGTCCATTTCTCTCCCCAGCCACAGCAGGTGCACCATCCATAATAACCCCAGTGACTTTATTCCACGGTAGCTTCATGTCATCTACGGCGGAACAAGCAGCAGCAAACAAATCTGCTTCTCGTTTGGCCCGTAAGGCTCTGGAGGCTCACTCATGTTCATTTCATTGTCCACCCTTCTAAGAAAAAAAATCAGTGACAGAGGCTGCGGCCAGTGGAAATTTGAACACGGGCCGCATTTGGCCCGCAGGCTGGACTTTGGACATGCCTGGCCTCGGGCCCCTCAGGTTAGCTGACCAGCTCCTCCTGAGCGTGCCCAGGACTAATCATAAGCTCAGAGGGAGTCGGGCGTTTGCTGTGGCAGCACCAAAACTGTGGAATGAGTTGCCTTTACATGTTAGACAGGACCTTCCTTATCTGTTTTTAAATCACGTCTTAAAACATATCTATTTGCAGCACAGCAGGACCTGTTGATCTCTCTTAATATGTTTTTTATTAATTATATATATTTATTTAATTTTAAGATATTTTATATGTAATTTAAACTGTTTTCTCTTTGTTTTATATTTGTAGTACTTTGGCCAACATTGTTGGATGTAAAGTGCGTTATAAATAAAGATGCTGCCTAAGGGAAGCATGTATAATGTAAACAGAATTGGTCCTAGCACTGAACCCTGTGGAACTCCATAATTAACCTCAGTGTGTGAAGAGGACTCTCCATTTACATGCACAAACTGGAGTCTATTAGATAGATATGATACAAACCACTGCAGCACAGTACCTGTAATACCTACAGCACATTACTCTATACAAAGTATTATGGGTAACTGAGCGCTGCACTGAGGTCTAGCAGACATGTGTCTGCTCTCAAAGCCCAAAGAAGATCATAACTGTGATAGTTTCTGAAACCTGCAGATGATCAGCTGTTTCAAGACTTTTTGGGATACAAGAAAGATTGGCCTCTAATTAGCTAACACGGTAAACAGAGGACTTTTTAACGGTCTAATTACTGCTACCTTGACAGGCCTGTGGAACAGAGATCATATTTAACATACATGCATATATGATGTTAATGTCCTTGCCTCCATTTACACCAATTAGGCATAATGTTGTTAGTTAGCCCTTTGCTGACCCCTGAAGGTGCTGTGGTACTGGGAACCAAGATGTTAGCAACAGATTCTTTAAGACCCGACACTTGTGAGGACTTGTTTGCACTGTGAGATGGGGAATGTGGAGATTCAGCACCTCAAAGCGGTCCTGGACCACGTGTTGCATTAACCTGCTGAGAGAGGCGTAGCCATCAGCCATCCTTTCCACGCCCACCCCCGTGACATCACGCTCCAGCTCCAAAGCCCTATACTGTTTCCACGACAGGCTGTACATGATCTGCAACAATGTGCATTAATAATTGATAAGTCTACAATAATCATTTTCACCCATCTACGTGTACATGTAGATTCGCTCAGTTAACGCTGTTTTGTGCCTATGCACGGTTCTTAGTGTTTCTCCCTGCGCTCGGCTACAGCGGCTGACACGAGAATCAGGAAATACAAGTCGGGTCAGCTCACTGCGTAGTTTCTTCGAGAAAAGGTCGAAGCAGGAAGCAGAAGCGACGGTGTGGCAGCTCGGTGACTGTGTGCAGACTCGGAGGGATCGCACCGCCCGTTCTGTTTGCGTCCTCAGGCCGGAAATGGCCTTAACAAAATGGGTTTCGTAGGAAGGATGTGTGCGCACACACGAGCCTGGGCAAAGCAGCGACTCTGATGCTGCTCGGCTCGTGCTCGCTGTAACCGCGCGACTATGGAGCTCGTGCAGCCTCCCGACAGCACGAGCTCCTCGGTCCTCTCCAGCACACCTCGTATTCCCGCCGGACGCTGGAGCAGGTAGCCGGAGAGGCTGTGAGCAGCATGCGGTCAGACGTGGAGTACAGCCCGGTGGGAGAGGGCCTGGGTATGCGGGACTTCTGGCTGTACGTGTGGCTGCGGAGAGTGGCGGTGATAGCGACTCATGTCACCGGCCTGGGCCTGACGCTCGTCCTCTCCCTGCTGTCCAGACCCGGAACCAGTAAGTGTTGTGTACAGTGTTTTATCCCCGTCATCAAACCTGCCAAATATAAGGAAGTGATTTTGGTTATTTGTGATTTAGTCATTCACGTGACTGATCAGCTGCGTGGGCTTCTTTACTGATCAACGTAGTAGTAAAATAAATATTATTATCATGGTTTTCTTCCAGTAAACAAAATGATCCCGTTTCTGATGATAAAGATGTAAACGAGTGCAGATTAGAGCCCGTGTTTGAGCTGTTGCATCACAGTGCGTGTCCTTGAGTGGGTACGTTTAGGTTTTGCTGACGGTCAGCTTGCTGCTGTTGAAGCTGCAGCACATGGTCAGCTGATGATTGTGTCATTAATCTGCTGTTTGTCTCTCCAGGTCTGTTCTCTTGGCATCCCATGTGTATGTCTGTCGCTGTAAGTTTCCAGTCCTCACACAAACACAGACACTCGTCTCACCCACGACCGCTCGCGGCCGATGGCCATATCTTTCTAATGACACGCTGGAGTAAACGGGCAGCTGTGGCTCTTCTCGCATGGCTTTCTAAGCTGCTTAAGGGGATATTTCAAGTAATGGATGGAGATGTTGTTTCCTGCTAGCTTTCAGCCCACTACATTCCTCCAGTCTCTGTCAGCTTTCCACTGTAAATAATAGATTTGAGGGAGGATATGTTAACACTCAGAAAAGGAAGCTTAGAGATGGGTGATATATACAAAATATCTGATGCAGTGATAAAGTCTGAGTAAGATCCTGGAAAGGATTGTTCCCACTCAGCTGTTGGATCACCTGAATGATTCCAGAAGCTCCTCAGTCCGGCTTGAAGCCGTTTCACAGCACAGAGACGGCTCACAAAGGTTATGAATGACATTTTGTTAGCAACAACTGTGGTAAACCTGTGTTGCTTGTTTTGGTGGCTCTGACTGCTGATCTCTCGACTACTGCATTGTGTGGGAATTTCCACATTGGCACTTTCGTGGATAAGATTTTGTCTGTGGCCCCTCTGCCGTCGGGTGCACCACAGGGATCTATTCTTGGGCCACTACTGTTTCCATTGTATCTCCTGCCACAGGGTGCAAAAACAAGAAATTTAAACAAATGCTGACGATAGCCGCCTTTATCTGCCTTTCAGTCACTGATAGCTCCTCGACTGCACTCCTGCTTGATCGTCTTAGCGATGCTAAGTCATGGATGGCTCTAAATTCTTTAAGTTTTAATGAACGTAAAATGGAACGAACCCCAGAGGTTACTCTGCTGCTCTGACTGTCACCCGACAAGCTCAGTTACTAATCTTGGGGTAAAAATTGACTCTGTGCTTAGTTTTGATGGCCACGCAAACGGGGTGGTCAAGTCTTCCTTTTGGCACCTCATGCGTCTGTCGAAGGTTAAGCTTTTTCTTTCCAGGCGTGACTTGGAAACTGTCATCCATGCTTTTATAACCTCATGCTTGGATTACTGCAACTCCCTTGTAATAGCGGTTGGCCGTGCCTGCAACTGCACAGTTTGTAACTGGTAAAAGAACATTTGAGCATATTACTCCGGTACTTAGAATCTACTTTAAAGGGTTTTTAAATCCTTGGTTTTTAAAACCCTCAAATGCTCCGGCGCCTGTATATCGGCCCTATGCCCCCCTCGTTCGCTCAGCTGAGCAGCTGTTGCTCTCAGTCCCTAAATCATGGCTGAACCTTAGAGACCGAGCGCTCTCTACTGTGGCCCCGAAGCTTTGGGATGATCTTCCTCTTCACATTAAATGGCCTGCATTTGTACAGCGCTTTTCTAGTCCATAGGACCCCAAAGCGCTTTACACTACATTCAGTCATCCACCCATTCACACACACATTCACACACTGGTGATGGCAGCTACATTGTAGCCACAGCCACCCTGGGGCGCACTGACAGAGGCGAGGCTGCCAGACACTGGCGCCACCGGGCCCTCTGACCACCACCAGTAGGCAAACACGGGGTTAGTATCTTGCCCAAGGATATTTGGCATGCAGGCAGGAGGCAGCCTGGGATCGAACCACCGACCTTCTGATTAGTGGCTGACCTGCTCTGCCACCTGAGCTACAGCCACCCATTAGGGAGTCTACATCAGTCTTTGAATCCAGGTTAAAAACGATAGAATAACGATTTATTACTCTTATTGTACTTTTTATGTCTGCTGGTCGGCCATGTGTTGTTTTTAAAGTGCTATATAAATAAATGATGGTATGGCCTAGTGTTACACACTGCTAGAATATGCTGTTCTCTCAGTCTCATCAGAGACCGGCAGCCATAATAATGCACCAGATCTGAATGTTAATTCAACATATGCAGTTACTATGAAACTCGAGTAGCTGAACAGGTTGTGGTCAGCTGACTGGCAGTTGAACAACGCTCTGTTTCTTTGCCTTGAGAAAGTCTTGGGTAAAGCTTCGGGTTATTGTCCATAGGTCTGACGTCATCATTTATCCTGCTACATCTGTCTGTAATCATCCACTTACAGGCCCATCCCATAATATGCTGGTGCTGTGCGTTGCTGTATTACAGTTTGTGATTCCCAATCACATTAGATGTCACTCATGTACACAGCACACACTTTGTCTCCTTGAATGAACTGGGCAAAGCTTGATGTGCAGAAAAACAGGAGTTTAGATCGTTAGAATAAATTCCCACAACTCTACATCTAATTAATCGCTTGTTGAGTTTTCATGGCTGGATCTGTATCACCACTAATCACCAAATAAGCCCCTTTACTAACATCTGTTTCCTCTCACTGCAGTACTGCCTGTGCATGACCGAAGGTATCCTGCTGTTCTCAGCAGAGGGATCTCCCTTCTGCTTCAAATCATGGAAGAGTAAAGTCCGTCTCCACTGGTTCTGTCAGGCTCTGGTCCTGATCGCTGCAGCCACTGGACTTGGGTTCATTGTGGCCAGCAGGAATGTGTCGGAGCTCCCACACCTGGCCTCCTGGCACAGCCTGCTGGGTATGTGTACGCTGACCGCCACCGTGCTCCAAACGGCCTGCGGCATCGCTGTGATTTTCCCCAAGCTGCTGCGTCTCTCCTGCCCCTCGTCCAGACTGAAGCTGTACCATGCCACCTGCGGCCTGGTTGTCTACCTGTTTTCCACCGTGACAGTGATGTCTGCCATGTTCACTGACTGGTTCCAGGCCACGGCGAAGGGGGTGGCGTGGTGGGCCTTCCTCATCCTGCCTCTATTCCCTGCCTTGGTGGTGATGAGCCAGATCACTAATGCCTATCTACCCCGCAAGAAGCTGACCAGCTAGGAACCAGCAGCAGGTGGCAGAGACATCCAAAAGGAATAATGAAGAAATAAAGAGTCTTCTTTAACTTGCACCCTTGCAAGGGTGGAATTTATCCCTGAGTGAAATGTCTTTACCAGTCATCACTGTTAGCAAGCAAGCTAGCAGCTGTGGTGTGGTGAGCTATATTTGTATTAAACTACAACTGAAATAAGGGATTTTAGGGCGTAGCTTCTGGGAGAGGTTCTTTTTCCTTTTCTTCATACCTCGAGTGCTACAAGTAGCTGGCATCTAGTGGCCTGTAGAAGAACTGCAGCATGAAACATTATAGGGTTGGTGTTTAAGTATGGCTGCCGACTACTGTTGGAGTCCCACAGGTGGAGCTGGTGGACACACCTGGACTGGTTTTGTGTGTCTGCGGCTGTGGAGTCTCACTGCTGTTCACTGTGTATGCTCGGTGAGACTGTGTGCAGCCTGATGAACATTTACTGCTGACTGTGTGAGAACATGGAGCTACACCAGGTTATACACCAACATAAAAATTCTGATATTTATTGTTTCATGATATTTTTTGCCTTTTGACTTCTTATAGGTGCTACATTGTGACACAAAAGGTCTACCAAAACGTTTTCAAATTGCAACCCTGTGGCCTTCTCCACAGATTCACAAGGCTGATTTGATTTGATGCACATTTACAGCTGGTATCAACCAGCTAAGAACAACCCGACACTGTCCGATCTGCTCTGCTCCAGGCTGGATCATGGAAGTGGCTGATAGTGTGTCCTGCACTAGAAGCTGTTCTAACTTCCACCATCATCAAACCCTGTTGGTGCATCCAGGGCAGACTCAGCTGAGTTCACAGAAAGGTTGATCTTCAGCTTTCTAGAAAAGCAGATATTTTGAGACGCAGTAATCCAGAAGATGAATGTAAACTATTTAAACATGTTAACTGGATATACAGTTCAACTTTACACCAAAGCACAGAAACAGTCGCTTTATATTTTAAAGTAAAGACCCCACAGTAATACAGAGAAAACCCAACAATCATGTGACCCCCATGAGCTCAAAACAACATACTGAAACAGTTATTCATCACTTGGTTGCTTCAATACAACCCTTGGGCACATGTATGCGGACGTTTCGTGGCTGTTTGGACCTCGCTCTCTCTTCACCGATCAGGTCTGGCTGTGGTAGCAGCTTTAAACCCAGGCTGATGGAGGGGCCCAGTCTGGATCACATTCCTGCATTTTGTAGGCTGCTTTTCCTACAAGCCACCGTGAACAAAGCAGCCAAGCAACGAATTCAATTCAAATTAAGACTTATTTGTCACCTACATCAACAATTATGTTGTGATACGCAAGGCAAGGCAAGTTTATTTGTATAGCACAATTCAACAACAAGGTGATTCAAAGTGCTTTACAGAGACATTAGAAACAAGAACAAATAAAAAGCATGATTTAAAATTGAATAAAACAAGCAAATAAACTAACTAACTAATTAACAAACAAACAAACAAAACAGTATATAAAATCAAAACAGATAAAATCAGAACAGTAGATAAAATCAGTAGTTAAATGTAAGTTTTGAAATTTAAGCTTAAAGTGTGGATTTGGTGCTTTATTCAAATGCAGCTGAGAACAGGTGAGTCTTCAACCTGGATTTAAATAAACTGAGTGTTTCAGCTGATCTGAGGCTTTCTGGGAGTTTGTTCCAGATATAAGGAGCATAAAAGCTGAATGCAGCTTCTCCGTGTCTGGTTCTGACTCTGGGAACTGATAAAAGACCGGATCCAGATGACCTGAGGGATCTGGAAGGTTCATACTGGGTCAGGAGGTCATTGATGTATTTTGGTCCTAAACCATTCAGAGCTTTATAGGCCAGCATCAGAACTTTAAAGTCTATCCTCTGACGGATAGGCAGCCAGTGTAAAGACCTCAGAGCTGGACTGATGTGGTCCACTTTTTTGGTCTTAGTGAGGACTCGAGCAGCAGAGTTCTGAATGAGCTGTAGTTGTCTGACTGATTTTTTAGGTAGACCTGTAAAGATGCTGTTACAGTAATCAAGCCTACTAAAGATGAATGCATGGACTAGTTTTTCCAGGTCCTGTTGAGACATCAGATCTTTTATCCTTGATATATTCTTGAGGTGATAGTAAGCTGACTTTGTTATTGTCTTAATGTGTTTTTCTAAGTTTAGGTCTGCATCCATCACTACACCCACATTTCTCGCCTGGTTTGTGGTTTTTAGATGTATAGATTGAAGTTCTCTGGTGACCTGTAATCGTTTTTCTTTGGCGCCAAAGACTATTACCTCAGTTTTGTTTTTGTTTAGCTGGAGAAAATTGTGGCACAACCAGTCATTGATTTCCTCAATGCATTTACCAAGAGCCTGTACAGGGCCTCGGTCTCCTGGTGACATTGTGATATATATTTGTGTGTCATCTGCATAGCTGTGATAGTTTATTTTGTTGTTCTTTATAATCTGTGCCAGTGGGAGCATGTAGATGTTAAACAGAAAGGGTCCCAAGATGGAACCTTGGGGAACTCCACATGTGATACTTGTCTGCTCAGATGTGAAGTTACCTATTGATACAAAGTATTTCCTGTTTTCTACGTATGTTTTGAACCAGTTTAGTACAGTTCCTGAAAGACCTGCCCAGTTCTCCAGTCGTTTGAGTAATATGTTGTGGTCAACTGTATCAAATGCTGCACTGAGATCCAGTAAAACTAGGACTGACATTTTTCCACTGTCTGTATTCAGACATATGTCATTAAACACTTTGGTCAGAGCGGTTTCAGTGCTGTGGTTCTGTCTAAAACCTGACTGGAAGGCATCGTAGCAATTATTCTGTTTTAAGAAGTAACTGAGCTGTTGAGAAACTGCTTTTTCAATGATCTTACTTAAAAACGATAAATGACGCATTAACTGCAACTGCAGACTGACCTCTGTGTGAATGCTTGGAGCAGACTAACCTGTGAGCTGGAGTGCTCTGGGACGTTACATTTGGTCTTTGAATGGCTGCAATCCAGGCCATCCATCAGCTCTTTGTTACTACGGAAACGTGGCTTCCATGATGTAATCTGATAACAATGATCTCTTTACTCGTCGGCTTCCTGTGGCCGTCATGTGACCGGCTAATGCACCCATATGGAAAAGATGTATATAAATCTTATAGTTTGTATCTGTCTGTGTGAAACTTGTATGAAAAGCATACAAGAGTGAAAACATATAAGATCCCTTGAAAAATTATATAATGAAACTTGTATGTTTTGGATACTAAAACAATGTATGAAAGTAATGAGAAAGTGGCCACTTTCATGAGTAATCACATAAGTTTTTACTATTTCTTTTCCATATGGGCAGTTAATAACACAACAGCTCCTTGCCATTCTTTGTGTTTCTTTTCATCGCTGTGTGACTGCTTCCATATGAAAGCTTGCGTGCTTCTAGTACCGCTCGCCACTCGTACCTACAATCCTTTGCGGTTTTACCCCGGAAATGACATCACGTGCTCAGTGTCTATATGCAAGTGCTTTGGTGACAGTGGGAAGGAAAAACTCCCTTTAACAGGAAGAAACGATGCAGACAAGGCTGAGGGAGGGGCGGGGCCATCTGGGTGAGGGGAGGAAGACGTCTGCTTCCAGATTCTTCATCCATGTTAGCTGCTGGCTTATGCAAATATAAAGTGCAACATAAAAAGCTGATTGCAGTGATTGAGACAGCAGGTCTTTCTTACTGTGTCTGATACAACAACACAACCTGTCAAATACAGACTCGTCTTCTATTTGTGAGAACTCCAGTTTCAGTGAAGGACAAACCAAAGATCACATCTAGTCTAGAGACGATCCTTTCCCGGCACAGTCTATCCTAAAACATGGATTTTATTCATTTCGAGCTCAAAGAGCGGGTGAGACTGTCCTGAGGATAACTAGCTGGGCGTGGATTTGTCTCAGGGTTGCTGTTCATGAGCTGACCACAGTGGGTGTTTGTATTTATGTGACCCTCTCAGCTCTTTGCTTCTGTGAACCTGTAATAAATAAGGGAACACATCTGTAATAAAGCCACATCTCTCTTTATTTGCAGTTAACGATCGTTTGTGAGCTAATACTGACCGCTGAACAGGATAAACAGGTGGGAACTATTTGATGTGAGAAATCTTAAATGCAGTCGTTTTATTCGTGCAACAGCAGGAACCATTCCACAGAGCAGCGTCAGGTATTTCGTGTTTATTAGCGTTCACAGGTACCAGTCCACAGTGACCATAAACTTTCACGGTTTGGTGATTTAGTCCCACGCCTGGAGTCTAACAAATGCTCCCACTGCTTAAGGGACAATGCAGACCTGTACATGCAGAGATCTGAGTGCTGAGAGCCACAGAGCAGCACTGCTGTCATGTCTTTAAAGCAACACAAACCTATGCTTGCACCGTGTCCGTGAATCATGAGCAGACTGAAAACGTCGGGCTGTCATCAGCTGGGACTGTGGGACAGACGAGCGCAGCAGCCAGTGTTGCTGATGTTTTCTGCAGGCGTGTTTGTGGCGCTGGGAACCAAAGGGTCGGCTAAGAGTCGCCGCCTGCTGGCTTGTCCTCGCAGATGAAGGCCACAGAGTTGTTCAGAAGGTCGTACATGTTCACCTCCACCAGCTCTGCTGATGATTTCACCTCTCGCCCATCTGCCAGAGCTAGAAACACCTGCTGACCAACCCCCTGCTGCCTTGGCTCCTCAGACTCCGCCCCTTCCTGTCTGCTCCCTGTTGGATTGGCTGGTATCACCTGTGGGGTCAGACAGAGATAGTTTTGTAAAGGTTAAACTGTTTCCAGCTTTTCTGCACGCAGTAAACCCACAACTTGTTTTAGTTGTGTACGTCTGAAGTGACAAACCAGCGCTCGTCTCACGCACACTCAGGAAAGGCTCTGAAAGCTGAATCCAAGCACACCATTGTTGTTCTTGTGACATTACCAATAAGTCTGATGTGTCACATGACCCTCTTCCTACTGAAAAACTAAAGTTGTATCCAAGATGGCCGACTTCTAAACGGCCATGGTCACCGCCCACCTGGAGGAGTTTGCCCCTCACATGTACTAATGTGCCACAAACAGGCGTTACTATCACCAACCGTCCCCATGTTGTTACGCTGTATCCATAGAAACGGCCCCCCTGTACTCTGGGGCACTGGTCTGTGGCACATTCTGGTTACAGTGTGCAGGAAACACATGAATGGAAAGCATCATATCAAACTTGTAACCAATCACAGTTTTGTGTTACTGTTGTTATTAATATTAGAAAGCTAAACACACAGCACAGTGGAGCAGTGTGACTGCATGATCGGGTCATCCGTTCATCAGCCACACAAACGTCAGCGCACATGGATCAACCAGTCAACTCATTGCTGCAGAAACATCGAGTCAGCATGTTTGTACACAGGAAGAGCAACAGAGTCCCGTTGCATGCAGGGAGGAGTTTCAGCTGGATCACGGCTGCTTACGTATTTCAGGATGTCGTGTTGGGACCACACTGAGGCGGCAGTGACATCAGAGCGGCGTCCCGCTGTGTGTCTGAGGTAAAACAGCATTATTTGACTATCTCACTTGAGCCAAATGCAGCGATGTGGTTGGTCAGATACGCTGATTCAGCTTGGTTTGAAAAGTAAATGCTGCAAATTCTCCCAGGATGCACCTGAGCTGAACAAACTGTACTCCACCATCATCCTGATGAGCCTCAAAGCTCGACAAATACAGGACACACTTCACTCCACATGCTGTCAGCCAGGAACGGGACATTATTATTTCATCTTCATCTGTACGTCTGTGTGATGTGCTTGTTACCGTGTCGGAGGTGGAGGCCTGCTCTTCCTCCCGGCTCTCCTGCTCCTGCCGTGTGTCCACATGGCAGGAGCAGGTGCTCCTGCAGCTTAAGCTGAGAGGAGCAGAGCGTGGAGCAGCGGGAGCACCTGAATGCCTCGCTGCTGATATGCTGCGTGCAGATGTTCTCCTGCATGTCCTCATCTCCACCCAGCACAGCCACAGAGCCTGCAGCACAGACACTCGGGGTCAGTGACAACAGCACAGGAGCTGCTGCTGTGATTCATTAAACCACCAGCTGCCTCTCTAAGACCTAACACAGGAAATCCCAACCATCCACTTACCCAGGTCACGGCGGACTGGAGCCAGGCCTGGGTGACACTGATATCACAGTATTTCTTTGGCCATTTCACAGTACACCATAACCTCCACAAACAAGTGTTTATTCAACCACACAGGGCCTACAACCGCAGTGGTACACTCACTCGACCACGCCGTTATATGAACTGACGTGTGTTGTTTTAACCACCGGGTGCACACAGAGGTTTTCCACAGTGACTGTACTGTGACTCTGTGGGCAACACTGAGCTTTAACTACAATCACAGCAAGGATTCATGAGACCAAACTACTGAAATAATAAGGTGCTCATAACATGAGATGACCTCAGGTACAGAAACCAGAGGTATGCGTGGAACAGTCACAGGTGTCACAGCTGGTGGATTCATCCTGTTCTGTGGGGAGACGTTCACACGTTTAAAACACTGCATTTGTCCTGCAGACAATGAGGAAACGTTCCGGTTGGGAGGGGGGAATAAATGATGCATTCACAGAGTGTGGGAGAAAATCAACTCGCATTGCATGCAGACAGCTTAATATTGCCATGGCAACTTCTACTCGATGGTTATGATCATTTTAACCATCGTACGTGGAAAGCATCGAGTATATCCGCCTCACTGCCCACCCCAGCTGTTCAGTCGAATTGTTGAATGTTGTCCTTGTGCTTCTTAAGTTTGTAAGGTCTGAGTTCAAGCTGTAGGATCAAGACGTTCCTTTGTCCCGCACCACCTCTGCAGCCTCTCTGTGCGGGGGGAGGATGATCACACCTCCCCTGTTTGGTTCCTGCCCTTTGTATGGCCTCACTGTGTTATCTGTGGTGAAGCATGCATTGGACACACACACACACAGAGACACACACACGCGCGCATGCACGCGCACACACACCCGCGCGCATGCACGCGCGCACACACACACGCACACACACACGCACACACACACACGCGCACACACACACACGCACACACACGCGCACACACACCCGCGCGCACACACACCCGCACGCGCGCACACACACGCACGCGCGCACACAGCAGAGTGAAGCTGACCCCCCACCCACTTGAAACGTAAAGGCAAATAGGCGGAGCGGTTAGTGCTACGTTTGTGCAGATTTGTGCAGGTAAAATTAGCGTTTGTGCTGCTACGGTTTCCGAGATATTAAACTTTATTTTATAGGTCATTCAAAGGTCACCATCCTCCCAGACTGCTCCAAAACGGGCCAAAATGGTCTACTTTTTTAGTGCTACGTTTGTGCTGGTTTGTGCAGGTAAAATTAGCGTTTGTGCTGCTTCTGTTTTAAAGATATTAATGAAAATGTAAAGGTCAAAAGGTCAACCAGCCCCCCCACATTACCCAAATCCAACAAAAGTGGTATCAAACGTTTGTGCTGGTTTGTGCTGCAGAAATTTTTGTTTGTGCCGTTATTATTTTAAAGATATTAACAAAAATTTCTAGAGGTCAACCAGCCCCCCCATATTAATGGAATCAAACAAATGGATGTCAAACATTTGTGCTACGTTTGTGCTGCAAAAATGTTTGTTTGTGCTGCTAACATTTTAAAATTTTTAATAAAATAACGTCTTGATGCGTGCTTAATCATCCAGGTAAGTAAATCCCAAAAGGTTGATTCTGTTCATCTGGACATATTCAGTTGGAGAAACGTTTCGTCATCATCCAAGTGACTTCTTCAGTCTCAGCTGACTGCAGGTTTCCCCAACCTTATAAACACATGTGAGTGAAGTTGCCCCCCCTACCTTCTTCAAATCGAACAAAATTGATGTCAAACATTTGTCCTGCAAATTATTTTGTTTGTGCAGGTTATGTTTCCCTAATTTTATAAACAGTACATGTACAGTGAGAGAGATGTTACATCTGTCTTCACTTGCATCCCAGTCATAGAAGCGTTGGAGGTCGTTCATAAGAGATTACAGGATCATCCCAACCTCAGCAACAGGACCACTCTCAGCACTGATCAGTTGTGTTTGCTTTTGGAACTGTCTTAATTCCACCTATTTTGCATAAGGGTCAGTACAGGCAGAAACCTAGGTGTGCCATGGGTTCCCACAGGCCCCTGCTCAAAGTCACCAAACCAGTTCGTAAGCAGGTACAGGTGTGGCCAGAAGGGTCCTCAGAGGCACTGCTTTTCCACCACAGGGTGCCACACACGACAACACCACAGACTTTCAGGAATATACAGAAACTGTCACTGCCTACATCCCAAAATGCATCGATGATGTCACAGAGACCAGGACTATCACTGTCTGGGCCAATCAGAAACCATGGCTCACAGGTCAGGTTTAAATGCTCCTAAAGTTGAAAAATGCAAGCCTTCAGAGCCGGGAATTAGGTGAGTCTAAGAACAGCAAGGGCAAACCTGTCACGTGGCATCAGCTACAGCAAAGCTTCAGCGACAGCAGAGATACTTGGAGGCAGTGGCAAGGAATACAAACCATCACAGACTACAAGCCCACTCTACAGACCGTGGTGACACAATCCCCAGACAGTGTGTGGAGATCCCTCCACCATCATTACTGAACCCAAGAAGTCATCTATCTCCTGCTTTAAGGACTACCGTCCTGTCAAACTCACCTCCATCATTATTAAGTTAAGTGCTTTGAACGGTTAGTCATGCATCCAATCAAATTATCGCTTTCCCCCAACCTGGATCCATTTCAGTTCGCATACCGGTCAAAACGCTCAACCGATGATGGAATTTCAACTGCCCCTCACTCAGCCCTCACACATCTGAACACTAGAGACTCATATGTCAGAGTGCTGTTCATAGACTTCAGTTCAGCATTCAACACCATCATTCCCCAGCAACTCATTCACAAACTGGATCTGCTGGGGATCAGCACCTTGCTGTATAACGGGCTGCTAGATTTCTTGACAGGAAGACAGCAGACAGTACGGGTCGACAGCAACACCTCCAGCCCAAGAACACGGAATACGGGGGCTCCCCAAGGATGTGTGTTGAGCCTCCTTCTCTTCACTCTGCTGACCCACGACGAGATCTACTACAGGGGTGAAGTTAACCATCTGCCAGAGTGGTACAGCAACAACAACCTGTCCCTGAATGTGGAGAAGACCAACAGTGACTCTACTTCCTCTGCAAACTGAGAAGCACAAGAGATTCAACCCCCATTATGAGCACCTTTTACAGAGGCACAGTTGAGAGTATCCTCACCAGCTGCATCACTGTGTGGTATGACTCCTGCATTGGGTTCTGCAGGAAAAAATGACAACGGGTAGTGAGAGCAGCAGAGAGCATTGTGGGGACCTCTCTTGCCTCCCTCCCCAGGAGATCTACTGCACCTGCCTCATCTGGAAGGTCGTCTCCATTACAGGTGACTCCACTCATCCCTTCAACAGCGTCTTCAGTTTGCTGCCATCAGGAAGGATACTGAAGAGCCTCCGGGCCAGAACCAGCAGACTGAGAGACAGCTTCGTCCATTGGGCTGTCAGGATGCTGACCATCTCTGGATCGAGAAGGGGGGCCCAAGGGTACATCTTTCGCCATCCTACAATGCTGTGATTGTAGCCATTCCCCACTTTCTGTGAATGGTACTCATGGCCATTGATCAATAGGCTTTGATTAGTTGTCATTGATCAATGGTCATAAGAATTTGCATACTAACAATCATGGAATTAACCCCCCGGCACATTGTTCATTCAGTGGCGCTAGTTTCCTTCACTATGCAAATGTACTGTTTATAAGGTTGGAGAAACCTGCAGTCAGCTGAGACTGAAGAAGTCACTTGGATGAGTGACGAAACGTTTCTCCAACTGAATATGTCCAGATGAACAGAATCAACCTTTTGGGATTTACTTACCTGGATGATTAAGCACGCATCAAGACGTTATTTTATTAAACATTTTAAAATGTTAGCAGCACAAACAAACATTTTTGCAGCACAAACCAGCACAAACGTTTGACATCCATTTGTTTGATTCCATTAATATGGGGGGGCTGGTTGACCTCTAGAAATTTTTGTTAATATCTTTAAAATAATAACGGCACAAACAAAAATTTCTGCAGCACAAACCGCTCCGCCTATTTGCCTTTACGTTTCAAGTGGGTGGGGGGTCAGCTTCACTCTGCTCACGCGTGCACACACGCACGCACACACACAGAGACACGCGCGCACACACACACACACACACACACGCACGCACACACACAGAGACACGCGCACACACACAGAGAGACACGCGCACACACACACACACACACACACACACGCACGCACACACACAGAGACACGCGCACACACACAGAGAGACACGCGCACACACACACACACACACACACGCACGCACACACACACGCACACACGCACGCACGCACACACGCACACACGCACACACACACGCACACACACACACGCACACACACGCACACACACGCACACACACAGCCTTGTCTTTGTAGGGGGGGTCACGAGGGGAGGTACTATTGTATATTGTGAGGCCGTCGTCGGGTCATTTTGTGGCAGACACCGACTGTCTTGTTTTCTTCATGAGGAGTAAGTGTCTAAAGCAGCGGGCTCGTGGAAACACAGACCCAACACCAGCTATCTGAATCATATCTGTTATTAACCTCTGTCTCTCTTCCACAGCGTGTCTTTATCCTGTCTTCCTTCTCTCACCCCAACCAATCACAGCAGATGGCCCCGCCCCTCCCTGAGCCTGGTTCTGCTGGAGGTTTCTTCCTGTTAAAAGGGAGTTTTTCCTTCCCACTGTCGCCAAAGTGCTGCTCATAGGGGGTCATATGATTGTTGGGTTTCCTCTGTATGTATTATTGTGGGGTCTACTGTACAAAATAAAGCGCCTCGAGGCGGCTGTGGCTGTGATTTGGTGCTGTGTAAATAAAGTTGAACAAACTGACACAGGGCCAGAGGCGGTCAGTCTGCACACAGACGATTACAGAGAACACTGCAACAGGAGGCCTAAGATTTTAAAGACAAATGAAATAAATGTTTTATTAATATTTGTGTTTTTACATCTGTAAACGAATGGTGGACATGCCCTCTGCTGTTTGACAGCTGTACAGTGTACTCTCTGGGATCTTTTGCAAACGCAGAGATTATTATTATTATTATTGTGTCTTTGAATTACAGACAGATTGTGTTTTTGTTGGAGCTCCAGTGAAGGACGGTGCACGTCCAGGACCGGCTGTTACAGGACAGTGCATCAGTGCGGGGCTGGCGCTCACCTTGGTGCTCAGCAGCCTGGTGTTTGGCCAGACTGACAGAACTAGGGAAGAACTTGAAGCAGACATCGCACTGGACCAGGTTCTTGAGCTGCCGGGTGTGGTTGGCAAACACATCAGGGTGGTTAGTCCTGTTGTGGTACCACAGTCCTGACAGTTGCTATGGCAAAAGAAAGGTTGAGAGATGTCACAGACTCTGTAGCACACATGTGTGTGAATGCACGTGAAGATGACACATGAATGTGTGCGTTTAGTTGTGCAGTCACAAGTTGCCCAATACTGTCCTGTGTGGGTCTAAGAGGCCTCCACAGCTGAAACATGAATCCAACACACTGCACTGAGCCCATCCTCAGCCACGCACGGTAACACAATCTGTAACACACTGTTGGTGAAGCCACGCATCGATTGACAGCGTAAAGCGCTTTGGGGTCCTTAGGGA
Source organism: Aulonocara stuartgranti (assembly GCF_965226115.1). Classification (NCBI taxonomy): domain Eukaryota; kingdom Metazoa; phylum Chordata; class Actinopteri; order Cichliformes; family Cichlidae; genus Aulonocara; species Aulonocara stuartgranti. Next base: position 39,687,572 of record NC_138943.1, on the reverse strand, counting down.
CTAGTAAAGCGCTATCCGGTTGTTCAGTCTGACGTCACTAGCCGTGTCTGGGCCTAAACTCCGCTGCAGGTCCATATATCAAACGATCACTGTGGCATTACTGAGAGTTGAAAAACTGTCTAAAGTCTTTCATCTTTAATAAAATGATCAGCATTCTGCTCTACCAGGTGTAACAATTGAGTTTAACATCCAGGCATCCATGAAAACGGAATTTATGACATTTAACGGAGTTAGAAGTTAGCAGGAAGCTAGCTCGCTAGCTTCTATCTAAATACAATATAGCATGTCCTGACTGCGGGGTTTTGGAAACAAATTAAAACGTACAGCTCTGTTATCACTTCCAACATAAATGAAGACAGAAAACTAAACAGCAGTGACGTTTGTAGGGTTACTGAAGTTTGGCTAGCTGGTATATAATGATGTGCTACATGACCGCTAGCGACACAGCTATGTTAGCATAATATAAACAAGCTAACTTTTTTTCCACTCGATAAAAGTTAACGTGAGTGTTCTCGGTGGTCAGAAACAAATGTAATTGCATGGCAGGATGCTGTAAAAGGACCAAACTTCAGCCAGGAGAACAACTGAGATAATCCATCCACAATACGAGGTTAGTCATTCATATACTGCTGCATGGGCTGGGCTGTAGCTACATCCTAAGGTTTTAAAAACTGAGCTTAAATAAATGATTAGCGGTAATAAAAGCCGAGGGAGGTCAACAGTGATCACTGACTGTTTTAGGAGCTTTTTGAGATCAAATAGAAGAAAATACAAAACATTAAACATGTTAACAACACAAAAGCCATATTAAACGCAGACTACTTTAGGCCCGGAAGTAGGATTCGTCACGTCATCACTGAACAACCGGATATAAATACAGACCATTTACCATTTTACAAACATGGAGTCGTCACGGTGTCCAACTGGCTCGGTGTACCTGGTATGACTTGTTGCAGAGATCACAGCTGAAGGGTTTTGTCCCAGTGTGCGTGGGCTTGTGTTTGTCCAGGAGGGCGGCGCTGGTAAACAGCTTACTGCAGGTGGGACACTTGTGGAACTCCTTGGGGTGAAACTCCTGGATGTGCTGCCGATGCTCGTCCAGCGACGAGAAGCTGAGACAGCACTTCTGACAGTCGTGGGGCTCCGACAGGTCTGACACAGAGCAAACACACCGTCACTGAAACCTGACCAGCACACACAAGCTACCACAGTGTTTGGTGCATTCCCTGAAGAATCCCATTGCTCCCAGTAAGGAAAGGAAACTGAACCTTGGTGCAACCCCTTCATGATGTGTTCTGATAACTGGCACGAGTTTAAGTCGGGCTGCAGCTACACCCGTGTTTCCCCACCTGATGGAGCCACGGCGCACCTACGTGCCGTGGCTCCATCAGGTGGGGAAACACGGCTGCAGTGTGATGATGAAGGTGATTTGTGAAGACCCAGGCAGCAGATCTGATCCACGCTTCTACTGGGTTTCACACCATTAGTACATATGAGACTGTTACTGGCATTGGTGAGATGTGAGGCCCCGGCAGGACCTGAGAGGTCGTCTGCGAGGCTGAAGACACGACGTCTGACGTGTCAGTAATAGTCACAGGGCAGCGATCAGCTGGGACGTACAGGTGCAGTCGGCCTGAAGCCGCTACAGGAACACGTCCGCCTTTGACAACATGGCTGTTAAATGAAAAGTGCCCCACCCCAAAAACAGCTGCATGTATGGATGATCAGTGCCAGTCCTTCATATGTCAGAGAAGCCAGTATGTAAACGCAGATTTCCAAACTTTACTGCAAAAACGTTCTTACGGTGGAAGGTGTGCAGGTGCACAGTGAGCCCGCTGGCCTGGCTGTAGCCTTTGCCACACTCTCGGCATACGTAGGGCCGGTCTCCCGTGTGCGTCCGCACGTGACGCGTCAGCTCTATGGACTGGGCGAAGACAGCCTTGCAGTACTGGCACACATACATCTTCCCTGGAAAATCAAAGAAGCACACAAATGTTGTCTGTACATGCTGCATGATAGAAATACTGCATCTGTGCACGCTGTTGGTTTCTGGGTGTTGCACAGCAAACAGCCTGGAGGAGCCAGGACACCCTCTGATTGGCTCGCCGCCGCGCCGTCATCACACAGATGCAGTGAGACCCAAAGGCCTTAAAGGTGGGCAGAAAAGTACAAAACAGCACAGCCAGACTGGAAACTGCCCAGTTTGGCTGCGCTGTTGTGTTTTGTTGTCCACAGACTCGAGCTGAGTCGCACAAACCTCTGTGCGTCTGTGCGACTCTCAGCTTCTCTGCAGGATTATTATTGAAATGCTGCTTTTAAAAAACATTGTACGCTCGAGTCTTCAGCGCGGCTGCGACGCACATCAGCCTCCTGTGTGTTTGTGTCACACGGGAGGTTATAAGCTGCCTGCTCAGCTGCCTCTCTGCGTTTGGATGAACCGCAGCACCTTCTGCTTGTTATGTTTTGCACATTTCACCAAATGAAGCTCTGTTTAGGTACTTTGTCGGCTTCATTTAGCACATTTTTCACCACTGCTGCTTTTTACACTTCAGCTGGCTGGTTGCTGATCTTATACCATTAAGCTCATTCATCAAATTCTACAAACATCTGAAAGCATTTCAGTCTTCAGCCTGTGTTTCTGCTGGGAAAGGCTTGTTCCAGGTAGTGTGACTGCCGATGAAGCGCTCCATGTTCCTCAGCTATTCCACCACCACTAGATTCCTCTTCTTTTGTCATGTGTGCTGGTGTGTTTCTTATTTCTAACTTTATATTCAACTTTATTCAACAAATTTCCACAAATCCATCCAAGATTCATCTGAAGCGTGATCCTTCAGCTTCATCTTTGAAGGCAGTGACGTCCTCCCACTGTGTGGGAACCAGTGTCTCCAGTGGGAACCAGTGTCTCCAGTGGGAACCAGTGTCTCCAGTGGGAACCAGTGTCTCCAGTGGGAACCAGTGTCTCCAAGCCTATCCTTGTTTCCTGCTGTTCTCTAGCAACACAAACCTCCAGCAGCAGCATCACAGCAGACTTTTTAATGTGATAATTATACGACCTTGTAGTTTACTGTTATATTCCTATGTTCCTTATAGATTTGAATCACCAGTTGAGTCACATGATCTGTGACACGGGATCTCTTAGATTAGCCCGATCCTGCCGACAGCACACCTTCATGTGGACGTGAAGGGGAAACCCCGGGTTGGTTTACAGAGTCAGAACCTGATGGACATGTCAGGGTGAATCCAGATGAAGCAAACGAGCTGTGTAGCACAGGTCCTTGGGTCCAGCTCAGCCTTGATTCATGCTTTTGGAAAAGGCTTCAGGCTTAAAGCTGCTCTTTGAGCTCTGTCTCCCAGTAACACTCTCCTAAAACCCAGTCTAACCCTGCAGTGGTCGCCCACTGTCTTTAATAAACACAGACCTAAAAGTAATGACCACAGCCCTGCCCACTACAACAGCACAGTCACCTCAACTGGAACAAAAGAACCATACTGGTGCACTGTGATGATGCGCGGGACTCTACAGCTCCACACTGACACCACTAAGGTGGATATCACAGCCAGCCAAACGGAGCTTTTCAACCTCCACGCTTTGTGCCATCCCTCCTTCCTCTCTCTTTCTCCCCTTGGTTTCCTTGGTGATAGTTGTGTCACCTATCAATAACATCATCATCATCATAACTCTGTGGGTTTGAAGTCTCAACACTTTATCTCTCTGGTTTGTCCTGGATGTTGAATCTTTGTTTTGTTCTTGTATCAGTGACAAGCTGTTACACGTGAAAGACACATATCACCACTTGTATATCACACAACCCCAAATGTGTGTGTGTGTGTGTGTGTGTGTGTCTTACCCTCAGAGTGTCTCTTTTTGGTGTGGTATGCAAGTGCAGCAGCCACGCTGAAGCTCATGTCACAGTGCTTGCAGTGGTAGGGTTTCTCCCCTGTGTGCAGCCTCATGTGATTCTTCAGAGATGAGTTTGCACCAAACTTCGCGCCGCATTCATCACAAGCAAACGGCTTCTCTTCAAAGTGCTCAGTGCGCTTGTGGTAAATCATACCTAAGAAATGAGAAGCACTCATTAAATGGAACAAAGTGAAACGATCGCTGTGCTGTGACGCGCGAGCTGGCCCCAAACTGAGCTCAGAGTTCATGTTACGACAGATGTGATCTTTCCCACGGTCCTTTTGCACACGGCAGCACACGTTTGCTGCCTACGCTGTACACACTGCAGCTGTGCTGACCAGAGTCGAGTGCACAGCGGGGAAACCACACATCTGTCAGGTACGGTTTCTTTGCTGGTGAAATGACCTGTTTCAGGTCCTTTTGAGATTTAGACTGTAGCCTAGCAGCAACATCAAATGTAAAGCAGCACAAAGTTATACTCCACTCACACAGCAGCAGCTAGCAGTGCTGGCTGCCAGCTCGCAGCTTCCATCTCTGACTGGGATTAAACCAGCAGCCCCATGTTTTCATTACATTCATATTTACCTGATAATTCAGGTAGTGTTACTGCTTGTGACGCTTCTGTATAGTAAATGCTGAAACCAGAAGCCATAATAAGAAACACGTCAGTACCTCATCGACGGTTCCTGCTCTGATCATTATCAAACACCAACACTGTGGATGCAGCCTGAGAACAGCTGTGAGATCAGCACGCCGTTTGCTCCAGCACAGACACTGATCACATCAATAATCTTGCTTTAATGTCACGTGACTTTACCCGACGGGTGGGCGAAGGTGCGGCCGCAGAGGTCACAGGCCGCCTTCTTCTTGACCCGCGTGGCGCTGCGGTGAGCCTCGGCCCGGTGGCGCTGCAGGGCCCGCTTAGACAGCTTCTCAGGACACTCGGGACACTGCTGCTCACACTCCTGGGACATGGAGCAGCGCTTCATGTGTGCTAGCATTCGACACTTGTAATCAAAGCTCTTCTTACACCAGTGACAGCAGTAAGGTTTGGCGTGACAGGAAGCAGGAGAGGAGCAGGGAGGGGAACACTCGGTTGCTACAGCTGCATCTTCCTGCTCCTCCTTGTCACCGTTTTCATCTTCTTCCTGGACACGATCTTCACTCCTGTTCTCCTGCTCTGAGTCAGCTGCAAACATGGACGACAGACTCAAAATACGTAGAAGACATCCACTAAAAAAGCTTCCTATCACATCCTGTCCATTTGCTGGACGGACACAATATAAATACCGAGCTGTCCTTAATGAAGACAGACCTACACATCGTCTTTCATGTTACTCCCGGTGCTCGTCTTTACCTCCAGTGTGGCTGCCATCGGGCTGCCGTACGCTCCTCTCCAGCTCCTCCAGCAGAGGGAGCAGCTGTGTGGGACAGGACGATGAAGCTTTCTGCTTGGCGGTGCGCAGCAGCTTGATAAGCCCCTCCTCTCCGATCTGACCCTCTTTCACTTTACTCATCAGCTTCTCCGACACGGAGCTGGGATCAGCCTCCTCACAGCACCGACACACAACCTGAGAGAGCACAAAGTGCAAACAAAATGAAATTGTGGAGCAGCAGCAACCTTCCAGTCAGTAGATGGCGCCCTCGAGCTACAGCCAGGAGCCGTCACAGCTGTAGCTCAGAGCGAGTTGTGCGCTCACAGTACGCTGACCATGAGGTGGTGCGGTCAGCGAAATGGGAACAGAAATGTGCTTTTGGCTCCAGTACGTAGAGATACACTGTTACTGTCGTCGTCTTCTATGTGGAGCCACAACTGTGCTCGAGTGATTCCTGACACTGTCCAACAAAGGGGGACAGCCTGGAGAGCTACTGTTCAGGGCTCAAACATGTTAAACAACGTGCAAGGGAGGGGTTCTCAACCCGCGGCTCTGGAGCCACGCGGGGCCTGGGACAATGAATACATTAAATAAATTAATAGTGTTTAATTGAAACGTGTTTATTAGTGGTAGTGACTTCTACACTGGGAGATTACTGTGATCTTGAAATATGAAATTTAAATGATATTTGATTATTTTTCGTCGGTCAAACGAGCGCCACACTTCACCTCAGGAGGCCACTGTCACTGAGAATAACTGCAGTGCTGCTGAGGTAACCGAGACGTGGAACGGCATCCCGACACGAACGTGTGGATCCTCAGCTCCACAGACGGAGGTGAGCAGCTGCTCTCCACCCACGCCTCACAGACGACAGCGGGAACTTCCCATCGTCCCGTTAACCAGGTAAGATTAATATTTATGATGATGCAGATATTTTTCAGTGACACAGAGATTTGTTTCCAATGTATTTCTTCAATTCAGCTCGAGGCTCAGGAGGCTCAGAGGCGAGATGACCGTTAGTTTGCTACGTGAATCCTTCCAGCTTTTTATTGTGTTGGTTTCTTGTTAGTATTTTAGTACATAAAGAAAATGTAGTTTTCTCTGTAGCACTTCATGTGTTTCATAAGCAACACACTTTGTATGTCGTTGTTTCTACAAAGCATGAAGGTCAAAGGTCAGTATTTACAGGGGCATCTTCATTTTGGATGTGTTTGCAGCTCGGTGGCTTTTTTATGAAACCGGGTCCAAACGGCTCTTTGGGTGTTAAAGGTAGCCGAGCCGTGAGCTCAGGTGGTATTAGATGGAGTCAAACTGTAGAAGAACCAGGGCTTCCTGTTGTACCTGTCGCTCTCTTTCTGTCAGGCTCTCTGCTGCTTGGCTCAGCAGTTCCACAACAGACGACGTGTTGGCGAGGAGACCAGACTCGCTGGACAGCCTGGCTGCCGACGTGTCGCCACCTTCTGAGGATTTGATGTCTTCGGGCCCTGTGGACAGAAAATAAAGTCTAGTTGTTATCTTGTTTATTGTAGGGAGACTATTTTAGACCAGGCGTGGGCAACTCCAGGCCTGGAGGGCCGGTGTCCTGCAGGTTTAAGATCTCATCCTGGGTCAACACTCCTGAATCTCATGATGAGCTCATTAGCAGGCCTCTGGAGAACATCTGGAGGTCAATCAGCTGTGTCGGATCAGGGACACACCTAAAACCAGCAGGACACCGGCCCTCCAGGCCTGTTTTAGACTCTATTTCCAGTAACGTGTGATTTGAATTATTCCTAGATCGACTCACACTATTAAATTCCCCAAACTACGGGTTTAAACATAAGAATGACCTGATGTGTCAGGGAGCTCCACGCGGGCCCTTTTAATCGCCGGCTCGTCATCGCGGTCATGCTCAAACGATTCTTTTTTCAGCTCGTCCGTCACCTCCGCCTCGTCTGAAGACGGGTTGTGCTTGCTGGGCGAGGCTGAGCCTTCAGGCTTCATATTCGGGGCTTTGTCGGTCACGGTGAGGTGTGGCACAGCGGAGCTCACTGATACCGGGGGCTTCTGGTTCACCAGGCTGGTGAGGACTTGCTTAAAGCCAACGGCCACGTCATACATCTGCAGGCTGTCTGCAGCGGCGACTATGCGACTGACGTTGTGTTTACCTGGAGGCAGTTTACCAGTGTAGACCATGTCCAGGAGGCAGCCAAACTCCTGCGAGGAAACCACAGCTGTGTCGATGGAGATGGTGTCGGAGCCATCCAGGAGAGACCTGACGGAGACAGCACCGTTCTGCTTTTAAGCTGCAGTGTAATAAAAGCGAACAGCGACTGCAGCAGCCACCTGTACACCGTGCTGGCATCAATATTAAAGTATGACGGGAGCAAACACAAAGAGCACATCTGTAACAGCTGCTCATAAACTTTACTCACGTGTTAGATTTCATGGTCCTCAATAAACACATTTTTAAAAAAGCCAAACTAAAAGTTCATGAGCTGAATTTGACTCCACAGGAGCGCTGCTGAGATTAGATGAACGACTGTAAGGTCCAAATATGTGACTGCAGAAGAGTCACCAGGTCTACCTGAAAAGCATGCTGGAGGCAGCCAGCACCAGTTTATGTGCGCGATGACGACCCTCTCCCACCAAGATGGTGCAGTCGCAGAAGTGCTCGTCCTTCCTCAAGGCCCACAGCTGCTGCATCAGCTGGCTGCTGTAGTTGGGTAGCTCCATCATGTTGGTTTCAGGGCGACTGCACCAACCACAGCTGTAATCGTTTCATGTCCAAACACACAATCAGGCCTGCAGCATTATCACAACTCATCACTGGTACTTTTCACTAAAACTGCGTTTATAGCGTACTCACTCTGTGCGCCGGCAGCACGAGAAAGACTCACACAAAGCTGCAGTTTATCCGACTACTGTGTAAAAAGCTAATGTTTTTATTACAACATCAACTAGTGTATGAAGCACCACGTGATGCCGGACACGGTGACGCGTGGTGTCTTATCAGCAACTAACGTTCAGTCTTCTTAAACAGTGTTTACCGGAATGTAACTAGCTGTAGCCTAGCTAAGGTTGCTAATGTGCTCCAGAGAAGCTAACTAGTTCCTGTAATATTAGTGAAGCACGCTGCGATACAGGAGCGCTCCCAGTAGAATAAACCCCAGACCATCACTAAGGGCTGTACCTTGAATTATTCAATCCGAGTCTTTATTTAAACTTCTCTGCTGAACAATTCTGCCGTGCGCAATAAAGCTCAACTGTTTTGAAAATGGCGACACGCAGTACGTGAACAAATTGCGACACTTCCGGTTGAAGAAGCGTCATCACAGCGAGCGGTTCGCTTTAAATCTGTTTGTATGACCGTTGGGCCTTCACCGGAGCAGTCATTCAGGGACGTGCGGTGTGGGCTCGTGTCAAACAACAGCTCCACAGCTCATTACAAATATATTCTCTCAAAATTATTAAATTAACGACAAATACATAAAAGCTTTTGCCTGGAACAAGAATCTGTTATATATTCGTAATACAGCGGATGTTCCCCGGGCACTGGACCGGTACCGGTCCGTGAGTGGTTTGGCACCGGGCCGCGAGAGTTGAAGCTCGGGTGTGAAATGTCTGGTTTCCAGGGGGTTTGTCGTGTTGTGGGTGCGTCTTATTTTGAAAGAAATACGTCCCCGTTACTATAGCGACCAGAGAGCATTAAGGGGCAGAGAGGAGGACGTTACCGTCAGTGTTGGCGCGTTTCAGCAGCACGCTGCTAACAGACAGTGAATTCACGTTTACTGTTATATTTACAAGATACCGCCGCGGTTCTCTCGGTCGTATCGTTTTGTTGTTGCATTTGTCCGCCACACCTTAAAGGCCGCTCCGTGACGGTCTGACGTTAAACCGTCCGGGGAGCACAAGAGGCTGCGCACCGCTGGTTTAGATGTTCACCACAGCGACTGTTGCTTTGAACATTTCTGACTTCCTCTCAGTTCACTGCATTTGTGGGATGTTTCAGAGAGCACTCGATGCAAACCAAAGCATGACTAGGACAACAACAGTTTAACAAAGAGTCCTTCAATTATCTTCGGCCCAAGTTCAAGAACTCATTAGTTCAGTGGTTCACTAGAATTGAGATAACAAGAACATTTTGACAGGAAAATAACGGTGCAGGTTTCAACTACTGAGACCATGTCTGATCCAATGAGCAGCCGTAGTAGATGACTTATTGGACATCTGTAGTAAATGTGATATTTGCTTTCTATTCATGCAGAAGTATCAAGAAAACAAAAAGCTGCTGCACCGTCTCATCTACAGAAAATATACAATAGAGCTGAGGCAAGACCCGTGATGCTGTGTGAGGAAGTTAGGAAGCACAGAAAAGTGAGGGTGGGAGTAACAGATGAAGTCTGTATGGCCTGTGATACCCACAGACACTGAGCTACAGTGTCTGTGCAGAAAGACCAATGAAAATGGGTAAAAGAACATGAGGCGGGTGGAAAGGTGAAACTGGAAGTAGTGAATGTGGGCAGGCTTAAATTCCTGGTGTCAGCTGGCACAGTGCACAAGAGAGGAGGTGAAGGTGCAGGTAGGGTGGAGAGGTGTTGGTGTAATATCTGAGAGGGAAGGTTTACAAGATGGCAGCGAGAGCCGCTCTGATGTTTGGGCCCGAGACGCAGCACTGACGAGAGGCGGAGCTGCAGGGCGTGAGATGCTTGTAGTGAGTGATGAAGATATGAAAGGGACAGCACAGGCGGGAGTTTGGAGACAGAGGCGCGGCTGGCATGGCTTATACATGACCTGCTGCCAGGCAGGAGGAGAGGAAGACCACAGAGGAAGACCACAGGGATGCAGTCCAGCCAGGTAACAACAGACCATGCTCGGAACAGGACGATATGATCGCAGACGACCTGCTGCTGCAACCTGGAGCAAGTTCATTCATTGGCTGTTAGTGAACACTGATCAGCAAGTATCCCATGAACTGACACAGACGTGTCAGGCCCTGAATGAACTCAACATTATGAAGGCAGGGTGCTTTGAAAATAACTTTATTGTTTATAAGAAATAACAGTGAAAAGAAGACAACGTGTCACTGCTTACATTTGTTTCTCACCATTTCATTCTCTCCAGCGTATGATTTCCATACTTTGTAGCTATGTAACTGCAAATGCCACATCGAGTGTGTGTGTACAAACACACACATATGCTTATATATACACATACATATACATTTATATATGTATATATAAAATGACTGTGTGGAGGTAATACATGTTCTAAGATTTATGAGCCAGTATATTTGCAATAATTAACAGTAACTAGTGCATTCTTCTGACAAACCTGAAAACGCTGCAGTTACAAGATAAGCTTACACACAACAGAAAGAAAGAGCATCATCTTCAATTTGTCTTCTGTCATAATTTAAAAGATTGAAAAATAAAACATTTTCTTGACCCACAGCAGATCTGAGCTGAAGCCAGGTCTCAGAGTGCAGCGTCTCCAACCTGCTTTCTTTACAAACGTTCGTATCACAGGCCAGACAACCTCATGTAGAGGAACTTTGCAAGATAGTCACAGTTTTATCAAAGAAAGCCTACTCAAAAGGTAGAAAAACAAAGTACAGAACAAATTTAAGAGCTTATTTATATGGACACAACATATTCAAGCTTTTTTAAACTTTCCATCCGTCATCGTTCCAGTTCAAGCACAGCTACAAACAGCTGTCCTCAGTGGCCGAGCAGCCCGGTGCCTAGAGGAGGTCACAGTGATTAGAAAGAAATACAAACACTGTCCGGTCACACGCTGTGTCACAGGTCTGTATGACGAGTGATATGATGAACTACACATCGTGGCAAAATACAGTTTATGGCAATATTTCTTTCTCTTCTACCGCCCCCACAAGAATCACGTGACAGTACGAGAAAGAGCCGTCAGCTGCTCCAAATAAAGCTCAGACTCAAACGTTAGAACAGGCTTTCCCCCGCAGCACGCCGTGTAATAAACACTCACAAAGAAACATGTTAGCTTCATGCGTGGGCCAACACACTCGACGCCCAGCTGGAAACACTTCACACAGGTCGAGGTCACAGAGTTTACAGTGAAAGCACTACTTTGTGACGTGTGGTTATCAGGATGAGAAATGTCTTATATGAGAGTTTGGTCACATTGCACAGCCCTAACACCAGCTGTTTGTGAGTCCTTGGGTTTATGTCTGTGAAGGATCTCAGTCGTCCACGTCCTCATAGTCCAAGGAGCTTGGAGAGAAAAGCGTCTGGACTTCTTTAAGTTTCTCAAAGACGTTTTTAAGATCTCATCCGAGAAGCTTCTTCAGTTCTGAGGAAGCTTCTCGTCTTCAACGAGCTTTCCAAGCTCATTAGACTTGACTTTATGCTTTCTGCTGCTGCCAACTTGTGGATGGGACTGGGGAAACAAGGACACTGGCTGCCTGCTGAGGCGGGTAGGCCTGTCTTTAATAACACGCTGGGTTAGGCTGGGATTGTAACAGCGCTCATCATTAGAAAACAAACACGTCGTCTCTCGTTATACAGCAGCAGCGCTTATGCATTCACACACATTCATACTCCGATCAGCTGGTTCAGTATCCAAGGATACTTTGGCATGCAGACTGGAGCAGCCAGGGATCCAGTCAGTGCAGGGGTGTCCAACTCCAGGCCTGGAGGGCCGGTGTCCTGCAGGTTTTAGACGTGTCCCTGACCTCCTCAACATGTCCTGAAGTTCTCCAGAGGCCTGGTGATGAACTAATCATGTGCTTCAGGTGTGCTGACCCAGGGTGAGATCTCAAACCTGCAGGACACCGGCGCTCCAGGCCTGGAGTTGCCCACCCCTGACCTACAGCCAGCACTACCTGTGGCTCTCCTGCAGCTATTAGACAGAGGACGTATATACAGCCTGTTTCAGACACAAAGAACTTGGGACAGCCCACATGTGGTTCCTATTCCCAACATTTGGGCTTGTTAGTAAGAAAGAGTTTACTGGTGTCATTCCAACTAACGTATTTCACTTTTTTCCTTCACCTGCTCCATATCCCAGCTGCAGTGGCTCTGTGCCCTACACTGTGACCCACCACTATTATGTTTGAAGTAAAACATGCTCACCTTTAAATCCCTCCTCAGGCATTCTCACTGTGAACAAAGAGGAACAGCCAATTTAAGAAAGCAGTCCTTCTTTTAATCCAGCTGTAGTGGAAGCAAACACAGGCCTACTTACCTTGATAGACATCATCCATTGCAGCGTAATCTGCTATTGGCTCATCAGCCTGCAGCCAAACAACAGAACATATTTGGAGGAAAAGGAAAACGTACGGGATCCCACTGTAGACGTCAGGTTATCGTTCTAGCGATTGTTGTGTCAGGATGAGGAAACTGTGATGTGTACCTTCAGACAGATGATGCTCTCCGGGATGATTCCCAGGCTACCCAGTGTGGCTGAGTCATCTGTCAGACTTTTTCCATCAATGAAGAGATTTTGGTCAAATGGAGCCACAGAGAAGGCGTGCATGATCTGGACAATGACAGGCACAGTGGATTTAGTCTGGTCAAACTGGCCCACTCACTACTTTGTGTTCAATAATCTGAATTCCTCACTTGTATTTTCAGCTCTTTCAGAGTCTGATTAGCTGAAACGATGAGCGCTTTCTCTCCTCGGAGTTTCCTGTGTCGGGTGCTCCTCCTGATTCCACCTGGTTTGGCCACGTTGGTCACAACACCAGCAGCAGCTGTGGACACACTGCTGTCACTCAACTTTAGCCGTTTTGCACCGTCCTGTGACTGAAAGAAACAAAGTCTTCATTTGTAACAGATGATGAATTTGAGTCAAAGATACAAGTCTTAGGGGAAACCCCCCCAAAAGACTCAGGGACATCTGTGCGTGCTGCTAGCAAAGGACTAGCAAACTAAATGGGTTTCTTCAAGGTCACGTGAGGTTTTAGAGCCGTCACAGCAGAAGTGACTGTAAAAACAAACTCCTAGATTTAGCAGCAGCATCATTACTCAGACATTTCTTGTAGCTGCTTAGCAGACTTGCACTATAATGAGATATTTTTGTCTGGGTTCATTCATATTTCTCAGTCGTGTTAGTGCAGAGAACCTGCTGTAGCCTTTCTCTGCTGACAGCTTTGACGACATCGCTCGTTGTTGAGCCGAGACGTCCTGCCACTGAATGTAATTACTGAGACCTTTCTCTTGCAGACGCGTGGTGCTTGTGTGGTTACCTGGCTGAAGTCGGGGTCTTTCTCACCATCCAGTTTGGGATGTTCTTCCTTCTCCTCCTCTGCTTCAGAGCTGCTGACGCTCAGCTCTGGAGCAGCCTCCTTTATCATCTACGCACAGGTAAATAAATGTGACAGGAGAGGCTGTTAGACACAGTCAGCGCAGCAGCTGTGAAAAGTTTGAGGTAAAAGGTCTTTACTCTTTTGTCTTCAATAACTTTGCGTATATAGATGGTGGCTTGGGTATACTCTCTGAGGTCCCTCTGCTGCTGGAAAAGGAAGCTCTCTCTGCATTCCCAACACAGATCTGCACACAAACACATCCATTTGAAATAAATCGAGGACAAAAGCCAGAGCATCACTGATGAAGTATCTGATCGGGCTCACGGGTGAACTGTGCCTACGAACCAACCAATGTGACCTTCAGCACAGTTTGGGTCGTGATTTTTGGACGGGCAGACAACCACGAGTGCTCACTGGTCCTTTAGCTGAATGAGCTGGTTAAACTGTTCCTGTATTATAGCCTGCCCTGCCTTATTTAAGGTGCTGTGGAATGAACCAGATGTGAGGTGCACTCTGTACATGAAACTGCCTCAATGATCTCATTTTCATGCACGTTTTTGTGACCTAATATGTGATAACTTGGATAAAGATCGGGCATCTGGAGTAACGCATCCACAGTTTGTGAAAACCTCAGACTAGAGCTGGGCGATATGAGATTTTTTCATATCACGATATGTTTTTTCATTTCAGGCGATAACGATATCTATCACGATATGAGCCAAATAACTATATTTGTAAGATTTAAATGTGCCGTTGCTCACAAGTAAAATGTGAAATAATCAGCAGCTTGTTTTTATTTAAATATTTATTTCCCATAATAAGTTCAACAGGGTAGATGTACTTAAGGAACATGAGACTTTTTCAGATAAAGGCAAATATTGCAAACTACACAAAAGGCAGCCGCTAAAGCGTTTAAGTTTCAAAATAGAACAAATGAAACAGACTAAACTGTCAATTCCACTTAGAAACAAAATATTAATTCTAAAAATAAATCTTAGTTTGTTTTACAGAAGAACAGACAAAACTGACTAACTTTTGTCAATATCAAATAAACTGAGAACTAAAAGGAAATTCTCAATCTCTCCTTGTTGTATAGCTGAGCTTTTCAAACAGTTTTAACAGTTACTTTAGTCTGACAAAAGCCGAATGACGAATCAGCGCTTCCAGTCAGAGACTGAGGCTACGTCCACACGTACACGGGTATTTTTGAAAACGGAGATTTTCCGTTTTCGTTTTAAAAAATAATCCCGTCCACACATAAAGGCAGAAATGAAGGAAAACGCTGCTATGAACATGCCAAAGCAGCAGGTGGCGCTAGATTCCTAACCGTGCAGAAATGTTGGCCAATCAGAAGTCTAGAAGCCTCAGTGGGAAAAGTAAACAAAGCTGGGGCATAGAAGCAGAACCGAGTCGTATGTGTGGAGGGACAGTAACTGTGTGTATATGTAAGCATTTAAACACTGCAGAGAGTAGAATTAACAGTAACAGTATTGTAGAAATTCATTTCACTGAAACAATAACGTGGCGCACAGTGTGACGCATGCACCAGTTTATTGTATTTACAGTGCACGCTACTCTGTTTTTTGTCAGACTTGAAATAGCAGAAATACCTTCACACTACGGAACTTCTATGGCTCTTCCGTTCGACAATCTCTCCGGCGTTGGAACCATCATCTGTTTTCTCTTCGGTCACGCTCGGTTGATTTTTCTAGTCGGCACACTCATTTCCTCCATTACGCGCTGGCTGCTTCCCAAACAAACACACGTGCGGCTTGGCACTTGTGCTGTACGTAACAAGTCACGCGACGTGACGCTGCGGCTGTGATTGGTTCGGCTCTGCGCTACTTAATTTGGATTGGCTGACCTTTTTTTTTTTTTTTTTTGAGGACAAGAGTGGCGAGGTCTATCGCGATAGCTTAATTTCTCTATCGAGTAAAAGTTATATCGCGATACATATCGTTCTATCGCCCAGCTCTACCTCAGATGTTTGTCCACATGCAGTATCCACAGCTCTATATGATCATTAGAAAAATTACAGTGGAATTTAATTCTTCTCTTCAATTTGCTCGACCCTCTTCTCCACATACTTCACCCCACTTTGGACTTTTACCAGGTTGAGTGGTGTACTGGGTGGTGGAGCCACTTGGTGTAGTCAGTTTCAAGCAGTGGATGGAGATTGGCTGGTCCACGATGAAGAGTCTGCTGATCACATCCCATTCGCTTGGCCACAGCAGAGCTACACTGTGCGAAACAACCAACAAAATCATTTTTGTCAACACACCATGAAAAACAAACAGCCCAACAGCTGAAGAATGGCAGCAGGGTAAGGCCTGAGCCATTAACCAAGCATTATGATTCGTTAGCTGCATGCTGACTTCTAATTGGCCATCCTGCAGAGACAATCTAAAACTTCTTTGATCTCGACTGCCAATCAAAGTGCTGATCGTGTGGAGCTCACGGACGTTTCCAAACAGAAAAACCACAACACACTTTGGCCATGAATATACTGCTGGGAAGGTAATGCAATGAACACCTCGGTAAGAACGACACACACCCAAATTTAAAAGCAAGACACAGGACAACTTTGGGACATGTAGGCAGAACTCACTGTTGTGCCTCTCCGTTAATGAGCGAGTCGTAGGTGAACATGAAGCCTCCGTGTGGACAGAGCAGCAACGTGTTGCTAACATTGGACACGGGGGAGGATTTCGTAGGTCTCCTGTGTAAAACACACAGAAGAGAGAAAAACAGAAAGTAAAAGTGAAACTGCAGAATGGCAAGGATTCAAAATCAGCTGTGAATGGTGCATACAGTCAAACTGTATCATCATATAATCACTTTACTGTCAAAACAAACATACCTGATAAATTTTCTCCACTCATCCACAAAAAACAGAGGAACTACATAAAGCACATCTGTGCCCTGGGTACACAAACCAGAAAACAGCGTCTGTATTTACCTTCTGTCATCATCATTCAAACAGTATTACTCATATGAAGAGGGATTGGTGTTGAGTACGCGCTGCTCGGCTTACCTGAGGCCATTTGGTGAGCGCTGGTCGATTTTTCTCATGGAAGAGGTTGAGCAGCTGGTTCTTCTGGTCTAGGGCCATCATCTTACTGACGGCCTCATTGTCCTTTTCCTCCTGCTCCATCGTCTGGAAAGAGAAAACAAATCTTTCAGTTCCTCAGCTGACCAAATGGCACATCTACCACCGCCTGGTAATGGTGCAGAGGTCCATGTTCATTTGTAGGGGTGGGTTTAAAAATGTATTTCAGTTTGAACTAGAAAGTGCATTTTCTGAAGAAACTGTGGCTGCCTTTGAAGCATCCACACAACTAGAAAAATGTTCATTTCCTGCGAAAATGCTGTGTGGATGCCTCAACGCTGAAGCTGTCTGCTGAAAAAAGCTGAAAAAGATTTTAAAAAAGTTGCAAAAAGTTGTATGGTGGTGAAGAAACCGAAAATTCTGCTATAAAAAAGGTGCAGAAGCAGAAATTTTTGCTGAAAAGTGGTGAAAAGCAAAAAAATTCTACTGAAAATGGGTAAAGAAGCTGAAATTTGTACTAAAAAGAGGTGAAAACACATGTTGCCAGGAGCAGGATTCGAACCTGGCCCTTCTGATCTCAAGACCGTTACTCATCTCACTGAGAGACTGACAATGCTTCTGAAATTAGCAGAAGTTGTTGGAAGTTGTGCTGATAAGAGGCAAAAGGGCTAAAAATTCTGCAGAAAAGAGGTGAATCAGCAGAATTTCTGCTGAAAACACCTGAAAAAGATGGGATTTGTGCTGAAAAGGGGTGAAGGCAAAGGTGCTGGGGTGGATAAGAGTTAAATAAGTTGAACTGATAACTGAAAAAATTGTTGCCTTAAGCGGGATTTGAACCTGGGCCTCCCAGTCTGAGAACGGCTGCTCATCTCACTGAGCTAAAACACAGCTCATTCCGGCAAGCAAAATCAGTCACCCCATGGATAATGTGGAAGAAACGGGCAAAAAATATTGCATAAAAAATTCAATATCTCAAAAAGCATAGAAGTGCGGAGCACCAAAAGTCATAGCAGAAAGAGCAGAATTTGAACGGTGTAAATAGCACCAAAGCTGAGGGAGTAAAACGTGCGCAAGCAACCAGAATAATAAAGAGAAACAGGAACTCAATAGTGTGGATGCCTTTGTGGCAATAATACAGATGTAGAAGAACAACACTGTGCTTTTCAAGCATTCACACTAATAAAGTGATATCAATTCATTAAATCCTCAAATGATTAGTGAATAAAAATGTATTTTGCCAGATTCTCAGCTTAAAGCTCACAAAACTATTTCAACAACCTCCAAACAGCTGAAACAGTAAATGAGAGCAGGTACACGAGTTCCACACAAAGACGTAAACTCAGAGTGTGGATGGCACACGGCGTCGGGCTGAAAGCCGACAGCTGACGCTGCAGGTTTCATCCCGTTACACAACATCATCATGACTCTGCCTGTTTTGTTTCCACCATGATAAAATCACACTTCCTGCACAGCTCTGTGCTCAGAGACCAGTTTCAACTCTGTTTTCTGCATTGTTCGCTTGCTTATTACACACCAGTCTGCCGTTGTCTTTTTCTTTTCAAAACTGACCTCTCACACTAAAGCCTCATTTCTGTTGTTCAATAACGAAGAGATCTAAACTTTTTAAAATGATCACAAATTGCAAGACACTTACCCGTGTCTGCAATCAAACCTCTGTAACTTTGCTCTGCTTCAGCAGCATCAGCTAATGTTCAGGTGCTGATTCCTGGTTTTCTTCAGTTTTTGATCGAATGCAGAATATTTTTAAGGTTATGTGCTATAAAAGGCCAGGCAAATCTGCTTCCTGCTTCTGTGTTTTACCCTCGATACTCTGACACAGAGGCGCCTGCTGTGACGCTCTCACAGTGTCAGCTTTGGTTTATACGTAGATGTAAAAATATGAAGCTGTACTGATAAGTGATCAGAAATATTTCTGACTGACTGAGTCTAAATGGAATCAAATCTAGAAATTGAATGTGATACCAAGCTCTATTCATTTGTAGCTCAATATTAACAGACGGAAGTTTGTCAGCTGTGGTTATCATCAGAGGGACAACATATTCATTTTTCAATATGATTATATCATACGTATTGAATATATCCATCCATTCTTTTCCAGGGGCTGTTGGGGAGCCTATCCCAGCTGTCCTGGGGTGAGAGGCAGGGTACACCTTGGACAGGTCACCAGTCTGTCGCAGGGCCAACACCCAGAGACAGGCAACCACTCGCACTCACAGTTAGAGTTACCACTCAACCTATCCCACTAACTCCACGTCTTTGGACTGTGGGAGGAAGCCGGAGTACCCGGAGAGAACCCACAGAGACACGGGGAGAACCGGCAAACTCCACACACAAAGACTCGAACCACTGTGCCACCATGCTGCCGAATATAGAATACCAATACACTGGTGGAAACCATCAGTATTTCTGTGCATTAATCATGAAGGCTGTCCAGCTGATTTTAATTTAAGGGTCACATCAATGCCAGTTTCATCTGGAGCTGTGTGGATTAGTAACACCAAACCATTTCATTTACTGTAAACAAATGTTCATGTGTAACCTCCTAGGACCTGCGTATATGTGGACGTCACATTTTGGGTTATTTAGACCAACATGCTCAAGTTTGCTCTGCAAGGGCCTGATATCCACTTACGAGGACGTTAAACTGCTACTGTTCTGTTGAAATTTTACATGAATAGCCTCATATGTGGCTCTCATTTTTTAGAAACAAAAATCAGGTAATTCTTTGTTTTTACATTCATCAGGTCCCAATCAGCCCAGATATCAAAGAGAAATTTAAAATGCTGCCGTGGAAGAGTTCGGGTCTGAGGAGGTTAATGAACCATCCATCTACACAACATGAACTGTGTCTGACAAATTGTGATGCAGGCTTAAAGAAAATATACTTCAAACATAATGTAGCTGCAGTGACGGCACAGGGGATCAGTGTGACGCACTGCTGTGCACTAACCAGGCACTGCTGACAGGCCTCTTGGTCCTGGGTGAATTCTGGGGCTTTGGGGAAGTATTCCCGAAACTTGGTCCAAACTTCAGGCGACACCAACTTCCGTTCAGTTTCCAGAATACTCAGACCCCCTACACAGTAGGCACATAAGAATTATATTATGGATGTTAGCACAGCCATAACAGCGAACGTTGTTTTGTTTTTAAAGTGTTTAAAACATCTGCATATCTAATAATTACTGCTGATGGTGGCAAATACCGTGACTGCAGGCGATATCTTCATTAAAAGTCTTCATCTCATCCTCAGTGCACTCCGACAGCTCTGAGCTGAACTCTGCAAACAAACAGGTAATGTTCATATCCAAAACCATGGTCGCAGATGCCAAACGTGGCTGCACATGCAAAGCATGACTGGTGCACACACATAGTCACTGGACACTTTGCTGGTTACAATAAAAGCTTCTCTTTTTCTGAAATACTCAGAACAGCGTGGCTAGCCCCTGTGCACATGCCACGCTCAAAGTAAATTCATCTTTCTCCCTCATTCTGATGTTTGGTTTGCACGTCAGCAGGTTGTCTCGGCCACGTCCACATGGCTAAATCCACGAGTGTCTGCCAAGGAACTGGCTGATTACACATTTGTGTCAACAAGCAGCTGAACAGATGTACCTAATAAAATGGCCTTTGAGTATATTCAAGAGTCTGTCTACAGTTGTGAACAAAAATCTATGAATGTTATTGGCTTTTCTGGCCACTTGAAAAAGATTTTATGAACAAGTAAACAAAAGAATGCCTCAACAACCCTGGGGAGGTCTCTTTAGGGAAAACAAAAACAGGACAAGCATCAGAATCAGGTCAAAATCAATACTTATTATGTAATTAATATGAGGAATATTATGTGCAGCAAATCTGCAAATGATGACTGAATGAAACACAGTAAATGTCTGTTATTTTCAGCTTGGCTGACAGGTACAAAAACACAATAATGGAAGTGGAGGGCAGAAGAAAAAATACAATTGTAAGGGTTATTGGAACCTTTACTGTTGTTGGTGTGTGGTCCCTGTCCATTGGTCTGGCTGTTGTTGTGTGCGGTTTCATGTTCATCCTCCTCCAGCTGTTCCAAAGCCAGTTGCCTCCAGCTCCGCAGAGATGCTTTGCCTACCCAGAAACCTGCACCACTGATACACAGTGCAATAAAATGTACTTTTATATGGACTTAAGTCAGGACATTGATTCGCCAACCTACGCTTAGCCAGAGTGTGCTTACCTGAATGTGCGCTTCACCAGGTTTGAGATTTCCTTGTAATCTTCACTGAGCTGGTTCTTCAGCCGAAGCACTCTGCATCGTTGGCTAACACACTCTCTGCACAAAGACGACTCTAAACAAACACACAAAGTGACCTATACTGTTGTACGGAACATACGCTATAGACAGAGCTAATCTGCAGTATTTTCATATTCTAGCATACTCGTGAGGTTACTGACCTCTGCAATAACTGCACTACTGTATAGCTCTGTGTAAATAATCATTCTGCACATTCAATGATATTTAATCCTACAACTGTTTACAACTTGCACAGTTCCCATTTCTGTATAGCTGTATATCCCAGATTCTGTAAAGTTATTTATTTCATATTCTGTATAGTTTTTCATATTTATATCCTGTTCATATCCTGTACATAGCTTGTACTCACTACAGCCTGTACATACTTATAGTTATAGAATATTCACAACATACTTCATACCGTGTGCATTATAACATACCATAATAGACCCATTTCTGTAATATACTCACATATCTATACTATTGCTAATATATATTGTAATATATCTATATCACTAAAGCACTTCTGGATGGATGCAAACTGCATTTCGTTGCCCTGTACCTGTGCATGTGCAATGACAATAAAGTTGAATTCTATTCTAACAAACTTTTTTAAACAAATGTTATCGGTTTGCTGCATTCTCAGGCACACCCTATCAAAAACTGTTAAAACACATTTAATAAACCTTTTTCAAAGTGAACAGGTGAATCTGACAGCTGTCTGCACTTGTCATCCTTACCAGTGGTAAATGTGTTGCAATGACACAGTTTGTGCTGAAACAAGATCATTTTGAGTGTAATTTGAAACTCTTAGTTCACTTTGTCATTAGTCTGACATGGTTAAATATGACAACGATGGATGTGTAACTTGAAGAAATGAAACTATGACGGGTGCAGAAGCTCATGATTTGAAAAGTCTAACCATTCAGTCTAGGCCCTCCACCATAGCGTTCATACAGGAGTTGTGCAGCTTGCATGGAAACCTTCCTGGAGTCTCCCACTTTGTCTGGGTGAAGTTTGTCATGAGAACACAAGAAGCGGGAGCTGTCAATTTCTTTAGTGGCAGTGGAGTCATCAAGCCACTTCTTAAGCCAGTCAAGGGGGATAAACTCATACGGCTCACCTGTACACAGAGAAAGCAGAGGGACACAACCATAAGGAGAAAAATCCAGGCTTCTATTGTGGTAACAGCAGGTTCCCTGTACCTTATCCCAGACATACATGTGTTAACATTATCATGTTACACATGCAAAATTACTCTTTCAGTTTCGTAAACAAACAAAACCAAAAACCGACAGGCTCAGAGGCACAGTGCCAGGGAAGGCAGGCTGGCACCGTTGCAGCTGGAAAGTTGCAAGAGATCACCAGAGATCACCTTTGCAAATAAATGATCACTGGCCTGTAAACCTGACTGTATGTGTGTGATGCTGGGGTCCCAGAACACATGTGTCTCAGTGGTGCCAAAACCCAGGCAGGCATGTGGGAACACAGCCTGCACACCCAGTCCTATTACTGGTGCAGACGGTGGTGGACCTAGCAACGTTGCAGCAAGAGCAAGTGGTGATGTGGCAGATGCAAA
The DNA here is from genome assembly GCF_965226115.1 of Aulonocara stuartgranti. Classification (NCBI taxonomy): domain Eukaryota; kingdom Metazoa; phylum Chordata; class Actinopteri; order Cichliformes; family Cichlidae; genus Aulonocara; species Aulonocara stuartgranti. Next base: position 39,665,116 of record NC_138943.1, on the reverse strand, counting down.
CGGAGAAGCTGCAAGACCAGGCTGAATCGTGGTTCAAGAGTTGGGAGTTCGCCTTGTAATCGGAAGGTTGCCTAGTCCTCCCTAGGGGGGACTAGAGAAAGCGCTATACAAATGCAGGCCATTTACCATTTACCAATCCTGGACGCAGTTTCTGCAGAGGCTAGCTGCTTGGCCTGCCTCCTTTGGCACCGCTGCTGCTCCCCCTGGCTCCGGTGGGACTCTACTGGATCAGGGAGGGGGGTGACCCCCAGGCGTTCTGGTTTGTTGAGTCACAGTGGAGGTGTGTTAGTAGCCCGAGGTGGAGTGGGTCCTGCGGCTGCTGTCACTCCTTTTGGGAAAGCCCAAGCCTTGGCTCTCAGCCTATCCGCAGCGGCGAAAGTCAGCTTCTAAGACGTCCAATGAGCAATAGTGGATTGGCTGTGGCTCTTCCCAGAGGACCACCATTGATGCTTCCGGAAGGCGCTAATGTGGCCGGAGGAACCGGCCTATTCCAGGTGGCTGCACGACTTGGCAAGCTAGGCAGTTGGACTGTGCTTGAGCAGTTCATGGAGGGGCTCCTGGCTAGGGCTGCTCGATTATGGCAAAAATGATAATCACGATTATTTTCACTGAAATTGAGATCACGATTATTTGACGATATTTATTTAACCCTTTAAGACCTACTATAGAACCAAGTCCACCAGAGCTTATATTATTTTTTTACATGCTGTAGTGCCATTTGTGGGAGCATTTCAAGTTGCTATACATCAATACAACTGTTATAGCCCATATTTTAATAATATGTATGCATTAAGTCCATAGTAATTACATAAATTGCAAAAAAGTGCAATAAACTACAAAAAATATTGAAAATCGCTTTTGTTTTGTTTACATATATTTCTACTTGGAGAAATTTAAGAGGTTTATCCCTCAAAACTTTAAATACAATAAAGTTGCAAAAAATAGTTTCCCACCACAGGAAATTTATTTTGAGTGTCTTCATAGTTTTATTTTGGAGATACAGCAATTTTTATATACTGCAGGAAAAACAAAAAACAATCCTATGATGCAAATTTGCAAAGAAAACAGCATGTGCATCATTTCACTGTGGGAAGTGTTACGTACAGCTGATAGGAACGGCAAAGCGTGTTTCTGGAATATTATGCTTTTGTTCCTGCAAGCGCTTTTTATGCAATTTTTGCAAAGCTATATGTGGAACGAAACCGTGACCGAGGACAAGCTGATGGCATCAGATGTAAGTACAACTCCTCCGGTTTCATATGCAAAACAAATTATTGCGCTAGCTTACACGGTTCAGGTTCTACAGGGATTTAAAAATAGTTACACAAAACGGAGCGTGCTGCTCTGACCGGCTTTAAAGGGTTAACAATGACTTTAAAAAAATAATATAAAATAGTGTGCAACACCACTGAAGTTTTTTTTTTTTTTAACTCTTTTCAACCAACGGCAGTCACTCTCCAAATAACTTCTGCTTAGCTTTCCGAGCTTCCCTCGGGTCCTCTTAATCAGCGGTCTCCAACCTTTTTTGCGCCACGGACCGGTTTATGCCCGACAATATTTTCACAGACGGCCTTTAAGGTGTCGCGGATAAATGAGGGAGGGGCTAATAATCGGCTCAGTCATTTTTAATGATCGTTGAAAGCCCAGATCGTAATCGTGATTAAAATTCGATTAATTGAGCAGCCCTACTCCTGGCAGACACATTGGAGTGCGTCCACTGATGTCGACCAGCCAACTGGAACATCGTGGTAACGGGCGAGACAATCGGTTAGGGAGCCACAACAGGTGGCAGGACATCGTCAGGATCCAGTGCCAAGGAGGTGGCTCCGGGAGATAACACCACTGTGGTCACCACTGCCTGCACAGAATACCCCGTCTCTCTCTGCTGTTTCTTTATTGGTCTCAGCGGCTACAGACACTGGACCCCACTCACCGGGAGCTGCACGTACATCGGGGCAGGAATGTCGCAGGTGCGGGCGACCAGGAGACGTTCGTCAACAGTGCCCAGGGACGAAGGTGGGGGAGATGTTCTGTTTTGCCAGCCCTGGAGCCGGAGATGCCAATTTCCACCATTACCTCCTCCCTCCATTGTGATGATCAGATAGCGGATGTGTTTTTCATTGCAACAGTGTTTTGCAGATATATTCTCCCCCATGCCCCGATATGCCAGTTTCATAGAGCACTATTCTGTAACGTGCCCTGCTGTGAAGGTGTGTTCATAACCCTACAGGCTGCCTGAACATAACAGTTAAATTGTTCAGAAGGAATTAACTGAAATGCTGAAGATAGGAGTGATAGAAGAGTCGCACGCTTATCCCATGCCCCGGCTCAACAAGCTCCTGGGCCAGTTTGTCACACTTCCATTCGTCTTGTTTGGAGGCCAGGCTTCTTCCAATGTCTCATGGACCGCTCGCTGCATATTCTGCCTATGCGAATGACATTAACATCCATAGTGACACCTGGGGGGAGCATGTACAGCAGGTGCCCACAGTCCTGGAGTACTTGAGGCAGGCGGGGCTCACCAGCAACCCGAAGAAGTTTTGAAGTTGAATGGAAGAAGGTACAGTATCTGGGGTAACCACTTGGGAGGTGTGCAGTTGTACCCACAGGTGCGAAAACAACAACTGTCGCATCCTGACCATGTCACAAGACCTAAAAAGAGGTGAGACGGTTCCTGGCTGATTACAACTGCTGGTTCGTGCTGAACTTCACGGACCAGACCAGCCCCCAGTCTCACCCGAAAGGATGCCACAGATCTGGTCCAGTGGACAGAGCGGTGCCAGGTGGCATTTGTGCAGGGGAAGAAGGCTCTCTGTGGGAAGCCCCTGCTCCACACTCCTAACTTTTCCTTCCCTTTTATTCTGCAGACTGACACCTCAAATAGAGCGCCGTAGGCAGTTTTGCTCCTGAGGGTGGGGAGGGGGTGGGACCGCCCGGTTAAATCAGCCAGAAGCTGTCAGAGTAGGAACCCTGGGACAGCACGACTGAAAAGGAGTGCTGACAAGCTGGTGGGTGGTTGACTCTGTTATTACCTCCTGGGCCACCCTTTCACACTGTGTTTGGATCACAGCCCGCTGCATTGGCTCCATCGCATAAAGCATGCCAACGTCCAGACCACCCATTGCTATATCCCAAGACATGTGTGTCTTAACAGTACAGGGAGGGAATCTGTTGCACTAATAACTGTGAGATCAACAAATCACATCCTATTCGTGGCCTGACATGGCCGTGTTTGTGTGTGTGCATGTACGCATAAATAATTATTCACACGTCACATGCACTGTGTAACAAGAATGCAAAAATAATCAGGCAGTTCCACTGCCTTGGACTGCAGCTATCAAGAGCAAACCTTGTTTAGCAGCACAGCACAAGTTCTCCACCTGCTTGAGTTTCTTTGTTGACCTTCTAGGCAATAGACACAGAACATAAAGACTAATACTGACAGCTGCAGTCTGACACAGTAGAGCTGGAATATGTCCAACAGTGGCACCAGAGACTAAAGGTGGTATGGTTTTTTGTGACTCCATCGTGTTGTTTCAGAGGATGAAGATCCTCGAGGAGCCAATAATATACCTCAACAGCCTGACGAAGTAGAGTTTACACTGTGTGCATGTAAGAATACTTTGAACTGTAACAAACATGTGCACACTCTAAGTGTTTCTGTTAAGTGGACTGTGGATGATTAAGGCATGATTTTACCGACCGTCTCTTGCGGGTAAAAGCTTGTAGAGCTCCTTCACCTCTTCATGCTTAGCCTTGCCCTTATCCACACTCTGTTTTCTCATGTCAGTCATCTCACTGCACCATTCCTCAAACTTATGGTTGTCTTGGTCTACCAACCTCTGAAGAAAGGCTGTTGGTCAGAAAAGAGAAAAGACAATCAGACATGCATCACCCAGAGGTCTCCATTTGTTTTTACCAATTGTAGAGGTCATGCAAAAATCAATTCAAAATCGACACACCTGGCACCTCCACATTAGTCCTGATTGGACCTGAGCTTTCCTCCTGCTGGACCTTATACACCAGCATGTATGCATTTCTGGAGCAGTGATAGCCTTTACTGCACTTTGGTTTTTTTGTCTGGGATTTTACCGTCTCAGCTAGGAAACAAGTGGAGTAAAGAAGAAAAACAACTATAAGAAAGTGTATACGTCCCTCAGGTGGTAAAATTGACAATACATTTGCAAAACAAACAAACAAACAAACAAACAAACAAACAAACAAAAAAGCTGGTCCACTGTTGTTAGGAACCTTGTGTTTACATTTTTAATAGTAAAGAACATTATACACCCCTATAAGTGACAACTCTAGTGAACAGCTCACTCTGTCTGGGGCCCCGCCCTGAAGCCAGGCCTGGGGTACCCGGAGGCCAGTGCCATGGGCCCGGCTGGGCGCAGTGGCACTGGGTGGCGCAGAGGGCGTGGAAAAAACACTTTGACTGCCTTGAAGAGTTTCTGGGAAACCATCAGGCGACTCAGGAGTGGTGCTCAACCCACATTGTGTATAGAGTGGGTGGAGCTCTGCTGGCTTCAACTGAGGATATTCTTGGGCAGTGGAAGGAATACATCGAGGAGCTCTTTAATCCGACTGACATGTCTTCTGTAGTGGAAGCAGAGTCTGGGGACGAGAGGGACGATTTGACTATCTCCGGGGGCGAGGTCACTGTTAAACAAGTTTAACAGAGTTCCTGGGCTGGATGACGTTCACCCTGAGCTCCTTAAGGCGCTGGATGTTATAGGACTGTCTTGGCTGACAACTCCACAATGTTGCGTGGAGATAAGGGGCGGTACATTTGGATTGGCAGACCTGCGTGGTGGTTCCCATCTTTAAGAAGGGGGACCAGAAGCTTCAGCTATAGGGGGGATCATTCTCCTCAGCCTCCCGTGCAAGTCTATGCCAGGATGCTGGAAAGGAGACTCCCTCCCCTAGTTGAACCTCGGACACAGGAGCATCCCAGGTTCTGTTATCTTCCTGGTCACAGATCACTGGACTAGAGTGGGGCGATATGTAAAAACTTTCCAACCGACAATCGTCAGTCCAATAATCGATGATGAGCGATACATTCACGCATGCGCAGACCTTTTGAATGTAATCATGCACGGACTGATTTGGGCGTCTACAAGACAGAAGTCCACACCTGGACAAACTAATTTCCCTCCAAAGTTAGGGCTGTCAGCGTTAATGCCGTCATCATGATTAAAGTTTTTAACGCGCTCAACCCATCTGGAGCGCAGAATGAACAAACTTTGGACCAACTGTCTGAAATGCGTTGACAGAGACTTTTCAGGGATTTTGACTCAGTCTGCGCTCCAGATGGGTTGGGTTAACTGTTAACTGCGTTAGTCACATTAACGCTGACAGCACTAAAAATATTTGTCAAGGATTTTTTTCATAATGGCCTCTGGCTCGCACTGGAGCGGCTCACAGCCGAGTGTGAAGCGGCGGGAATGAGAATCGGCACCTCCAAGATTGATAGAGGCTCCTCAAAAGGGTGGAGTGCCCACTCTGTGTCAGACATGAGTTGCTGCCCCAAGTGGAGGAGTTTAAGTATCGCGCGGTCTTGTTCACAAGTACAGGGAGAGAGGAGTGGGAGATCGACAGACTGGTGCTGCAGCTGCAGTGATGCAGATGCTGTACTGGCTCGTCACAATAAAGAGAGAGCTGAGTGTAAAAGGTCGATCTATGTCCCTACCCTCAGCTGTGGTCATGAGCTGTGGCTGGAAGAATGAGATTGTGGATACAAAAAGCAGAAATGAGCTTCCTCTGAAGGGTGTCTGGCCTCTCCCTTAGGGACAGAGTCAGGAGTTTGGCCATCCAAAAGGGCTCAGAGTAGAGCAGCTACTGCTCCACACCAAAAGGATGCCTCCTGGGTGAAGTGTTTCAGACATGTCCCACTGGGAGGAGACCACGAGGCAGATCCAGGACACGCTGGAGAGATATAATCTCTTATATATATATATAATCTCGGTAAGATATAATCGCTTACCGAGGAATGCCACGGTGCTCCCCCAGACAAGCTGGAGAAGGTGGTTAGGTCTGGGCTTCTCTGCCCAGACCCAGGTAAGCAGAAGAAAATGGACGGATGGAAGAACATTATACATTAGAAATAATATTTGGCAACAATAACACAACGTTACATGGGGATTTCACAAAGGTACTACTGAAGTGCCCCCATTTCCATGCTACTTACTACGTACCAATGTCCTCCTCAATACCAAGCTGTAGCTTTTTGCCTTCCATCTTTTCAATTTCCTCATCGTTGAATTTGTACCAGTCGCCAGTACGAGCATCTTTCACGTGGGCGATGTAGTGGCCGGAGTAGGCACTGATTCCCCGATGAATCAGCACTGCGCTCAGTTCATAGACACATTTCTCATCTGGCGAGACGGAGACATAACATTATAACTCATGTTACTGGGTAGTAAGACCGTCCTCAACCATACAGGAGATGTAATCACTCAGCCCAGATTCAGAGATGGTCTGTGCTGGGCCCCTTTAGTTTACCAGTGTCTACATACACAATGGGTCTGGGGCCACTTTAGAGACAGGCTGCAAGTGAACTTTTTCACATGTCACTTTGTTAAAGTGCAACAACTGGCAGACAACAGATGATGTATTTATTTAGGTACCTCAAATACATAGGTGCAATCCACATTTGAGCTATGCTATGACTAGGTGTGAACTAATGTAGCTGTCAACGTGTAACTGAATCCCTCAAGACACAGTTGTATCTATAAGCTGGACCACATTCCTGTTGTATAGCTGCCACAAGCCAGTGCAAGCTGTTGAATCGGTGCGGCTACTTTCTGTGGCACACGGAGAAACTGCTCATACCTTGCTTTTCTTCTAGGAAAGGCCCCATGTCCAACTGCTCTGGAAAGCTGATGAAAGAGTTGAGCTTCTTCTTGTGGCCTGTTTGTCTGGAGGAGAAAACACATGTCTGACCTCAAGGCAGAAGAAACCAATGACATAAATAGTTTAATTAATTAATTCCAGCTAGTTTCCTTAAAAAAGTGACTTTAAGAGATTTAAAAAAAAGATTAATTTTAATACTGCTATGTATTTTAGTTGAGACTATAGAACGATAACGATATGTAACGCGATATAACTTTTACTCGATAGAGAAATTAAGCTATCGCGATAGACTTCGCCGCTCTTGTCCTCAAAAAAAAAAAAAAAAAAGGTCAGCCAATCCAAATTAAGTAGCGCAGAGCCGAACCAATCACAGCCGCAGCGTCACGTCGCGTGACTTGTTACGTACAGCACAAGTGCCAAGCCGCACGTGTGTTTGTTTGGGAAGCAGCCAGCGCGTAATGGAGGAAATGAGTGTGCCGACTAGAAAAATCAACCGAGCGTGACCGAAGAGAAAACAGATGACGGTTCCAACGCCGGAGAGATTGTCGAACGGAAGAGCCAGAGAAGCTCCGTAGTGTGAAGGTATTTCGGCTATTTCAAGTCTGACAAAAAACAGAGTAGCTGCACTTTAAATGTGCCGAAAGCAAGTCTGGAAATACAATAAACTGGTGCATGCGTCACACTGTGCGCCACGTTATTGTTTCGGTGAAATGAATTTCTACAATACTGTTACTGTTAATTCTACTCTCTGCAGTGTTTAAATGCTTACATATACACACAGTTACTGTCCCTCCACACATACGACTCGGTTCTGCTTCTATGCCCCAGCTTTGTTTACTTTTTCCCACCGAGGCTTCTAGACTTCTGATTGGCCAACATTTCTGCACGGTTAGGAATCTAGCGCCACCTGCTGCTTTGGCATGTTCATAGCAGCGTTTTCCTTCATTTCTGCCTTTATGTGTGGACGGGATTATTTTTTAAAACGAAAACGGAAAATCTCCGTTTTCAAAAATACCCGTGTACGTGTGGACGTAGCCTCAGTCTCTGACTGGAAGCGCTAATTCATCATTCGGCTTTTGTCAGACTAAAGTAACTGTTAAAACTGTTTGAAAAGCTCAGCTATACAACAAGGAGAGATTGAGAATTTCCTTTTAGTTCTCAGTTTATTTGATATTGACAAAAGTTAGTCAGTTTTGTCTGTTCTTCTGTAAAACAAACTAAGATTTATTTTTAGAATTAATATTTTGTTTCTAAGTGGAATTGACAATTTAGTCTGTTTCGTTTGTTCTATTTTGAAACTTAAACGCTTTAGCGGCTGCCTTTTGTGTAGTTTGCAATATTTGCCTTTATCTATCTGAAAAAGTCTCATGTTCCTTAAGTACATCTACCCTGTTGAACTTATTATGGGAAATAAATATTTAAATAAAAACAAGCTGCTGATTATTTCACATTTTACTTGTGAGCAACGGCACATTTAAATCTTACAAATATAGTTATTTGGCTGATATCGTGATAGATATCGTTATCGCCTGAAATGAAAAAAACATATCGTGATATGAAAAAATCTCATATCGCCCAGCTCTAGTTGAGACAGTACAAAAGGTGAACACAGCTACTCCAGCATCATCCATTCGACTCTGAAGTCTCAAGATGAGTGAGTGCCATCTTGGTTTAAAACACATAACAGATGTAACGTGGAAGAGTGGGCCGGCCTGTGAAACTGTGTTCAGCATTTCATGGATAATCCTACTTGTTAAAGCATAATGTGATCAGGATCTACCAAACTTAAGTTTTCATTTGTTGCGATCCAAAATGAGTGAGCAGCACACAAACATTTTCCTCAGCCTTCTCTTTATAGAAACTCTAAATCCTTTAGGTTTCTTGGCTGCCCCTTGTCAACTCAAAGCTTCAGATCACAGATCGTCTATAGGACTGAGTTCTTTAGGCTGGCGAGTGCACTCCACGACCGTGCTTCTCTTTACCCACTTCTTTGCTGCCTTCTATTCTAGCTGGGTTGTAGGAGATTAAGTACTTAATTCATTCAATGACATCCAAATCAATTGATTACTTTTATGTAATATTAATATTTAGTTGATATCCTGCCCCCATTTAAATGAAACCACCATAAAAATTACAGATCAGAGAAATGTAGAGTGATGGCTGACCTATCGAAGACAAAGCGCATGAGCTGCAGGTTGAGGGTTGGAGGAAGGCTGTGCAGCTTGATCCTTCGGGTGGCATTCTGCTTACTCTGACACGTCTCACAGAAGTAGCGGTTTTCCCCATCCAGCTTCTCCTCCTGCAGAGTGAGGAGCAAGGAAAATAAAGTCAGAGCATTTAAAAGGCAATTCAATTCAAACTGGACAGATCTAATATATGCTAACATGTGACTGATTCTGATTTGAAATAAACTAATTCACTAATGTCATCTACAAACTGCGTGTAGCTGAATGACAGATACCTTTAAGAACTCGGTGACACACTCAGTCAGGCTCTTGTGGCCCTGGATGTTCAGCTCTAGCTCGTAAAACCGCGATGGAAGAGCAGATGATCGTCCACACTGGTTACACCTGATGAACAGCCAAAACAACAGATTTCCACCTCTGCTTTATGCACTCTCAAAAACGCCAGCTGGGTCATTTTTGAGATGAATGTTTTAAAGTTTGGGGGGAAAGTCCTGAAGTTTTTCAGTTTTTTTTAAATACTTACTAAGCATCCCATTCTTCTTCAAACCAAAACCATAAAACTGCTGAGCACTAGGGATGGGTATCGAAACCCGGTTCTCAACAAGAACCGGTTCCCACTGTTTCAGTTCCTTGGAAGTGTTTGCCATTTTTGCAAACGATTCCCTTATCGATTCCAGTCGCCCCGAATGACGTCACCACGTTGCGGAGCGTCATTTACCTGGCAGGAAACACGGCGGCTCAAACGCTCAAAAGTTTGGTTACACTTTACGAGAACGGATGACAACAGGGCAACTTGCAATACTTGCAAAGTAGAGATTTCATTTAAGGGAGGAAACACTACGAATATGCAAAAGCATTTGCTCACAAAACACGCGATGACCTTAAATGAATGTCGTGTTTTTAATTCCGCTCCGGACTCGTGAATCTCAACCCAGCAGCAGCGGTAACGTTTGCACGTCCTCTCCCGTTAATGCAGCAGGTAAATAATCAACAACAGTGCATATTATGTTAGCGCGATCTGCCTTATTACAAACCTGCCATTACTGTGCATTTAGTGACCATGACGAGACAGAGTCTGGCTCAGATGCTGGCAGTTCTCGCTGCAGTCTGCCGGCAGCGTCTCCTTTCAGGCAGGATAGACGAATGTCACCGAGCAGTGACTCAGTTTGTGGTCAAAGGCTTGCACCCGTTTGCCACAGCAGATGATTTTCAGTAAGTGAATGTGTTTAATTGTAGGCAGGGACATTACTGGATATTCTTGTGTAATTGCTACAGAATAATTTATGTTAAACTTTGTTATTGCTACAGAAGAATATTTATTTTCTTATTTTACATTTACAATATTTTTTCCTGGGGACCCTGTGACACCCCATTGAAGAGCCGTAGGCTGGATCTCTTAAGATCTCACTGCTGGGTTTGTAAGGCCATGTTACTCCTAAATTTCTATCTTGTTCAAAGAGAAGATATAAAACACAGTTCCAAGTGTTCTCCTTTTTTAAAGAGAATCGATAAAGAATCGAATTGTTAAACAGAATCGAAAATGGAATCGGAATCGTGAAAATCTCATCAATCCCCATCCCTACTCAGCACATTTGAATGATTCATGTTGCAGTCCAAATGCTAACTCTAATATGAAATAAATATGCACACACACTAAGCCACACCTGTGAAACCCCTCCTATGTAGCAAACGGCAGAAACATAAGATAAAGAACTATTTTCCAAGAACTGTAAACATAAACAAGCAGCACATCTGTGTGGAACAGGAGACCTTCCTGTCTTCCTCATCACTGCATTCTGACAGGAACCAGCCTGACACACAAATGTGCCGTGTCCAAATCACTGTGTAGTTTTGTGTCAAAGTCAGAAAAGCCATTGTATACCGTTCTTATGAGCCAAGGCCCAACAACTCACTCACAGTTGGGGTTCAAACTACAGTTCTGTAAGGGTTAGCAGGGATACAGACTGATGGAAAACTTAATCTTCAGCAAAGAAGTGTATGTATGCTGAGTTTCTACCAACCAATGTAACGTGATGTAATGTTCTGTACTGACACTAAACATGTTCTAAGAACATGTTCTCCAAACGTTAAGCACTTAGAGCTTCAGCTTCACAGACAGAGCTCCATCTGCGTCAGGCTTTGACAGCAGAGCTCTGAGGTGAGCATTTACACGTGTTAGTACTATGTCACATGTGAAAAACAAATCCACACACAGCAGTACTCTATTGAAACAAGTGTAAGTAATAAGAAGCCTTACACAGTAACATAGGAGAACTGTCCACAGAACTGCTGCTGAATGACGTTCCGCAGGTTCGGGTTCTTCTGTTTGGACAGTGTGTCCTCCAGCAGGGACAGGAACAGCTTCGAGAACTCCTGGGCATCCTGAAAATAAAGGCTCTGAAGTCAGTAGGACAAAAAGCAGAGTGTGTGCACGTTCCTAACAAGCTTGAAAGCCAATATTTGCTATGAGCACCTTTATTCTTCAACACATTCTCAACTCTTAGGCAAATTTTCTCTGAGTGTCATTTGTATACGTGTTTGTAATCGGCTGCTCGTCGTTTTTGCACTGCTAGAGCTGCAGCTACTGAAACACAGAACACCCACTAAGAATGTTCAACGAGTAAAATTCATTTCACTTTGACCTGCAACAAACCAACGCGATGGCCACATCTATGGAACAGTGCGCTTTAATGTTTGAATGGATCCAGTTTAAAGTGTGGAGCTCAGATGTGCAGCCATGAGCAGCCAACAGCAGCACCAAAATACACACTCGGCCATGAACTAGTTCACTGGAATTAAAATGTTTATCTGACCATTTTGTCTGCTAAATCAACAGAACAGCCACTTTCTGCAGCATTAATTGCACGGGCTTTGTTGCAGCAGTATTGTATTTTGTGACCTCGGTTCTCTGAAAATGTCTGACTGGAGTAGGTGACACATTTTCTGTGGAGGAAGCCTCCAATGACCCATGAAGTAGCTGTTTTAGATTGGTCACATGATGTCAACGCCACACACAGGGGAAACCTTCGGTTAACTAGCTGATAACTAGCTTCATTTGACTGTTTATCCAGTTTGGCAGTGTTAGGGAGTTAATCCAGGCCGCACACTGGTTGACCTGACTTTGTAATACAGCCCACAGTTCTCGAGGTGACTTACCTTGAAAACAAAAAAACCTTAAAAAACCCCAAACACCTAAAAACATAAAGTACAGCACAATAATTGACTATATCTGGGTTTTTCTTCCTGATTTACTGCTAAGTGTTGATATTATTCAATTATAATGTGATTTGTACATGCCTCTTATGGGAACCAACTGTGGCTTCTAGTAACAAAATGGCTAAAAATACAGTTTTGCCAAGTTTCTGTTATGTGTACAGAACAGCGATTCATCCTGTAAGTTACGTGTGCTTTTTAATGCTCGAGTGATTCACAGATCAGTGTTTAGTGGCTTAACAAACATTCCTTTGAAAATGTTCAGGTACAAAGACTGGACTGAAACAAAAGCAGTGTGCAACAAAGAACTTCAGATTGTCTCAAAAGATATTGTGAGATCATTTTGCCTGGCTCCTTGGACACATAGATAAATGGGACTGAATGTACCTGTTGCTGTCCTGTGTCCAGACCAAGTGCTTTCACTAGCCCTGAAGGGTCGATGTACTTTCTGTTGCTATTCTGCAGGAGAGCGAACAGATACTGTAGATGCTCACAGATGGACTGGGGCTCGTAATCTGAAATAGACAGAGGATAAGCCTTCACAGTATACTGTATATGCACTGTCACAGTAGCTAACATAAAAAGTCAACTTTTGCTTTAAGCAAATTATGTCAGTTACTTGAAAATACATTCAAAACAGTAGAAATGAGTACTAGTCCAGCAGAGCATTGGGCCTTTCACATTTCACACAAGAAAGTTTGAATTTTGCTGTGCGCTTGCCAAATACTCCAAGCTGCTCTCCAATGCATCCATCAGACTGAATGTGAGTGAGATGACTGTATTCTCCTCCGTTTTGGTTGTTCCGTGAAGTGATGGTGCATGTAATGATCAGTCTTTTTGTCACACACTCACACCGCGAGGTGCAACTGGGGCAACTCAGGGTTCAGTATCTCGCCCAAGGACCGAGATACAGACCACACAGACCAGAGAAACCAGGACTGCAGGACCAGGGATTGATCCTCCAACACTGGGATTGGTAGAAGACCCAGGTGCTTTACAAGAAAAGTTACATTTACTCATACATTCACAAACAGCTTGATTCTGGACACTTTTGCATCACACACACGGCCAATTTAGAATCTAACAACCAACCCTGTGTTTGTACTTTGGGTAGGAACCAGTATGGGAAATGGACTGGTTCTTATACAGCATTTTTCTACTCTGAGCACTCAAAGTGCTTTACACAACTTGTTCATTCACCCAATCACACAAGCACTTTTCCCTAATAGGTTACTAAGTGCTTTCTAACTAACGTTCGCACAACATTAATACTCTGATGGACGCATCGGAGAACAACATGGGGGTAGTATCTCGCCCAAGGATATTTGGCATGCAGACTGGAACAGACTGGGATCGATCGAACCACCAACCTTCCAGTTAGTAGGTGACCTGCCTGCTCTACCACCTGAGCTACAGCCACCAGTATCAGTAGGAATCTATGAAAGCACAAGAACAAGTGCCAACTACTGCATACCGACGTGTGTACTATGTTATTTATATGTACAACAAGCAACAACACCTTTCCAAATCTGGCTAAAACCTGCCGAGTTTACTTGGAAAACAAATAAAAACACAGAAGCAGCCCAGGATTTAGTTTTGACTTATACCAGACTCAGTGTCATGTTCCTCTGCTCTTGAATTTTGGCACTGATAGAGACTCCTACGCAGCTCCAGGTTGTGGAACCATACTTGCAGAAATGTGTTGACGTAACATGTTGCACCAAGGTTGGTCAACCCAACAAATGTGTTCTAGAAAGGGGCAGAGACAGACAGAGAGACATAACCTTATCTTTACATATACTGTTTCTACATGTGGCCAGGACTTGGACTGTCAATCATCAAGCAAGGCAGCCAAAAAAAGGCCATGTGAGAAAATCATTTGCAGTACCTTTTCTCGACGTTCTGAATTTGGGTCATCGATACTGTGAAAAGCACTTTCATCAATTTCTCCAAGCCATGCCTGTTCACCAATACCAACCAGGCAGTTGGGATTCCCTTTGCAGTTCCTCCTGGAAAAGCAAATGAATACTATTAACTTTACTGGTTCACACTTTGGCTACATGGCTCTTAAACAACGCACAGCTGACAAACACAGCCACCCACACATTTAGAATAGAATTCAACTTTATTGTCATTGCACATGTCACAGGTACAAGGCAACGAAATGCAGTTTGCATCCATCCAGAAGCGCTTTAGCCACGATATAGATATATTACACATATATTAGCAATAATATAGATATATTTGTATCCAGGTAGGGGCCACGGGGTGAGACCAATAATGGTTTTTGTAGCGCAACCATAGCAAACAGTGCGGACCTTAACAAGACACTAGCAAAGTGTCTGTGTGCTAGGCTGAGCTAAGTTGTGCAATGTCAAATTCGAGAGTGGGTCTTCATTAGCTTTCCTACAGTCTATAAAACTGCTCCACAGACTTGATGCTTGTCCGCAAGCGAGGGAACAGCCGACCATTAAGCCTTTAACTAATCTGAATATAATGTAGTTCAACAAATGGGGTATTTTCACTAACATGCGCTATCACAACAAACATTGTTTAGAAATGTTGATACTGTACCTGCAGGCACCTCTTTTGCAGGCCGGGAGGTTGATTCGATATGCTAGCTCTATATGCTCCTGCCTGATTTCTTCTGGTTTCACAGTTTCCACCCAACGCCAAGCCGCTTTCTCCAGCTGTACGCGAGGCGCCATAATTCTATGGAGTAACGTTAACCTCTGCCACACATACGACACGAAAAAACCCCCAAAAGACTCAAGTTAACTAAAGTGGAAACAGGAATGCTAAAACTGTCGGCTAGCCGGAGTTATCGCTGGCCGTGGCTTGTTTCTTGAGCAACCTCCAGGTAGCCAGCTAATGCTAGCGTTCTCTCATAACCCTGTTGAACATAGTTGTAAGTCCATGAGTCCACAACGTAACAACGGAAGGGTTAATAAAAGACGACAAACTACCACTAACAGTATTTGCAGGGTAACGCCAGAAAAACAACACTCTTACTACGGTTAGCTAGCTAGCTAGCTAAAATGTAGCCCGACCGGCTGTGCTAGCAAGTCATTTTCCTCTGTACTTTCTATTTAACGCTCTCTAACGCTAACGTAGCAAGTTTATTGTGTTAAGGTCAAATTTCTCGAACCGTTCATACGTGCAGCTGCTTCACCAAAAGTATTTATGTATTTTCACATTTTATTCACGGTTTATTTTAGATTTAGCGCCCTTGCGTCAGTTTATAAATAAATTACTTCTCCGCTCAAAATCAACACGACGTCAAAATGTGACGTCGCTACTCTTCGGAGGAGGAGGGGCCTGCTCTCTGCACAAATGATGGGAAAGCGTCAGTTATGAGTTTCACTTCAATAAGCTGCTGCCTGTGTTGTCGACGCGGTGTTTACTCCTCGGATACTGTAATTCTGAAATTTCTCGCTGTCTGTCTGAATGTAATAGAAAAGCCAGCCGGATGGAAACGCGCTGTAAATATAGTTGGACCGAAGCCTGTCAAGCCTGCGATACGTGTTTGGCACTGATGTTATTTAGCCTGGGGCTAATGTGGGATACGTGTGTGTCTGTGTGTGTTAGAGGTGGCCAAAAAGAGACATTATATACTTCAGTAGGAGGTGACATGCTTATTAAAACATTCTGGTAAAAGTATTGATTTAACTTTTTTACTCAAGTAAAACTGAAAGTGCAGGTTGTGAAAAATAGTCAAAGAAAGTAAAAAGTAGGACGTTTCTGTGCAAAACGGAACCTTGTGCTGTATTAATCTAATAAAATGATATTAGTTAGTGATGGGCAGATGAAGCCCCATGAAGCACTGAAGCTTTTCATCCAATTGGTTCACCCCAACGCGAAGCTTCATGAAGCTTCATTTGCTCTAGCAGGACACCTACTGGACGTAAAAATAATAGCTGGCATGAATTTGAAGAGTGTGGCATTTTGCACACAGCCTGTAAATGTCAACAACAAAAGGAGTGTGTAAAACATCTATATTGTAGTGATGCAGTATACTGTGTATATTTATACTGGCAGTATGGAAAATGATCATTTGGAAATGCTTAAAATGGAAATGATCATTTACTGTGAGGTGAGGTGTGGTTGGGGTGTGGACAGTGGTTGTGCTTTTGTAACGTTGAGGTATGGACAGCTACACACTGAGGCTTTGAGCCTCAGTCCTGCCTGTTCACATTTTATTCTGTAAAAACTACATTTTCACTGCTTTTACGTCCTTTTTAGTGGGGAGAACATAGCTAGGATTTAATGATTTAACAAATCTTTTAAATCCTTTGTCCTCCACAATGCTAAATGGCTGGGAGTCCTCAATCACCATGGTAACCAGGTCTTCATCTATTGGAGATTGTTCTCCTGAGGAAAGACAATAAAGACAAAGCACAAATATAAATATCACACACGTAACTTATAACAGTTGTATAATATTATATCATTTAGTAACATTACTGCATCCTATATTATCATTGCATTTGATGGCTCACCTGGTCTTGCTCCACAATCGGTGTTCCCCTTATTCTCATGCAAAGCTCTGTAGTGCCTAAGCATGGATGAGGTGTTGTTGTTATATCCCAGCTCCCTGGCACATAGCAAACACTTCACCTTGTACAAAAGTCAAGACAGCTTAACATAAATTGTATTGCACCATCAGTATCATGAAAATACATCTTCTGTAGAAATTTACATACCTTGTTGGGAGGAATAAGATCAAAATGTTCCCACACAGGGGAGGACATCCTCCTCTTCTTAGCTGGCTCCATTCTCTCCTGACTTTCTCTCCTCACTCTCATAAACCTCCAAACTGTCTCCAAACTCTCACTAACAACTCTCCATCAAACACCCACATTTTGATTGAAGTCTGAGGGGTTTATATCGCTGTCATAGCTCGCGGCAAAGTTCGAACCACTTCATGAACCAGTCACGTGGTACAGCCGGGCAGCGAGGCTTCGGACGTCATCATTTTCAGCTCCTCCCATAAATGAAGCAAGCCTCGATACGCGCTTCGCGGAAACGCCCCCTCCATTACTCGACACAAGCTTCGAAGCCTCGATACAGAACGTCACATCACTAATATTAGTATATGGTGCTGTGTTCCAAAAGGATAACTGGAGGTGAGCCTGAGGAAAGCAGGGAGGATCATCCAGTCACACTCTGTTCACACCACTTCCTCTTGTGTTATACTTATGTATATACACACATATACACATGTGTATGTATATATGTGCATGCATTCTTTTTATTTGTACATACATTCATGCCATTCATTGCTTTTTTTTTATATATTTCTTATATTTTATTTATTTATTTTTTATGTTTCTTATATTTTGGACACCACTGTTGTTTGTGAAGCTTGCACACAAGAATCTCACTGACATGTGCTGCACCAGTGTACCAGTAATGTGATGTGACAATAAAAGTGATCTGATAGAAACTGTACCTCTGTCTAATTACCCCTGTTGTGAATCAGTTATGTAGAACATGAGCACAGATAAAGAAGGCGAATGTAAAGCAAACAGTTTTTGTTGCCTACACCGTAGACGGTGATTCAGGGAAAACTCACAATCAGATTTACAAGTATTTGAAAATTCTCTTGACAGTAACAAAGTAGTGAACGGGATTCTCCTTTGTGTACAGACGGTGTTCATGTGACCTGGGCCTGTGCTACAAAGCCAGGGTTTCTTACTGTCATTTGATTGGCTCACCCTAACATCAGTAGTCAGGAACACGAAGCTGGTTAATGGTTCTTAGTCGTGATGGGCGTGGCATTGGCAACATCTGACCAATCACAGTGAACTGCGGCTTTGCAAAGGATAATTTAGTATCAATAGTGCTTCATACGTGCAGTTTGGTTAATAAGGCCAGAAAAGAGCTTCCGTATTAACGACACTTAGAATCCTCCCAGGGATCTTGCTGTCTGACCACAGAATCGACGGCTAATAACATCACGGAGAAGCTCGCAGCTATTAACGGGAGACTGAGAGACCAGTGTCAAGTGTTAAAAAACAGCTTGAAATTCTCAATTACCTTCGGCGCCAGCTCAAGGCTGGAGCCGAACAACAACTCCCTGATAACGACTGTGTTGAGTCTGTTCTTCCCATTCCATGCAAGGCCACCTGGGTTGGCTGGAAGACTGTTTACTTAGCCTGGCAGGGCGAAGGACACTGTCTCAGCTGAACTCTGGACACGCACACACAGACATATACTGATACTGATAAGCACTCACTGACGCGTCACCCTCCCTACCCCGGATTCAACGCCACCTCCAACGCTTACCTCCCCCATGATGTGGACATCGGGTCAGCTGGAGGCGCAGTCGAAGATTGCAGCGGTCCCAGATCAGATGTGCACACTGGAACTCTTTCCCATGTTGCTGTCTGTGTTTATTGTGTTATGGTGTGTTGATATCTGTGCATTCCTGTATTATCCTTCTGTGTTACACATTTCGATGTTTTTTTCCTCGCTACCTGGCCTGACCTGTCTCCCCAATGTGATGTTTGTGTTGTATGTACGGTCGGAGGTCTGTCATCTCGGTTGTGGGCAAAAGACCTGCAACTGACAAATAAAGGCCATCTCATCATCTCATCTTCGAGGAATAGCGATGCTATTTTCCGGAGACTTGGCTGGTCACAGTGATCTCTTTGGACCTGGCCTGTTAACTTAAACCACAACACTGTGTAACAGCAGCAGTCTCTTGTGTTAAGTTGTTTTCGTTTATGCCTTCTCTTGTTGTCTCTGTGAATATTCATCTAATTAGGATAACTATAATAATGCAGTAAAATAGCTTACTGGGCAGCTCTTTGCATTAGCTATTCACACATACATAATCTGCTTATCTGTGCTATCAATATCCTGCCTCTGAGAAACATTGTGTTGAGCTGCGTCTCTCACTGCTGAAGTAACCATGACCCAGCAGAGCTGAGATGTTGACACAGCTGAAACATACGTGGAGAAGGGGAATTGTGTGCAAATCTCCAGATGTGTGGGTAGACCTTTGTCATGTCAGAATATACAGACATGTGACAAACTAAAGGACAAACATGAAACACAACAAGTGCAATGTGTGTCAATGTTGGTTAGGTCTCATTCAAGCCCTGGAACCAGCCCTGGGCCTCTCATAAAACAATCTAACGAGCAGATACGCATTAAAAATATCTATCTATCTCTTAACAGTCCCCCTTTTTCATTTCTCCCCTGAGAAATGAACTAATCCCTTATTTATCCATTACATTTACTTACATGTTAAAAGCCTAGAATATAACATAAGTGATTCTGCTAAACAAAACAAAGCCTTTCAATTGCCCAACCCTACCTGTCCCCTCAACGGGTTGTATGTTTTCAATGTTTCCTCATTAGTTTGTCATAATTACTTCTATCCACAATTAATAAATGAAACAAATAAATCACGTTGTGAGACAGCACCTTGCATTTACACAAGGCTGTGATCTGCCCTAAATCCATGTCCTTCACCCCCTTTTCAACTAGAATCCCAGTTTAATTTTCTTTCAATCCCAGTTTAAAACTGACTTCCCTCAGCGCACACTGTAACTCCAAAAAGATGAAATGAGCTTTTGCTGGTAAAAGGTCCTACTTTACTTTTGTCACTGGTTTGGAAACAGCCTCTATAAAGTTAACCTGTTTCCTCTTTAAAAAGTTACCTCGTTTCTTCGTTAAACTCAGTCCTGGTTTCTTCGCCCCCTTTAACGGGTAACGCATATCTTTTATGCTCACATTTAACCTTTGTCTAACGAGCTTTCAGTCTCTTAGGCTGCGTTCACACTGCAGGCGAAAGCGCATCAAATCCCAATTTTTCAAATCCGAAAATGTTTTTGACCCTCTGCGACCCATATCCGATCATGGTGTGACAGTGTGAACGGCACAAATCCAATATTTTCAAATCCGATCTGGGTCACTTTCGTATGTGGTGCTGAATCCGATACATATCCGATGTTTTAGAAAGCGACTGCTGGTTTATGGTCAGGTCTTTTACGTCACTGACACAAGACAGACACCAATTATCAGCGCCGGAGGAGACATCGTGAAGGCTTCCTGGCCATGCGGTGAAACTGCTGGGAAGACAACGTGAACATTTTCTTTGTACTGTATAATCTGCAGATTCTGACAGAAATCTGCAGCTATCCTCTGAAGCAGCAGTACGGATCATTATTAGGTTATTCACATTATTATGTAAATAACAAAATAAAGCAAAAATTGGGAAACGTAAAGTCCGAAGTCTTTATATTAAGGCCATCAGTCAAACATACTGTTGCTCTGGGTCTAAGCAGAGCGCGTTGTGTGTGACGTCTTCTTTTGCGCATGCGGGCGCTCTGAGCGTTCACACTAGAGCGCGTTTGCTGTCACATTTTATTTGTGGTGTGAACAAGCAGACAAAAACATCGGATTTGATCAAAAAATCGGAATTGAGCATCAAGACCTGCAGAGTGCAGAGGTGTGGACTTGAGTCACATGACTTGGACTCGAGTCAGACTCGAGTCATTAATTTTATGACTTTAGACTTGACTTGAAAAAATGTTCTAAGACTTGTGACTTGACTTGGACTTTTACACCAATGACTTGGGACTTGAATTGGACTTGAACCGGTTTACTTGAAAAGACTTGATATTTCACCCCAAATATAAAATTTAACATACATATTATATAGAGATTGAAAATGTGACGTCATTCACGGGTAGAACCGCAAAGGATTCTGGGAACTCGTGGCAAGCGGTACTAGCGCACGCAGGCTTTCAATTAAAATCAGTTACACAGCGATAAAAAGAAACACAAAAATGTCAAGAAGCCGTTGTACTATTAACTGCAATAGCCGGTCGCATGACAGCCACGGGAAGCCGACGGGTAAAGAGATCGGTTGTTATCGGATTACGTCGTTGAAGAGAAATTGTTCAGCCATGTTTCCGAAGTAACAAAGACGCGACTGGATTGCAGCCATTCAAAGATCAAATATAACGTCCCAGAACACTCCAGCTCACAGGTTAGTCTGCTCCAAGCATTCCCACAAAGGTCAGAGTTTTTTAGTAGTTAATGCGTCATTTTCATAACATAATTGGTGATATAGGTTACAAGCAAGTCTGGCGCTGAACAGAAATTGTCGCGCTATGCTCCTTTGTTTATTGTGCATAAATAGTGAATTATCCTGACACAATATTGCGTTTCGCTTCTGTTATTATGGTACATTGACAAAAACATATACTTTTATTCACAGGATAAAACAGTTGTTTTGTATCACTAATTGCCCAGTACGATTACAGCATACAGTATTATTGTCACTGCTACATTTCTGTGATGCTACCAGAAATTATTTCCACTACTAATTAATTACCGTTGAGCTCAAAGGTCCTATTAATAAACGGTTAAGGAATGTGTATTTATGACGACAATTTGTGAGACTGGTAAACTTATGATACGTACGATGGTCTTTCGTTCTACACGGTGCATTTCAAGGTCCTGCACCCATCCGTCGGTAAACTGTACCTGGGCTTGTTGCAGTGACCTGAAGTTACTAAACTTCATGAGTGTATGCACTCACTCCAAGAACCGTATGATTATAAATATGCATATAAATATGCTACGATGAGATAGCTGACTTCATCTAACTAGCAAATGTTGTCCAGGCTATGTTGGTGATACAGTTTTTTTTAATGTGTATGATATTTTTGTCATGCGATTTTAAAGCCGGTCCTACAACCGCATCCAAGAATAACATGCAGCTTATCTCAGAACTGTCGGTGAAAATTATTCTTGGAGCTAGGTTTAATTGAGCTGCATTTTAAAGAGGTGCAATTTCACAATTTGTGTATATTTTCTAAGTTCACTATTTTGTCATGTGTTGAGAAAAACACAGATTTTAAAATTACATGGTCTAATATTTACATTTAGCATAACTGCAACATTATTTTTTCGTTTGTTTTTTTTAAAGACTCGAAAGGACTTGAAATTCAAAATTTCAGACTTGTGACTTGACTCGGACTTTTACACCAGTGACTTGAGACTCGACTCTGACTTGCCTGACATTACTTGAGACTTACTTGAGACTTGAGGATAAAGACTTGAGACTTACTTGAGACTTGCAAAACAATGACTTTGGTCCCACCTCTGGCAGAGTGAACGCAGCCTATGAGTTAGCTCTGTGACAGATTAGCGCCCTGCTGTGGGTGGAGCCTGCCTCTTGCTCCATGGCAGCTGCAGTCGTGACCCTGATAAGCAGTGGATGAATGAAGAAACTGGATGCAGTAAATTCAGTAAATTGCATTGGTTTGGGGTAAATAACCAGACATTTACACAAAACATACATATTTGGCTATTATTTCAAACTGCTACGATTTTTGAAAACATTTGTTTTAGGAAATAATACTAATAATAATAATAATAATACATTTTATTTGAGGGCACCTTTCAGAAACCCAAGGTCATCTTACAAAAGAACAACATTAATAAAAGGAGCAATAGTCATAAAATACATAAGTTAAAATTGCAGAGCTTGACAACAGATAAAATCAGCACTAAAGCGAATAAGCCAGTTTGAACAGATGTGTTTTGAGCTGTGACTTAAATATGGAAAGAGAGTCAATATTTCTTAGTGCAGGAGGAAGAGAGTCCCAGAGCGAGGAGCAGAGCGACTGAAAGCTCTGCTCCCCACAGTGATGAGATGTGAGGATGGAACAGTAAGATGAACAGCAGATGAGGATCTGAGAGGGCGGGAAACAGTGTTGATCTGGAGCAGCTCACACAAATATGAAGGAGCAGATTTATGGACACACTTGTACGTGAGAAGTACGATTTTAAAGTTTATCCTGGTTTCTACGGGCAACCATGAAGCTGCTGAAGAACTGTTGCAATATGAGCTCTTGACAGAGTAGGAGTTACGACCCGAGCTGCAGAGTTTTGGAGAAGTTGGAGTTTATGAAGGGACCTTTTAAGGAGACCAAATAAGAGGGAATTGCAGTAATCAATGCGGGACGTAATAAGACTATGGACAAGGACGGCAGCAGCATGGGGAGGAAGGAAGGGGCGGAGTCGGTTAATATTACGCAAGAGGAAGTAAGCAGACCGGGTTATGGAATTAATGTGAGACTGGAATGAAAGAGTATTATCAAGTATGACACCCAAACTCTTACCCTGAGGGGAGGGAAGGGTGGGAGAACTTGCCTCCCTGCATTCGTGCACTGTACTGAATAAAACAGGTAAAGTGTGATTTTTCTGGATGCAGCAGTTTCATTCGTTTGGAACTATCACTTTAATTATGCAGTCTCATCATCTTCTCAATCCTGGCGCTGTAATGTAAGCCCCATGGCTCTGTGAATGCAGCACTGTGGAAGAGATGAATGGGGAGGCCCCGCCCCTGCTCAAGAAGAGGAGGAGCCACCAGAAACAGTCGGGTCACCACCGGGATACCTCAACCAACTGCGCACAGGTCCTCTGGCAAATGCTCCGTTTATTTCACGTCTGTGATTAAGGTAAGCGTTCATTTCAGTTATCCTCTCTCTCTGTTTACAAATCGTTTAATAACTGGACAAAAGAATTATCCTGTAAATAGGAAAACAAATGTAACTTTACATTTAATAAAACACTCTTGTCTCCAGCATAGATAATTAGCACTTGTGAAATGTTAAGTTATTGTATGTTATCAAATTTTCCACACAAGAAAACTAATGAAATATACACATGTCATAATTTAACATATGACGTTTAGTATGCACTGCCAATATTCAAGGAAGCTCAGTTTCAAGTCCACATAATAAAACAAGCAGTGTTTGTCAGGGGATATGGCAGGAGTGCAGGAGAAGGCAGGCTGGACGGGGAGATTAAGTAAGCACAGGTATTTATCGCTCTAATCCTCTGCCTTTTTGAATCCTGTGGCCCTGATAAGTAGAAATGGGCTTTGCCAGTGAGAAGTGAGCTCAGGCTTGGACATGCAACTGTTTATGTAACACGGGGGAACTGGGGTGACATCTTAAGGGTTGCAAAGGACTAGATAGGCTTAGGGTTCAGTCCTCCATTCTCCAAAGCATCAGATGTGTATAAACTCTATGTACATCCCCATCCCCAGGCTAAGAAATGAACTTTTCAGACCACTCTCTCATAATCGAGTAGATGTGTTGTTTAAATGTGCATATTTACATGCTGATAATAAAATTTCTCAGTTAGACAAGAACTAGTCAATCTTACCAATATACTATTTCAAAAAGAATAAACAACATATTGAAATAAACCTTTAAACACAAAATAACAGAAACACACCTGGAAGAAGACACAGGACATACACCTGAGTGTCTTAAATAAAATTTGCTGCAGGTAATACAAAGCAGAGAAGGACTGACAAATACACATCACTGACAGACGGCGTGGAGTGGACAGGAGTGGACCCAAAGGCAGACGAACGAAACGTGGAAACAGAACTAGATTGGAACTAAAAGCGTGCCTTTTATTATGGCCGAAAACAAAACATTAACCAAACATGAAAACCAACTAAATGAGAAACTAATCACAAGATCCTAAACTTGGAAAACGAAATAGACGAAAACCAGGAACACTAGAAAATTCAAGAACAGTTGAGACTTGGGAAGTTAACAGATGATGAGCAGAGGGAGACACAGCTGACACACAAGAACACACACAAAGATGTAGACTGTGACAACAAGAGACGTGGAACACGCAGACATAGGGAGACGGGGCGGGACACAAGGGAGGGACACAGACGACAGAGAGACAAGGACACACACAGAGGACAGAGAGACAAGGACACACACAGAGGACAGAGAGACACAAGGACACACACAGAGGACAGAGGGACAGACGGACACACACAGAGGACAGAGAGACACAAGCACACACAGAGGACCGATGGACAGACGGACACACACACAGAGGACAGCGGGACAGACAGACACACACAGAGGACAGAGGGACACAAGCACACACAGAGGACAGATGGACAGACGGACACACACACAGAGGACAGAGGGACAGACGGACACACACAGAGGACAGAGGGACACAAGCACACACAGAGGACAGAGAGACAGACGGACACACACAGAGGACAGAGGGACAGACGGACACACACAGAGGACAGAGGGACACAAGCACACACAGAGGACAGATGGACAGACGGACACACACAGAGGACAGAGGGACAGACGGACACACACAGAGGACAGAGGGACACAAGCACACACAGAGGACAGAGAGACAAGTACACACACAGAGGACAGAGGGACACAAGGACACACACAGAGGACAGGGACACAAGGACACACAGTGGACAGATGGACAGACGGACGCACACAGAGGACAGACAGACAAGTACACACACAGAGGACAGAGAGACACAAGGACACACACACAGAGGACAGAGACACAAGGACACACACAGAGGACAGACGGACACAAGACACACACAGAGGACAGAGACACAAGGACACACAGAGGACAGACGGACACAAGGACACACACAGAGGACAGCGACACAAGGACATACAGAGGACAGACGGACACAAGACACACACAGAGGACAGAGACACAAGGACACACACAGAGGACAGACGGACACAAGGACACACACAGAGGACAGAGGGATGCAAGGACACACACAAAGAGGACAGACGGACACAAGGACACACACACAGAGGACAGAGACACAAGGACACACACAAAGAGGACAGACGGACACAAGGACACACACAGAGGACAGAGACACAAGGACACACACAGAGGACAGAGACACAAGGACACACACAGAGGACAGACGAACACAAGACACACACAGAGGACAGAGACAAAAGGACACACACAAAGAGGACAGACGGACACAAGGACACACACAGAGGACAGAGACACAAGGACACACACAGAGGACAGACGGACACAAGGACACACACAGAGGACAGAGGGATGCAAGGACACACACAAAGAGGACAGACGGACACAAGGACACACACACAGAGGACAGAGACACAAGGACACACAAAGAGGACAGACGGACACAAGGACACACACAGAGGACAGAGACACAAGGACACACACAGAGGACAGACGGACACAGGGACACACAAGAACTGTCCTTTATACACATAGGTTTCATGTGCTTTGATGCTACAGTGCATCAAATGAAAACGCAGACGTTTGGTATTTTTCCTTTGTATAGCTGAATAAATGAAACCTCACTTACTGTAATGATTTATTTCAGCATCATATCGACTCAAACCTGACTCTGTGTACTGAGGCACAGTGCATCAGTGCACACAGTAACTACAGTCACTTAGTTATATGTAGACACTGGAATGCTGCAAACTTTGGCTCAGCAGCACTTTCACATGTGTTGCGTGGTGTAATGTATAAGTACATGTTTCCACTGTCAGCATGAATAACTGATGTGATTTGTGGTTGTTCAGGAAACTACGGCTAAGATGGGCCAGAAGGAGATTGTTTGCAGCTGGAAGAAAAGCACCAGTAACATCAAGGACGTGTTTGACTTCAAGGGGAAGATGGGCTCGTGAGTACTTTTCACTCATGGTGATGCTTCTGTGTGAGGAACCTCTAAGCCTCCCGGAGCACTCAACACACTTTATGCAACATTCACACAAGCCCTGCTTCTGTGTTTCTAGCTAACTAGCTTTCTAGCTAACATTCTCACATATTCAAAGTATCTTGCCTAGCAGAAGACCTGCTCTATCTGCTGAGCTGCAGGCACCCCAGACTACGGAAGCCGTTTCTGCCACAAAAAAGCATCCATAACTCGAAACTTTGAGTTATCTTTCTCAAAATTTCCGCTTATTAACTTGAAATTTCGAGCTAGCTCTGCCAATCAGTAATCTATGTGAAGACGATATATATTTTCACTTCCTTCTCAGTTGAAAAAGTTCTATATTGTTGTTTAGTAACAGGAGCTAATAAACCCAAAGTTGGTTTTCCACACAAACACATGAACAGAGAATGATGATGTAGGAACTGGTCTGATGTCACCAGTGGAAACAGGCTGAGCCGTGGAGCTGACAGGAGACAGGATGCATTTGCTTTCATTAACCTCTCTCAGGTACATCCCAGTCATGCTCAGGGCTGCAGTGCATGTGTGAACCTGTTACTATTGTACTGTTAGATATGCAGCTTCTGGGTTGGGACATTTGGATTGGCTGTGGCCTTTATGTGTGGAGTGTGTATGTTCCACACACCTGTGTGGGCTTCCTTTTGGTACAAAGGTGAGCATGTTACATTTACTGGTGATTTCAAATTGTCTGTAAGGTTGATAAAGTGTTGAATATGTATGCAGTAAATGAAATGTAACTTTGGTCATCATTAGGACCAGAACAGCGCTATAATGTGCCTCAGTTCCACAGTTCTCTGTGAATAATACACAATGTTAACACAATGTTATGGGAAATGAAAGAAGGTGATCCTTGCTGTGCTGCTGTTACTATCCAGATGGGAGTATGCTGTCTGCAGAATGCAGATAATTGTGTCACCCACTCCCAGATTTGGTGTGCAGAGAGTGAAGACTGTTTTCCCCTTGTTCCACATAGGCCACATCTCTGTATCACCTTCATGTGATCTGAGGGCAACTGGTGGATAGTTGTAAGCTCTGACAGCGCTGCCTCAGTGCAGGAAGCAGGCAGAATGCTTTCCACATGCCCAGTATTTACTGGTTAGGCTGAGGCTACTGTTTCCACACTCTGAAATGGTTACTTCTTAGACAAACCCGAATGGAAAAGTTATAAATGGATACAAGACAGCTGGTTGTAAAGGTTTCTCATACTGTTTAAAAGTGTTTTGGCTGCTAACCTGGGAGATACTGGCAGTGTTGGGAAGGTTACTTTTAAAATGTATTCCATTACAGAATACAGAATACATGCCCCAAAATGTATTCTGTAACGTATTCCGTTACGTTACTCAATGACAGTAACGTATTCTGAATACTTTGGATTACTTAATATATTATCATGCTTTTTACAACAACGTGAATGTACTATTGCTGTGTGATTTATTACTATTACTGAAGGTCCGCGACTCCAAACTGTAGTAAAGGGACCTCTGACTAATACGGCGGGGTCCCTGTCGGCTCGTAGCCGAAAAATAGCTTTACTTTGTTGTGTGGGTCAACTTTTCTTGCGAGAGACAGAGAGAGGCGTTGAAAGGCTGCTCCAACAGAACTTATTGTTTTCGGAGGAAAACACGAACACAGCGTACAGTCGAGTCTTAATAGCTTACTTACAGCTGGGCTCGTCAGGCTCTCTTCTTGGCTGCAGTGGTTATTATTATATTTACATGCTTCCAGCTCCCGTTTTTCCTCGATGACAACTCGTACCTTTCCACTCCCCTTTTTCTCCCTCCTCGCTCACAGACCCATAACGTGTATGGCAGTCCATTCTCTCTGCAACACGGACTACACTGCCCATGATGCAACATTCTTTAGAGCTATGCTTGTAGCATTCTGCCTGTTAGCTTAGCACAACAACAACAACAACGAAAAGACGCTCTCTCACCCAGGAAACACACAGTCGCAGAGAGAGAGAGAGTGTCGCCCTGTAACCATGGCAACCGTAACGCTGCCGCCTGGAACAACAGCACGTAGCTGTCAAACAAAACCCAAACAGTCCTGACCCGCGACAATATGAAACAGGAAAGTACCGCAGTGTAATCCATTTATTTCAACAAAGTAACTGTATTCTGAATACCACCTTTTAAACGGTAACTGTAACGGAATACAGTTACTCATATTTTGTATTTTAAATACGTAACGGCGATACATGTATTCCGTTACTCCCCAACACTGGATACTGGCTTCACTAAATCAGTGAAGAGCAGCAACGTATTAAATTAACGTTAGGAGCTGTTTAAGAGCGAGTTAATAAACCCGTCACAGAGTGCATGAGTAAGGCTCCTGTGTGTGAGACGTCAGTCTGAGAACATCCTAGCACTGCTTCATTACAGGATTAAGTGTCTGGCTGCCTACACTTGTGAATGGATGTGCTGAATGTACTTAAAGGCAGGTGTTATGAACAGGTGTCGGCGTCTGTGTGCAGGTCAACACGTGCTGTTCCTCAGGAAATGTAGAGCAGATTTGTTGTACACAAAGTCAAATGAAGTGGTGTTTATACATCATTCTTCTAGCCTCGGTCATCATTCAAAGCACCGCGTTGTATGAGACGTGTTTATTGATTCATACACACACACATTAAACAGTGTTTATCTCATAGCCACAGCGACAGCTGATTTAGAATCAGCAGGTAACAAACATGTTTGGATGGTGGAGCCAGGATAAAAACCACACAGGAAACGCAGGAACGGTTCGAAACCAGAACTTTGCTGCTGTTAAAGTTCAGTCTGGTGGTGGTGGGGGGTTGGCATCAGTGTGAACGTAAGGAGGTAATTGTTGCTTTAATGTTAGTTTCTCAAACATACCACCAGATGGTATTTACTTTACAGTAGGTCAGGGGTGTCCAGCCCCAGGCCTGGAGGGCCGGTGTCCTGCAGGTTTGAGATCTCACCCTGGGTCAGCACACCTGATCACATAATTAGTTCATTACCAGACATGTTGAGGTCATTTAGCCACTTAAATCAGCTGTGTTGGATCAAGGACACATCTAAAACCTGCAGGACACCGGCCCTCCAGGCCTGGGGGTGGACACCTGTGCAGTAGATCATTCCTCCACTGTGTCAATTAGTGCTCATCTGAATCGCTTTCTATGAAATGATATGATCGAAGGGTTTTGGTCTTGGATGATGTGCTTGCCACTGTCCTAATTAAACTTAGTATTTCTTTCACCCCTTTGAATTTTACCTGTTAAAAAGCAAACCCAGTATAAATGCTTTCAAATGAGGTAATAAAGAAGTCGTGGAGCTTATGTTTGAGCAGCTAGCCCCTGCTTGTTCCAGGGGTCTGTAGTACTGCTGGATCCATCACCCTGGGAAGATGTTTCTGTAGATCTCTGAGAGGATTGTAAGAACAAACAAAATAAAACTGTTAACCAAGATAAAGTTGTTTCTAGCATTTGATCAGGCTGTCATTAATCCTCTTTGATGTTTTTGCACAGGGGCTCATTTTCAGAGGTTTTCATGGTGAGAGAGAAGAAAACTGGGAAAATGTATGCTCTGAAATGTCTGAAGAAAAAACATCTCGCCCATAGCAACCTAGAAAATGAAATAAATGTGCTGAGGAGGTAACAAACACACACACTTATTCAAATGTGTAATGAATAAAGTCTAGCGGTGACTAGTTCTGCTGCCTAACATGTCAAAGGTTAAAGAGAATAAGAACGAGTTATCCTCCTGTTTCTTACTATTTCAGGATAAAGCACGACAATGTGGTGGGGCTGGAGGATTTCTACGAGAGTCGAACACACTACTACCTGGTCATGCAGCTGTAAGTGGAACTGTTTAGCTGACTTTCTATTAATGTTTACCTTGAAATAATGCAACACTGACAATTATTACTGCAGTATAATCTTACATTAACAATGCGAGTACACAGTGTGTACAGAACAGTAACAATTCAGCCTTTTTTGCTAAAATAGGCTGAATTATTGTTCAAATTGAATAAATAATATTGGTACAAACTAATATAGCTATGTGTCGTTCCTTCATGCCACCAAGCCTTTAACCCCTTAAAGGCTAAAATGATTTTTTTAAATGGAGTTTATTGAACCATCTGATAACTTGTATTGTTACCATTCTTTGCTCATTATTGGCTGTTTTCCAAAATACACCAAGCTGTTATATTTCAAATCAAAAACAAAAAGGTCGGCTTTAATCTTTAATCAAATATCCACATTCTTCTCTTTCCATTTCTATTTGCATTGTTCACAGAACCACTGCGGCTGCTATAAGACAGAGATGTCTTCAGCTGGCAGTTTAATACAGAACATCCAGTTCTCCTTAATGATGTGCTGTTACTCCTTAGGGACCCCCATTCTTTGCTGCCACAACTCGTCAATAAACGGGTCCAAATCCAATATTTTACCACCTTGTATGGATGAGGCGGTTGTAGCAGACCTTTTACTATCTTTACACAAGAAACTTTAAATATTTAGAAATCCGTGTTTTCTCCAAGCTGATAGAGTTGTTCAGCCTTAATTTTATTCTGTTGTATAAGTCGGGAAAAGATGATTTAAACTGCTGGATCAGCCTCTGCATATCACTCTGTGGATGGATGGCAACAGTTAAATGGCTTTCTTAAAATCAATGATCTTATCTCAACAATCCCAGTTGTGCTGGATGCTGTCTCCGCCACCACAGGGCTGGGTACATGCTGGACAAGTCTATCACAGGGCTAACAAACAGAGACAGACACCTACAGCCAGTTTAGAATCACTAATTAACCTGAGCTCACTAACTGCATGTTGAAGGAAGCTGGAGTATGTGGAGAGGATCCACGCAGACATGGGGAGAAGTGCACACAGAAAGGATTTGTACCCAGGACCTTGTTGTTGCGAGGCACTGCTAACCACTGTGACACTGTGCATTCAACGTTACACTTTACAAAACCCCAAATCTCAAGGAGGTCTACAAGCACGAACATAGAGTCAAACACCTTAAAACACATTGTTTACCCTCAGTCCAATTCACTGTGGTTAGAAAGTGAGACGTGCACTTTATCAGCCCATCTATCCACAAACACCACTGCTTTCATTGCTCTACAGCTTCAGCCTCCTCAGACTTCATCATCAACAATAAAACATTAAGCTTCACGTCTTGGAAAAATCAAAGGAATTACTCAGCTTTATTGCTGTGCTAAGGAAACTCATAAACACACAAGAAAAGAAAACTTTGAGCTAAAGAACAGGAAAACATAGAAATGTGGAATCTAGCACCTACAGGTGAACCACAGAACTGCAGAATACGCAGCATGACAATGCAACAACAAGTAGACGGAGACTAAGGACATCAATGCACACAGGGTAACGAGAGGATGGGCAACAGGTGGGAGCACAGCTGGAACTTATACAGACTAACAGGACAGGAGAAGCAAAAGTGAAGACTGGACAAGAGACTCAAAATAAAACAGAAAGTACAATAAACACAGAGACAAACACTAAGATGCTGGGACAGGACAGAAATAGACATGAGGAGAAGGTCGACTAAACGTGGAACGTGGAGCACCTATAAGGTTTCTGTTGTCATGGTCGACTACCAAGTCTGAGCGACGAAAGCAGAGCAGATGTAGAACCCTGCGTGGCAGGCATGGGTGGAGGCAGAGACCCTCAGATGGCTTGGCTGGAGGCTGGTGATGGTGGCGGAGACCCTCGGAGGACAGAACTGGAGGCTGACGAAGGCGGCAGAGGCAGGGACCCGACACAGACGGAGGTGCCCTGGTACGGGTGGAGCAGGGCCAGACGGCCACACGGTGACCTCTGACCTGGGCAGAGCAGGACCTGAAGGTAAGAGATTACCTCAGGCTCGGGTGGAGCCTGACCAGACAGTGCAGAGACCTCTAGTGGGACAGGACCAGACATTGTGAAGACCTCTGGCAGAGCAGGACAAAGTGGCGTGGAGAGCTGTGGTGGAGCAGGACCAGGTGGCAGCAGTAAAAACTGCTAAATCTTACCAGTCCAAAGAAAACCCAACATTTACACAACTGTGTGCAACTACATTAATACCCGTATCACATCTGGAACATGACCTCTGTCTGTGCAAAGTCTGATGTGAAGTATGTAATACTAGATTACCACGTCTCCTCACAATGTTCATCCCAGGACACCTGCATAATGATCTTCTATTAGATCATTATAGATAATCCCTATGTGCACCTGCATGTGATGGATATGGAAATGGGAATATGCATACACAGAATTCAGCTACGTAGTACTTCACAATCTATTGCTTGCTGCTGCTGCTGCTGCTGCTGGTAAGGTTAATAGTATAATTATAATGCACATATTTTCCCTCAGCCCCCTCTCTGTCTTTCATTCTGTCCTCTTCATGTTTAATGTCTCAGTATGGAGGACTTCTGAATGTAGACATGGTTCCATGAGAGGGGCCTCAGGTCACTCTGCACTACTGAGCCTCACAAAATATCCCCTGAAGTGGACCAGTCATCCACTCATGAACAGGGGGCTGGCCGCATCACCAGCAGCAAAAGGAGAGGCGAAGGAGACGGGATGTCTTCAGTGGCTTGCAGGGGACCAGGCCTGGCACTGGCAAAGAAAGTGACGGGACCACTCAGGTCTCGGTTGGGTGGTGAGGGATCCACAGGCACTGGTGGAGCAGGAACCATGGATTCAGGGCGCTCAGGCACAGACACAGGGGGAGCCATGGACCCTTGAGGCATTCTGGATCTCTCAGCAAAGAAGACAGGTCCCACTGCAGACTGGGGTTGTAACAGTGCTGGGTGGGACCCTCCAGATTGTTAGGACGCACCGGTGTGTGTGTGTTGGGCATTCAGCCAGCTCGGTTTGCACAAGCTACACCGCAAAATCTCCAGTGTTACATTAACACTGGAGAGTGTCTATATGTGTCCACTCTTTTGAGTGTTAAATGAACACTTTTGACAGTGTTGTATGATTAAAAGTAACCTAGTCAGTTTTCAAGATTTACAAAGACTAACACTGAGCAGTGCTGATTTTCTAACACTGGAATATTTCTAACATTTTGAGTTATTTTCTAGTGTTAGAAAACCAGCACTGCTCAGTGCTACTTTGGCCTTAGCGGTGCAAGTTTCTCTCCTTGTTTGTTAAACAGAGAACTGGGGAAATGGCAGTACTGTATGCAGTTAGTGAGCACAAGGGTGCTGATTTCAGATGGCTCTGATTCACACAGATGATGGACAAACCTGTCACAGGCACATTTCCTAAATGCTACTCGAAGTCTGTTTGCACAGCGGAACAACATTTTCGGTTATTATATCATTCGATGGACCATGGTCGTCCTTAGTCTACCGTCCTGCAGAAGTTCAGAAGACCTGATTGCCAGACATAAACGCTGATAACTCTTCTTCTGTTTTGTGCAGGGTATCAGGTGGGGAGCTGTTTGATCGCATTTTAGACAAAGGTGTTTATACTGAGAAGGATGCCAGCAAAGTGATCAAACAGGTGCTGCAGGCTGTCAGCTACCTGCATGAAAACAGCATTGTGCATAGGGATCTTAAGGTAAGACTCAAAAGAGCCACCATAACAAAGACAAACATGCTCCCAGTAGCAAAGTGAAAGCCACAGATGTTGACATGTTTGGTAAAATGACTTTAACAGATGTTTAATGAGTGTGTTTGAACATTTTAGGTACGTTTCTGTATTTCATGTCTTGCTTTTCCTGTTCTCTCAGCCTGAAAACCTGCTGTACTATAATACAGATGAGAATGCAAAGATTATGGTGAGTGACTTTGGTCTGTCTAAGACGCTGGAGCATGGAGTGATGTCTACAGCCTGTGGAACACCAGGATATGTTGGTGAGTTAACCATTTCTCTGCATATGTAATAGACTGACATACTTACTGTTTTTCCCTCTGCAGTGATAGACCATTTGTACATTGTTGCTGTGGGAAAGCACCATTTTACTGTACTACAGCTTAATACCACAAACAATTACTTTGGTCAAAATCTCATCACACTGGAGCAAGAAAAAACCCAGTTTTCATAAATCAGACAGTTATTGTGTATGTGCTGAATGACAGTACGTAACCTCCCAGGAGTCACTGGGTGGGGTGCTCCATCGTCCTGCTGAGAGGCTTCAGTGCTCATGTGGGCAGTGACAGCACGAACTGGAGGGCTCGTTTTGATTTATTGTGAACGTAACGAGCAGGTGGAGCAGCAGGAAGGGAACTCTGGTCAGCTCTGTTGTTTTTTATGTGATATATAAATAAACTGGACTTTGATCTTATTATTATTGAAAATGTCGTGAAATCGATCCATGTAGAGCAGTGTCACAAACCACGGAGGCCCCAGAAAAGTGCAATCAAACGATGAGTTTATTAACAGCCCGGAGAAAACATCAACATATGTCTTCTGACCAAAATACAGGCTGTGGACACTTATACAGCAGTGGGGTACACGCCCCCCCATGGCGTCAATGACAGATTAAAATAGGTTCCAGACATTAGTCACAGTTAATCGTACATCTTGTACATCTTTAATAGCTATAAACAGACATAGAACTTCTCATTTTGATAACACCTTCCATACAAGTAATAATCTTAAGCCCTCAGGGTCTCTGAGGCTAATTATTGACTCTGCTCATCTGTTACCAAGTAGAATAAAATGCAACAGGTTTGCAACAAGAGGCTGGAAACATTTGGGCCTCTGCTCAGGCCTATTCCTAGATTATATGTATTATATGTACTGTAAGCATGCATTGCAGTTATCCTTCTATGTTCCAGTTTCCCTCAGCATGTATCACCTGGACAGTCACGCCAGTGAAGCTTAAGACCCTCAATGAACCGAACATCAACTCAAAATAAGCTCAGATATGCAATGTGTATAAAATACTTCTAACCGTACTTGTAATAAAAGTTAACATAATGGAAGGATCCTCAAATGGACATCTTCAATAAACAGCTGTAATGCAGTATCAATACTGTGAGAAATATTATTAGATGGAATAATGCTGTAAAAGGCAACTTTTTGCCTTTTCTTTTGAACCATATATTAACTTAGCTTTAACACATTAGCTTTAACGAGACTTTTTCTGGAGTGGAAACAGTGTGTTGTTTATAATGGTGCTTATATTGCACGTTGTTTGTCCTGCTTTCTGCAGCTCCGGAGGTTTTGGCCCAGAAACCCTACAGCAAAGCAGTGGATTGCTGGTCAATTGGAGTCATCACTTATATTCTGTAAGTACAGGCCTGCACGTTCATAATAACATGGCTAACTGTATACATGAATATTCACTGATCATTTATGGAGAACTGCGAACATTCATCAGTTATTGATTTTATTCATATTCCAAAAGTCAGAAGTACACTTGTACAATATTAGAGTCACCACATACTGCAGTATTTACTTCCACTGTGTAACTGTGGCTCCAGCAGTAGCTGGAGCTGGAAGGTTGGGCACTGAACACGAAGCTGTGTGCTCCACAGCCCAACAGTGTGAAATATAAATAAGACCAGAAGGATCTGTAAAGCTCATCAACTCATCAAAGACGGGATCAAATGATCTCTGCTGTAAAAGCATCCATACATCATAGAAAATCGATCAAATGTTGATAATTTTAGAAAAACATCAGCTCATTCTGAATTTGGTGGCAGCAACAGGTACCGAAAGGTTGGGCGGGGCCACGTTTACCACCGTGCAGCATCCACACTTTTCATAATGTCTGGGAGCTGAGGAGGGAGTCGTTTGGATTTGGGGAAAGGAATGTCGTCCTCATCTCGTATGTGAACGTAGCTGCTGTCGTGGCTCTTTGTCTGTGCAGAGCCTGCAGAAAGTGTTGTGTGGAGGGGAACGCATCTTCTCTGAGCTTTGGTACAAAGATGGCAGCTGCATTTCCTGATCATGTTCACAGAGAGCTTTAGTTTATGGCGTGGTTCAACAGGTCACATACAGTGACGTGCACGACAGAAGGATGCTGTTTTTAACTACGCACACAGATTTCCCCAGTTTCCTGGAATCGTTTGAGGATATATTGCACTGTTTTTCTTTTCTTTTGTGGCCCTCTACCAACTTCAAGTGAGAAATGTTGCTGCCATCATATTCAATGTATCCATCTCAAATAGCCAGTTTTTGAACTTTTCCAGTTTGCATGAATATTTGTACTGTTTATGAGACTGGGGAAAGCTGCAGTCAGCTGGATGATGGAGCATGCATCAACATATGGTATAACTATATACCATTCATGTTTTATTAATGTGTGCTCACATGAACTTTACAGGAAGCCTGGACTGTTTTCATATTTTCACTAGCCAGTACTCAGACATGTAATGTATCTGTCTCAAATTACAGCTCCTCAGTGAAAGTACTTTTATATTTAATAGTCTGAGACATTTATGCTCAAACGCTGCTTCACAGCTCCGTGTCGATAGTCCATAAAAAGAAGAAAAGTGTTTGATAAATGAAGCTGAAATTTCACAGCCCTCACTATCAATGTTCATATTTTCTGTTGTAACATTTTTATCCAAATCAGAGATGGTTGAGCAGAAGGTGGATTTGAGACCCAACAGTGTCAGTTTAAGCATTTCTTTGTCCTGCTGTGTAAATCAGTGCAGCTTGTTTCACGCTGCTTAACAACATTTCTGTGAATGTGTTTGTGCTGAAAGGCTTTGACCGCTCTGCCCGTTTACTACAGTAGCTGAGGAAACCCAGCAACTTGATGAAACCCGCGTCAGGGCATATTGTATAAATGTCATATAAGCATGACGATGGCTGCTAAAGTAATCCAGAGTTGATCCAAATCGGCGGTATCTGAAAGGCTGTGTGTGTGCTGCAGGCTCTGTGGCTACCCTCCATTCTTTGAAGAAAACGAGAAGCGTTTGTTTTCAAAGATCATGAGAGCTGAGTACGCCTTTCATTCGCCCTTCTGGGATGACATCTCCGAATCAGGTATGCTAACAGCTACACACCACAGTTTTCAGTACTGACCCTCCTCTTTCCTTCATTAGTACTCGATGTAAATAGCTGAGACTGGGTCAGATAAACCACAAGAAATATGACAACCAGTCCTTTTTCTAACACACTTACATTACACTAGGTTGCACTGTTTCACTATCATTTAAAGAGGGAATTATTCATGTGACTGTACAGACTAAGTTCCAAACCTGGCAAAAATCACATGCAGGATCTAAAATCACAGCTTCCCGGGAACATTAGCCTGACACTGATCCATCATGCAGATGTCAGTATGAGAACAGTGCAAATCTTGATCCACCTCGTTTCTTTATATTTGACCTCCAAGGAACCAGACTTTCTTGTCATTTTCGCCCCTCAGCTGTAAAAGTGTCAAGTGTAGACACTCAAGTTTGTGCAATAACTCGGCAATGAGGCAACTTAGGAGCTTCAAACTGATACCACAGGTGTATCTACTAAAAATCTTGGACCAGTTTGAATCTCAGTGACCTTGCAATGAAGGTCAAGGTCAGAGGTCAAGTTTTATGAACATCTAAAAGGAACAGTGAGAAAGCAGACAGACACGCTGACATGACTGGGAAGATAGAAATCCAAACAGACCAGACACGGAGATGCAGGGAGGCAGGAGTACTCCACCCAACAAAAGCCACAAACATCAGCGTGATCTGTCCTGAATACAGGGAGCAGAGCAGTGATTGTTCCAGCTGTGGTGGCCTTACTTTTGTGAACAAACACAGCATTGCTTATCCTCTTCCTCTTTGAAAAACTCCACTTTGAACTCATAGAATTTACATCAAACAAACAAGCTTTATTAGTCACATACACAATCATGCAGAGTACAACATGCAGTGAAATGTTTTGTGTGTGAGCTGCGGACAGGCTGCAGACGTAGCCGGGCCTTTCCAGGGCTTGGTTTTAGCATGGGCCATCAATCTGCTCCGATCGCTCAGCAACAACAAGGCACTTTCATCCAGGACACTGCTGCTTTTCTACAAGTCAACCTTCTGTGTGAACTCTAGATAATCTTGTTGTGAGAGTCCAATCAATCAGCAGCCGAGCATCCTCCTGTTTGTGGGTTCACACGTTCTCTTCATATGCAGGTGTTCCTAATGAAGGGCTTTAGATGTGTTTTCGAGAGCTTTAATAAAACTGTGTGTAACATAGAGGAATCATGCTACTGTACGCTGAACTGAACTCTGTCCATATTATGTGTCAACAGCCAAAGAGTTCATCAAGAACATGATGGAGAAAAACCCCACTAAACGCTTCACCACTGAACAGGCACTCAGGCACCCCTGGTTAGTGCTTTGCCTCTTAAATGTCGTAATGTTTTGGACAATGATTACACATTTTAAACCACATAATCAACATGTGACTGAAGATAGCTTTCTGCTTGATTTATGAACAAAAGTATCAGCTGTTTATGAATTACAGTCTTTTTCTGAGAGACTCAAAAGTAATTGGTTAGTTGATATAGAAGCAGCTTCGTGGACACGTGAGAAACTGATCTGGTCTAATATCTGGGGTTCATTCCAAGTCTTCAACTATTTGGTTGTCAGCAGGATGAAAAACCAAAATAAGGGAGATAGCAAACATTGTATGATTGGCCAAATCAACAATCATTCTTAAAAAGAAGGAAAGTTATGGCCAGCTATGCAAGACAAAGGCCTGAAAGACAGAAGACAGACCTCGGTTAAGAGAGAACACATTATGTTTGTTTGTCTTACTACTTTTGAGCCTCGGAGAATGTGGAACAAAGACTAGCTCTATCTGCCCGATGATGGTGTACAGACGCAACATTGTCCAAATACCCAAGAACCTAACTGTACGTCTGCTCATGTTACCCTCGCAGGATTGTTGGAGACACAGCTGGAGACCAGGACATTTATCAGTCTGTGTGTGAACAGTTGGAGAGAAACTTTGCCACATCCAAATGGAAGGTAATGGCTAATCAGGGCTCTAGAGTGCGACCAAATTGGTTGCAAATGCGACCAAATTTTTCAGTGGTGCGACAACAAAAAAATATTTGGTTGCACCTGTGCGACCAAATGTTCGGGTAGCGAAAAAAATAAAAATAAAAAATCTGCAACCTTCCCTGTGGTCAACAACAGACACACATTTTGCCCCTATCGTGGACTAAACCAATCAGAGATAGTCAGGGGCGGGACCTCTCTGATTGGCCGTGGTCCAGTTGAAAGTGCAGGTGGAAGTGGGAGGCGAGTAGCTTGAATAAAGCGTTATCAACTCATTAGATCCTGAATCGACTTTTAAATAACTGTGTTTTGCCAGAAACCATTTCAACAACAACCAAACAGCAGATGAGAGCAGGTACACGGACTCCACACAAAGACGTAAACACAGACCGACGCATCAGGATCAGCTTTGTCTTTCTCGGCTTTCTCACCCGCCGGCCCGCAGACGGACACGCTGTCGGAGCTTGTTCAATACTGAAGAAATTTAAACTTTATATGCAGAACATTGCAGAATATTTTTAAGGTTATCTGCTATAAAAAGCCAGACCAGGAAAATCTCCTTCATGTTTTTCTGTTTTATTCTCAGTTACTTTCACACAAAGGCATCTGCTGTGATGCTCACAATTCTGATGAAGTCAGTACTGATAAATGATCAGAATTATAATATTTCTGACTGTCTGAGGCTAAGTTGCATCGAATCGGGACTTTGAAAACCGGAATCGAATGGATTGCAGAAATCAGTGATGATACCCAGCCCTAGTGAGCAGCCTCGGCACGACAGAAGTGGATGTAGCTGTAATAGGAAAAGAACTATTGCTAACTTTTCTGTTAAGGCCTGATCCTTCTGAAATTCATAGCCAGTGCTCTGACACGGTGTCATCAATCTTTGAATGCTGAAAAAGCACAGTGTATCCAGAAAAACACATTATATCAATTATTATAAAATCTGTGTGCGCCTAACTTTTGTACCGGTACGCCCATGGCAAAAAGTTAGTCTAGAGCCCTGCTAATGATTGGAAAGGTGACTACATACGCCACGGGTGTCAAACACCGGGCTGGGGACCCAGAATTGGCCCAGCAGAGACTCCAGTGCAGCCCATTGGACGACTCTGGAAAATGTGCATAAATTGTAATATTTTCACAAGTTTTACTGCTTTTCCTGTTGATGGAGAATCCCCTTCAACTGCCATTCACATGTATTAACACAAACATGTTAATCCATAAAACATCTGCTATAAGGATTCCATTAAGACATTTTAATATTGATGGAATTCAATATAATTCTATCAATAAGTAGTTCAAATTAAAGAGGATAGAGGAATCCTAAAACAAATGACTTATGCCGTATGAGAAAACAAAAACAGTATGTCTAAACAAACTTGCACTGCGTACCTGTTCCACCTCTATAGACGTACAGACCTAGTAAAGTTTCTGAAATAATGGAATTATGAACATATGTTCATAATTCCAGCAGGAGTTCTCTAAAAGACACTTTTGCTATGCTAGATGTTTTTCTATACAAGATGCAGGCTGCACCAGTAGTAACTGCTCACTTTGTGGATCTCCAACAGCAAGCCTTCAATGCAGCCTCTGTAATCCAGCACATGAAGAAAATGCAGTTGTCCCACAGCGTGCCCTCCACACCCGCCCTCCCCATACCGAACATCAAACCAGAGTCCTCGTCCCAGAACGACTTGGAGCCTGTGAG
The DNA here is from genome assembly GCF_965226115.1 of Aulonocara stuartgranti. NCBI lineage: Eukaryota > Metazoa > Chordata > Actinopteri > Cichliformes > Cichlidae > Aulonocara > Aulonocara stuartgranti. Next base: position 39,623,664 of record NC_138943.1, on the reverse strand, counting down.
AAGCTGCCAAGATCAGGCAGACCCCCTTGACCCCAATGGAAACCCTGTCCAGTCTGCTAGTCTTCTCTCCTGGAGTGACTGTGACCTGGAGACAGGACTGTGTCCTTCACTGAGAGCCAGTCAAAGCGAACCAGGAACTCCTCTCAGCACTGAGGAGTCCAGACAAGTTCATACCTTCCATTCAGAGAATGATGCTCTCTTTTTCCAGTCTCAGAGGTAATTAAACTGCTGACCCCTTCCAGCTGCCGTCTGATGTATCAGATAGAGAGAAATAACTAGAATTAGATGGCCAGAGTAAGGAGCAAACATGCTGTTTTAGGCTTTTCCAAACTGCACTACATCTTTGTTTAGTTTGCTTCTTTTATGTGTATATTTATACTGTTTCAAATGATGCTTAAATTGGTAAACTGATTATTAAGACCTCCAGAGTGATGCTTTATATAATTTGCCATCCATTAGTTGGCTTTGAATAAATCCTGAGTGTGTTGCAGGCTCGATGCAGTGGCTCCGGGGAAGGACCAGCCGCTTCAGTCTGGTGTGTGCTGCATCATGTGATTTGATGACGAGATGCAGGTAAATGGCCCCGTGTGTATCCACGTTTAAATGTCAGCTGTACTTAACAGCCATAACACCCAAACCCCCTCTCTAATATTGTGCAGGCCTCTTCTTGCTGCCGTAACAGCTCTGACCCATCAGGGCACCGACAAGGAACCTTTGGCGGTGTCCCGTGGCGCCTGGCACATCTCCCGGGTATTTCCTGAGTTGTTCCTGAGCAGTGTCTACAGTGTCCAGAGACCACAGCTGTCTACCAATGCTTTAGAGGGATGTGCTTGATCAGCAAAAATATTTAGGTGGGAGGTACCAAACAAGCAAGTCTGGCTACCTGCCCACTATGTCTGGGTGCAAGCTTTGGGTAACCGTTGGGGCAGTGTCAGGCGACGCGAGGTCGAGAGACTGTCACGCCCACAGTTGAGAACAAAGGTCTTAATATCCAGCCTTATGCGAACACTGATCAGTGCTACATAGTGTTTCCCCATTTTAATAATAAAGCATTTTCATTATTCATCAAATATACATTGATATAAGTCAATATACAAATAAAATAAAAAGGAGTAAAAATGACTCTTCTGGTGGCTTACTTTCATGTGTACAGGATCTTTAAACTTGGTAGACTAGCAGGTGACTCCAGGAGTGTGAGAAGAGAACTCTGTCGCCACACCATCATTACACTTGGTTTTCAATGAAAGGTCGTTGAACACAGAACCATTCATATGCGACCTTGCTGATAGTTAACTGGTCTTAATGCTGGTCGTGCATAGGTGTAAACTTTGAGTTTATATGATGGATCACAGAGTGACCTGTGTGTGTGTGGAAGACGACACATCTCAGAGAATATCTGACCTATACTTTGCATGATTTAATAAAAAGAAGTTTAAATAAATGAACAAGCACAGAGTTTGAAAAGGACGTATTCCTCTGTATTTGGAGTAAAGGGATTATGTTACAATGCACATCATGTGAGAATGTGCTGAAGGCTAATCTGATTAAAGCAGAATTACATAAACTGAATGAAACATGAAATGAATCACATCCATGTGTGATGGTATTTCTGTGTTAAATAAGATTCAATGAAGTGATTTTAAAGGTCAAGTTTAAACTTTGTGTTAAATCATGTGATTGGACGATGTGACGTCCAGTAGAGAGGAGGGAGAAAGGGTCCGTGTGATGTTGTGTGAGAGGAGCAGATGTGAGATGTTCTCAGTGGAGACAGTAGAGGGGAACAGAGTCCAACCTGTGAACTGATCTGGTCATTTGTGGCTCGTCATCACGTCGCCGTGTTAGACGGTTCGTTCAGAAGGATTTCGACTGACATCATCCTTCACTGAATGCCCACCTGCTTTCCTGTCCAGTGATCATCATCACGGGGATGAGGAGTGTTGGCTTTATTAAAGTACAAAACCCCGCTGGAACACAAGACCAATAACTGCACGACAAAACAAGGCAAGAAGGCGCTCTGCGTTTGTGGCTCACGAGGGAAGGATTCCTTCACCTGAACTCAGCTCACTTCGACTGATTCCTTCACTGCAGCTCTTTTTATTGTCAGCAAGCAATCAATCATGAATATGCAATTACAAATACACGTGACCTTCTTAAGCAGGCATCTCTGAACATCAGTGTCTGTATTCTGTCTGTGCGTGTGTTTCCAGCTATACTATCCATAGACATACGACCTTTCAATGATCTTAAACTGTGTGTATGAGGCATGCAGAACAGCAGAAGTAAGAACAGTAACGTGCAACAGGTGTTGTCTCAGACGAACATTTAGTCTTGCACTTTGAAGAAACAGACTAAAGCTATCAGGAAATTATCAGGTTGAGGCTGCTTCCTCTCATCTCATGGTACACATGCACACAGAATCTAATCAGACCTAATGAGGATGTGATTTTTATCAGCAGACAGATGATTATATATTTCTAAGCATAAATGAAAATATAAAAAATATCAATTCCAACATTCCCTCCTGTTTGTCGTTTGTGCCAGCTATTCGTAATATATCATTTAGTGAATTTTACAATTTAAGAAAGTTAAGCAGACTTGGGTTCAAGATGTTGTTGATGTGGCCCTCTGATGCAACTCAGGTTTCTCATGTGGCCCCTTGTAAAAATTAATTGCCCACCCCTGGTGTAGAGGGTGGAAATCAGCCATGAAATATAATAATAATAATAATACATTTTATTTGAAAGCACCTTTCAAAACACTCAAGGTCGCTGTACAGAGTAGAATAAAGCAACATAAAAGCAAGCAGTTTACAGAATCATAAAAGCACAAGACATAAATAAAATAGCAGAGTGGAGAGGTTATGTGGGTATGTGGGTACATTTATTTTGTACAAATGGGATTTGAGCTTGGACTTAAAGAGAGAGAAGGAAGAGATGTTTCTTAAATCAGGAGGTCGGGAACTCCAGAGTCGTGGAGCAGCTGAAAGCTCCCCGTGGTGGCAAGACGGGGGGAGGGGACGGAGAGTGAAAGGGAAGAAGAAGATGTGAGACACAGAGATGGGGCGGTGATCTTAACCAGGTCAGAGAGATATGGAGGAGAGAGATGATGAACAGCCTTAAACGTGTACAAGAGTATTTTGAAATTGATGCGACCGGGAGCCAATGAAGCTGCTGCAGGACAGGAGTGATGTGGTGGACAGAAGGGGTCCTGGTGATGATACGAGCAGCAGAGTCCTGGACGCGTTGGAGCTTGTGGGTGGATGTTTGAGTAAGACCAGAAAGAAGTGAGTTACAATAATCAGTCCGGGAAGTAACAAGGCGGTGGACAAGAATGGCAGCGGCATGTGGGGAGAGAAAAGGACGGAGACGATTAATGTTGCGCAACTGAAAATATGCAGACCGAGTAACGTTATTAATGTGTGAATTGAAAGATAGAGTACTGTGGAGGATGACACCCAAGCTTTTCACAGAGGAAGAAACGAAGACTGGCGAGTTATTGATAGTAACAGAGAAACTGTTGGTTCTGGATAATGTTGACTTAGTGCCGACCAAGAGGAGCTCGGATTTATTACTGTTGAGTTTGAGAAAATTAGAAGAGAACCATGAATTTAATTCAGCTAAGCAGAGGGTGAGGGAGGACGGGGAGAGCAGAATCAGGTTTAGTGGACAGATGCAGCTGGGTGTCTGCTTACATATTATTGATTTCAGTTGTGTAAATCTACAAATCACACTGTAAGATAGAAACCCCTGCTGAGCAAAAGGAACAAAGGCTGCTCTCAGTTTTGCCAGAAAACATCTCGATGATCCCCGAGACTTTTGGGAAAATACTCTGTGGCCTGTCTCTGCTGCTCGTCCTCAGAAATGACGAGTATCTCAGCCTTCCACACAGTGAGCCTTTTCTCCTCATTCAGATTGTATCATGGACTTTAGGATCTGCTGTTTGATCTGTTCCTTCCATCTCTCCTGGTTTATTTCTCACCGATCTCACTTCCTGCAGTGACTACAATAAAAACATCCTGTTTGTGGAACAGCACGTGTGTCTGATCACTCTGCACTGCACGCTCAATACAAATCCCACCGCCAGTACGGACCTCAGTCACAAAGAGAAAGCCTCAACACAAAATATGCACAATACATGAATCCCAGCTGTCATGATGTGCACCAAATTAATCCTGTTTTTTCTGTCCTTGCAGCGCTTTCTGTCATCTAGAGCCAGTCAATGTCTCCAGATCAGCTCTAAAGAAGTGCTGATCTTTGAAAATGAATCCACTGTGAGTGAGTGGACAAATGTCATTGTTTTTAAGCCCCACAGATACAATCATAGTCTAACTGTACAATGCAATGTAGTCCAAATAACCCAGCACATATACAGCAGTGAAGAGACAGAGGGGTCAGTGAGCAGGGACCTTTCAAAATGTTACAGTTTAGGTTTTACCTTTGGCAGAATCACACTCTTACTTTTCTGTGTTCGTGTATTTGAAGTGAAATTAAAGCTAATTAGAGCTTAATGGCATGAAAGTGAAAGTGGAAAGTGCTAAAAATACAGAATTATCCTTTTAAGTGAATCTAAACATTTTCCTTCCTCTGTCTAAAAAAGAGCTTCATCTCCTCTCTCTGTTTATACCAACTCTACTGTCTGACTGGCTTTTGGAGACTCAGATTTGAAGCCAAACAGAAAAATTGATTGATTGAATCTTTATTTTGAACATGTTGAAAAAGTACAACAACATAGAATTAAAAGAGACAAATGAACAAAGCAAAACAAAAGGAAAACGAGTAACCACAACTACAAATAACTTTCATGTTCAAAACGGAGCAGGAAGAAGCATAAGCTTATTTAATCCCACCCCTTTTCCACTATCTAGTATCAATAGACTACAGAAATACCTCATTGCAATTACATTATATGTTATGTGTAATTTTTATTTTTATATATATACATATATGTTTCTATCTATCCATACATACGTATATACACATACGCACATATACACATTTACAATAACCCCATTAACACCTCAAGGATACACAACCTACAAATATATATATATATATATATATATATATATATATATATACCCATACCAACATTCACGCGCACACACATGAAAATATTAGACAAGAACACCCTATCAAATCTCTACCTTTTCCCTGTACCCTGTAAAAACCATATCCTTAAACCGCTTTTTAAACTGCGCCATGCTTGGACATTGCTTCATATCTTTACTTAGTCTGTTCCACAGCTTCACTCCACACACAGAGATGCAAAAACTTTTTAATGTTGTACGGATACGAGGATGTTTTAAATTTAATTCCCCCCTCAAATTGTATCCCCGTTCCCTTCTAGAAAACATTTTTAGAATATTGTCAGGAAGCAGGTTATTTATTGCTTTATATATAATTTGTGCTGTGAGAAAATGAACCAGATCTGTGAATTTTAGAATTTTTGATTTTAAGAATAGTGGATTTGTATGATCTCTGTAACCAGTTTTATGGATTATCCTTATGGCCCTTTTTTGTAATATAAAGATTGATGATAGCGAACATTTGTAAGTATTGCCCCAAACCTCTGCACAGTAATTCAAATACGGTGCAATCAGGGAACAATAGAGAATGTGGAGTGATTTGTGGTCCAGAATGTGTTTTACTTTACTCAAGATTGAGACACTTCTTGAAATTTTGTTATGTATATGATTTATATGAGACTTCCAGTTTAATTTATCATCTATAATCACACCAAGAAACTTATGTTCAAGTACTCTTTCAATTTCCACACCATCTACATGAATCTGCACTTGTGCATTTCTAAGGGAATTCCCAAATAAGATAATTTTAGTTTTACTTAGATTTAGCGATAGTTTGTTCCTGTTAAACCATTTTTTAATTTTGCACATTTCTGAAGTAATTGTATCCAGCAGCTCCTTTAGATTCCCCCCAGAACAAAAAATATTTGTGTCATCTGCAAATAATACTAATTTTAATATATCAGATGCCTTACAAATATCATTTATATAAATAATAAATAATTTTGGACCCAGTACAGAGACTTGTGGAACACCACAAGCAATGTCCAAGCATGATGAGGAATGGACACCCAGCTTCACAAATTGTTTCTGGTCACTTAAATAATTTTTCACCAGTGCAGTACAACCCCCCCTAATCCCATACCGTTCCAGTTTATTAATTAATATGTCATGATTGATTGTGTCGAATGCTTTCTTGAGATCCAGAAATACTCCAGCTGCATACTGTTTCTGATCTATAGCATTCGTAATCTCCTCAATTGATTCGATTAATGCCAGAGATGTTGATCTTTTTGATCTGAATCCATATTGACTGTCAGAGAGTAATTTATATTTATCTAAGAATTTGCCTAATCGTTTATTAAACAGGTTTTCTAGGATTTTGGAGAATTGTGGTAGTAAAGAAACAGGCCTGTAATTTGTGAAGTGGCGTCTATCCCCGGTTTTATACAGCGGCACAACTTTAGCTATTTTCATTTTGTTTGGCACTTTTCCCGTCTGAAATGATAAGTTGCAAATATATGTTAGAGGTCCTACAATTCCTTCAATCACCTTCTTGACGATTTTCATGTCAATATCATTACAATCAGTGGATGTTTTATATTTACACATGTGTACAATGTCAATTATTTCTTTTTCCTCCACTGATGTGAGGAACATTGAGTTAGGGTTCCTATCAATCAGGTTTTCACTACAGTCTACTGATGGCAGTGACTCAGGAATTTGTTCTGCCAGTTTTGGTCCAATATTTACAAAATAATAATTAAAGCTGTTGACCTTATCAGCAGTGTTTTCCATAATATTGCCATTATCGATAAAGTATTGTGGATAACTTTGTTGTCCAGAATTATTTTTAATGATACCGTTTAAAACATCCCATATTCCTTTCATATTATGTTTATTGTTGTTCAATATTTTACTATAATACTCCTTTCTACATACACGTATAATATTGATCAACTTATTTTTGTATTTTTTATATTTATTTTCAGCTTCTTTTGTTCTTTGTTTTAGGTATTCCCTATAGAGTGTATTTTTCTTTTTACATGCATTTTGTAAACCCTTAGTGAGCCATGGTCTATCTGAATATTTGTGCTTTCTGTTGTATTTTATTGTTGGACAGTTTTTATCGTACAACTCCATGAATATTCTTAAAAATATGCCATATGCAATATCAATATCAGCTTCTTTGTACACCTTGTCCCAGTCCTGATTTAATAGATCGTTCTTAAATGCAGTCATAGTTTCTTCCGTCCTTACACGTCTGTATCTCAGTTGTTCTTCATGCTGATTTTTCTTATAATTAGTGTCATAAACTGCAAAAACTGGTAGGTGATCACTGATGTCATTAATTAATATTCCACTCACAATGTTGTTTTCCATATTGTTAGTGAAAATATTGTCAAGTAAGGTGGCACAATGTGGTGTAATTCTGCTAGGCCTGGTTATTTTAGGATGTAAACTCAAACTGTACATAGTGTTTAGGAATTCGTCGGTCATTTTATGTTTTTTTGGATTCAACAGGTCAATATTAAAATCACCACAGATAAACATAACTTTTTGATTTGTTTTAGAGAATATTTCCTCTATGAAGTCATTAAATACTTGAATACTAGAGCCAGGTGTTCTATATATACAGCTAATTATTACATTTTTTTCTTTTTCCTTATAAATTTCAATTGTTATACATTCTAGTAAATTATCAATTACAGTTGTCATACTTTCTACCACCTTGTAGTTTAGGTTTTTATCCACATACACAGCTACTCCCCCTCCACTCTTGTTCCTTCTATTTACAAAATTCACTTCATATCCCTCCAGTCCAAAGTCCGTTCCTTTCTCCGCATTGATCCATGTTTCAGAAATGGCAATAATTCCAAATGGATTTGTCAACTCATTGAGATATTCCTTTATATTGTTGAAGTTGGCATACAGACTTCTGCTATTAAAATGGATTATTGATAATTTATTTTCCGTGTTGATGGTGTGCTTAAACTGTTCATCAGTGAAGTAGCAGCAGTTACAGCTGATGTTGTAGAAGAAATTATTTTCCGGGTCTATATCCTTTTCTAAGTCTAGAACATTATGGTCTGTGTATCGAAATGTTCTCAGTTCCAGATTATCATAAAGAGATTCCAATGAGTTATGTTGATATTGTTGCCGGATGCAGATGAAGTTCTTTTGGACTGTGCCATGTGTTGTGTTGTGTGTCACGTCACATGTGTATTCATACCTCCAGAGTAAGTTGACCTCAGTATTTGTCCAGCTCTTCCATATTTCTGATGACCAACACTTTGGCTTGTTCCGGTGTTCCATTGAGTTTAATGAATACTTTGCAGTTGGTGGTCCATGTATTTTGAATTTTTCCCTGTTTCTTCAAGTAACGTGCTTTCCTGGCAATGTCCGCATTTCTTTTTATCAGATGTTCGTTCATGAAGACATCGGATCCTTTCAGTTTCTTTCCTTGTTTTAACAGTGCTGTTTTCTGTTTTCTGTTTGCAAATCTCACAATGATGGCTGGTTTGTCACTGTCATTTTTTCGGGGTAGAGGGTGGCAAGCCTCAATGTTGTTATAATCCACTTCCACACCTTTGGACCGTAGAAAGGTAACCACTTGATGCTCCGTGGAGTTGACATCTTCCTCTCCTGGCCCTCCTACATTGTCAGTGGCGACCGCCCGGGCGTATGACCGGGGTTTGATGCGAAGCCCCGTGATGATAACATCGTTCATCCGGGTGTACTGCTCCAAATCCGCCACTCTGTTCTCCAGGTACGCCAGCCGCCGATCCTTCTCGGCGTTCTGGATGCGGAGAGCCTTAACTTCCTCGACCAGGTCCAGGATGGCTTTCTGCTGCAGTTTGACAGTAGAAATCTCCTCTGTCATAAACTCCAGCGACTTCTTAATATCGTCTCCTTCCTCGGCTGACAGAACTTTTTTCGGGCCCATGCTGAGAGACGCTCTTGTAGCGTTGCCGTGACGACCGGCTAGCTAGTTGATGCTAGCGTCCTTCCTCTCTCTCACCGCTACGGTTCAAAAACATCAACTTCTGAGTTTTCCAGAGGTCGCAAATGACGAGCCACCACTTCTGGACGGTTTCCCACACACGCTCTCAAAGATTAGTATCCCCGGAGAGATGCCGTTTTCAGGAGATATGTTAAGTTTGCCAACGTTTCATTCAGTGAACAATATCAATTGTTCACTGAATGAAACGTTGGCAAACTTGTTTTCTAACAGTAAACATTTTTCTAACATTTGTTTCCAGTTTCTGTCTTTTCATGTGTTGTCCCGTAATCTGAACTGGAGCCCAATGAAGCAGAGTGTAATCACCTCCTACGAGCCATCCTGTCACAGTGAGTGGAAGCTGCAGTATCATATACTGGCTCTTTGTCATTTACAATGTGAGCTATTCATGGTGGCCTAAAACAAACTGTGTGCACGCACTTGTTGTTAAAGGGAATCCTCCTGCAAAGCCACAAGTCAGCGTCACCTCTGTTTCCTGCTTGTCCAAAGTGAACCGTGATGAAAAGATGAATTCATACAGCAGTGAAGCAGCAGGATCATCATGGACGCACGAGCTTGTTTGTTTTGTGGCACCACAAGGGAGCCTGGAGTGACTGGAGCTCCACTGGATCATCACCAGTAGGAAGAAAAAAAACCACCACGTGGAACATTTTTGTAGAATCGTTGCAAATTTTCCAGCACACACTGGATGTGATCTGGGAATGCAGTTTCTTGCAACGTGCACTCAGATATTTATGCAATACTTCTGTAAGAATGCTGTTTGTTGACTTCAGCTCAGCATTCAGTGCAGTCATTCCCTCCAAGCTGATCACCAAACTTGTGGCTCTTAGACTCAGCAACTCCATCTGTACCTGGATCGTGGACTTTCTGACCAACAGACCCTGGCATGTAAGGTCAGGCCATAACTGCTCTACCACCATCACACTCAACACTGGCACTCCACAGGGCTGTGTGCTGAGCCCGTTCCTCTATGACTGCAGACCTCGGTCCAGATCCAACTCCATCATCCAGTCTGCAGATGACACCGCGGTGACTGTCTCATCAGAGACAATAATGAGTCTGCTACAGGGAAGAGTAAAGCACCTAGCTGTGTGGTGCTGACAATAACCTGCTCCTGAGTACCAGCAAAACCAAAGAGCTCACTGTGGACTTCAGGAGGGAGAACAGAGACCCCCCATGTCCCCATCTACATAAATGGCACAGCTGTTGAACGGGTCTCCAGCTTCAAGTTCTTGGGGATCCACATCTCTGAGAATCTGTCCTGGTCAACTGACAACTCCAGCCTGGTCAAGAAGGCCCATCAGCGCCTTTTTTTCTTTATGATACTGAAGAAGAACCACCTGTCTGCTGACATACTGGTTAACTTCTACCACTATGTGATAGAGAGCATCCTGACCAACTGTGTCACAGTGTGGTATGGGAACTGCTCTGTTGCTGGCCACAAGGCACTGCAGCGTGTGGTGAAAGCTGCCCAACGCATCACAGGGACTCCACTTCCTGCCATTGAGGATGTCCACAAGAAGAGATGTCTATGCCGAGCACGCATCATTCTCGGGGACTCCTCTCATCCTGCCTCCAGCTCCTCCCCTCCAGAAGGCGCTACAGGAGCCTTCAGACTAAAACCAGCAGGTTTAGGAAGAGCTCCTCCCCCACAGCTGTCACCCTACACTGTTCACTGTTACAGTCTGTTCAGAGAGCTACGCTTCCACTGCTGCAGATATATTCATAGCACTCTGTAGATCTGTTTACCTCACACCGATACATCTGCATATATGTAGCACATCTGTATATTTGCTCTTATTGCACTTACTGATAAGATGCAAACTGTATTTTGTTAGCCTGTATTGGACATGTGTAATGACAGTAAAGTTTAATTCTAAATGCTAAACATTTAAACAAAAGCAGCTCCACAGCTACAGGAGAAGTTTTTAGAAGTGAATTTTAGAAGGCCAGTAAAGAGAGCATGGAGACAGATGGAGGACGCCAAATCCACTGAATCTACACGCTTCCTGTTTCCACCTCATCCTTCCAGTGCTCTACTATACTCCCTGCTCTCTCTACCACAGCTGCCTTTGAACTTGCCTGGGCCAGGTCTGAGTCCAGCTTTGGTACTCCTGCCAGGTCACATGACACAGGGATGTGCTGTGATGTCAGCAGGCAGGTCAGTGGAGCCCTCTGGTGGTGGCAGTGAAACAGGAGGAGGCCTGAGAACAGACAGCATGTCAGGGTTTCTGGGTCTTTGACCCAGTATTCTTAGTTCATGTTCACTGTTTATATTCTGTCTGCTTCACCTCCTGTTTTATTGTGTTAGCCTTGGTCCATGTGCATTATGTTCCGTCCTCTTCCCGTTTATCATTAGGTCATTATGTTCAGCTGTGTACTCACCAGGTTCTAATCTCTCATCACTCAGCCTGTGTATTTATGTCCCTCAGTTCAACCAGTCCAATGTCGTGTCATTGATGTTATTGTGATGTTGTTCTCGCCGCTGTTAGGTTGTCCCCTGTTCAGTTCCGTCAGGTCAGCCGGTCAGTTGTCAGTCAGTCTTTCATTCATCCATTCAGTCAGTCGTCCAGCCGGCCAGCCGTTTCCTACTTCTGTTCTGTTTGTTCACTCCGTTGACAATAAAACACCAAGCTTCACCTACCTGTGAGTCCAGCGTTTGGGTCCTCCTTCTTTCGTCCACGACCTCATCCTGACAGAATGACACGACCCGTGCCACGAAGACACGATGTGGACCCAGCGGACTCGGACCTCTTCGAGCGGCAGGACGCAGCGCTCTCCATTTGGGCGGAGAAGCTCAGGTGGAAACAGCGGCTCTTCTCAGTGAGGGAGCACGTCTGGCTCTGGGCGGGCCTCGGAGACGCCGCGGTCCTCCACCTGCTGCCTCACCTGCAGCGGAGCATTCGCCGCGGAGAGTGGGCGTCACAGGCCAAGCTTCGGCCGCTCGCTCTCCCGCTGCTCCGCTCCTCGCTCGCCCGCCAGCCGTTCTACTCACCGGACCTTCAACCTCGCCATGGCACAGCGGCTCCGCCTACCACCTCGGCTCAATGGAGGCTCCCGTGCCAGAGGCTCATCTGTTTACCCCGCCCGCTTCCTCTACCCGGAGAAAGCGGCACACACGCCACCGTAACATGGACTATTTCCAGCCACTCCCGGCGGTGAGTCCCAGTGACTGTTTGCCACCTTCCTCAGTTGACTCTTCACATAAGATAAATAATAGACGCCTCTCCGATTCATGGGGAACGTCCCTCTTGGACGACAATGTGGACTGGGTAGACTTTTTCTGCTCTGTTTCCCCAAAGATAGCTCAGTTAAAGACTGTAAATAGCGGTGGCAGGAAGACCAGAACACTCCCCAATAAACCCGTCAGTATCACTCACCCAGTCGTTATTTCCACACCCATTATTCAGCCATTTCCCACCAGCATGGGGGCCCAGCCTGCGCCCACACCAGTGCCAGCCCCCAGGAGGAGGGCAGCTGTGACCCGGTCTGCCTCCACACCTGCTTCTGTTTCTCAGGTGGGGGTGACTGGTGTCCAGCCACCTTCCGTGCCCGTCCCAGCGCCCAGGTTGAGGGCAACCAGAACCCAGCTTGACCCCCCTGGAGGCTTGGAAGAGCTAACCGGTCCACCTGCCACTTCACCTCTTCATCCACCTCCTGATCCAGCTTTTCATGCCCTCGCACTATCACTGGTTAGGCTAGCTGAGGTGTCCCCTGCTCAGGCCCCAGCTTTATTAGCCCAGGCTGCACTGTTGTCCCCTTCACTAGCTCACTCTTTAGCTCAGCCATTAGCCTCACCGGCCTCTGTTTATCCATCAGTCTCCTTAGTCCAATCAGTTCCCTCACCTGCTGTTCAGCTTCCAGTCCAGTCAGTTCACTCACCTGCTGTCCAGTCTCCTGCTGCCCTCCAGTCAGTTCAGCCACCTGTAGCTCAGTCTCCACCTGTCCTCCAGTCACCTGTAGCTCAGTCTCCACCTGTCCTCCAGTCACCTGTAGCTCAGTCTCCACATGTCCTCCAGTCACCTGTAGTCCAGTCTCCACCTGTCCTCCACTCTTCTGTAGTCCAGTCTGCCGCCCAGTGCCCTGTAGTCCAGTTGCCTCCTGTTTCCCAGTCGCCTGTCCACCATCCCGTCCAGTTCCCGGACCTGCAGCCACAGCACCCAGAGCCAGCTGTGAGCTCTCCTGCTCCTCAGCCAGGGGTCTCCGCGCCTGCTGGCCCGGCCGCTCCTCAGCCAGAGGCGTCCGCGCCAACTGGCCCTGCCTGTCTCCAGCCAGAGGGCTCCGCTTCAGCCACGCCCGGCCCGGCCTCTGCTTCTGCTCCGCCTGGTCCGGCTCCAGCCTCAGAGCCTTCAGCCTCAGAGCCTTCAGCCTCAGTGCCTTCAGCCTCGCCTGGCCCAGCCTCGTTTGGGTCTGAAGCTAAACGGCCATTTTCTAGACCGCTGGCTAGGCCACTGGCCGGGCGCCATCGCCGTCGTGGGCGGCCCCCGGACCCTCTTCGCCTGAGTGGCCGCCGTCGCCTTCCGCACGGCCGGCCCCCTGAACTGCGTCCACGTCGCCGCCGTCGCCTTCCGCACGGTCGGCCCCCGGACCAGCGCTGTCATCGTCGCCGTCGCCTTCCGCGCGGTCGGCCTCCCGAACTGTGTCCACGTCGCCGCCGTTGCCGTCCGCGCGGTCAGCCCCCTGAACTGTCTCGTCTCGACTGCCGCAGCCGCCCACCGGACCGGCTCAGTGGTCACTGCTGCCTTCCACGTGGCCGCCCTCCTGAACTGTCTCTGTGTGGACTCCGTCCCTCCGTCCTGGGCCCCCTCCGCCCGCCCTGTTCTGGTTTTTCGTTCTTTTGGCCGTCGGGTGCCGGCCTTTGCGGGGGGGGGTACTGTCAGGGTTTCTGGGTCTTTGACCCAGTATTCTTAGTTCATGTTCACTGTTTATATTCTGTCTGCTTCACCTCCTGTTTTATTGTGTTAGCCTTGGTCCATGTGCATTATGTTCCGTCCTCTTCCCGTTTATCATTAGGTCATTATGTTCAGCTGTGTACTCACCAGGTTCTAATCTCTCATCACTCAGCCTGTGTATTTATGTCCCTCAGTTCAACCAGTCCAATGTCGTGTCATTGATGTTATTGTGATGTTGTTCTCGCCGCTGTTAGGTTGTCCTCTGTTCAGTTCCGTCAGGTCAGCCGGTCAGTTGTCAGTCAGTCTTTCATTCATCCATTCAGTCAGTCGTCCAGCCGGCCAGCCGTTTCCTACTTCTGTTCTGTTTGTTCACTCCGTTGACAATAAAACACCAATCTTCACCTACCTGTGAGTCCAGCGTTTGGGTCCTCCTTCTTTCGTCCACGACCTCATCCTGACACAGCAGGCTTAACTAGCAGGACAAAGTAGCATGTAGTACTTGAAGGAGTCATCACAGCCAATCAGCTCTCAGGAAAATGGAACATCACATACATTCGCTCTTCTTTGATTTTCATCAATGTATTTCCTTTGAAATTTAAAAAATTTACATTTTTTTTTATTTGAAAATATTTCCTTCTGTCAATATTTCTGCCTGATTAGAAGCTCACTTCCTGTCACTCTACAATAAAACAATGTAAAGGCTGCGCTCTCTGCCCTCCCACTAGCTGACACAAGTAAACTGTGCTAAGATGCCCTACATGGACTAAGGTTCTTGGCCACACACACATAGATTTGCTTGGCTGTAGAAATCATGCCATGAAGCTCCCAGCGCACATTTTTGATGCTTCTGTCTGTGGAAGAGCAGGTTTGGAGCTCTGCAGAGCCTTGGTGGGTTTTACTGACTATGCACCCCTACCCATTTATTATGAACCAACAGCACAACTGTTTGTGCTTTTTTCTATATTACACATGTATGATTTAGATTTGTACTTATGTGGCAGCTATTTACTGACCTGACAAAGTTATTTTAAATGAAAACTAAAAGTGGTGAAATTCTCAAAAAATGAATGAGACGTGTAATTTGACACATTTTGTTGTTTTGTGTGTGTGCGCAGCAAAATCTCCAGTGTCTATAAGGGTCCACACCTCTGAGGGTTAAATACAACACTGTTGAGTGTTAAATTAACACTTTTGACAGTGTTATATGTGTAAAAGTAACCTAGTCAGTTTTGCAGATTAACAATGGCTAACACTGAGCAGTGCTGGTTTTCTAACACTGGAATGTTTCTAACATTTTGAGTTATTTTCCAGTGTTAGAAGATCAGCACTGCTCAGTGTTAATTTAACACTGGAGATTTTGCTGTGTGTGTTTGTCTGTGTGAAATTTTGACGTGTATCTGAAAAACACAATTTTGAAAACACTGGAAAGACCTCAAGACATGTATTCTTTTGCTTACTATGTAAACAAAAATTCCCACCAAGGCTTTTCAGTGTGAAATGTAGAGTGTAGAGAAACTACCAGTGCCAGGTTGTCTCCATCTAGTGGTGAATAACACATCACCACTACACCAGGTGAGCTTTTCTCTGTGCACAGTGACACAAAACTCATTTAACAACATAAACTATTTAAAAAATGATGTAGGCAGATCAAGGCAATGTTACAGATTCAGTAAGAACAGAAGTTTATTGCAATGCTTCAAATATGCAGGGCGTCACACTAACACAGCTGCTTGTGTCCAGCATCGCTCTGTTATTATCAATTTGATTCGAAACGTGTCCAGGTTATTGTCTTAAACTTGCATTAATGATTTTGTCTACTGTCAGTTACGCTGGATGGCATTTTTTAATGAGCTTAAATTACATTTTGAGTTGAATTCACTGATACTGCAGTACTGATGATGATGAGCCTTTATCTGTCACTACAATGTTACACGTACATGTCGTACACGTTATCCTGATGTTTCCCAACTGCTCTTGTTAAAAAAAACTGAACACAAGTTGATATAAAGAATAGATTTTATTCCACAAATGTAGTGAAATGCAGTTTTTTAAAGTATAGAAACAATTAAATACAGCCATTTAAAACAAGCAAACAACCATTTTCTCACTAAACCGGTTGTGTTCCTGCCTGTTATGCATGAACAACAGATTCAAATCGGTAAAGAAGGGAACATTCAGCCTTTATCCACTTTGGAAAAATGCAGTGTTGCTGTGAACATGAAACGTTGAAACAGATTGCAGATTAGTGATAAATATACAGGCAGCAATATGAAACCATGAGAGATGTGACTGGCACAAATACAGGTAAGGTTTCATTCAAATAGGACCAAAAACATCAGCTTTGGTGTTCATGAAGCTGAAATTCATTTCCATTAAAGCTTGTCGTATGTTTCTCATTCAAAGGCAGCTGGTACAGCGCAGGTCTGAGTAACCTGTACATGCTGAAGTAACTTTGGTCTCCAAGCACGACGAGCAGTAGAAGGTACAGTGAGAGTTGTTATACTGCATATTCATACTTATACCTATGAATACTGCGTCTGTACACCACCACAGGGTATTTCAGATAAAGTCTGTCATGCTGTTATTCACCTGTGCAGGAATTACATTGTCTAAAACGTAAACTCACAAAATTTTAAATTTGAGTTTTATTGTTTCTAATCTGTCTGTCTGATTTATTTTGATTTTTAATGACAGCCTCTACTTACTTATCTCGGAGCTCCTAGTTCTTGTGAACAGCCACTAAATATAAATTTATCATTTGGGATCAAATCTTTCAGCTTTTTAATGAGCAACATGTCGCGTGCAGCAATGAAACTGCCTGTCAGTCAACTGTCCAATTACTTTTGAGTCTTTAAAATAGAGAGTATGTATAAAATGGTTGTAATTCCTCAGACAGTGTTATATTACAGTTACATACTAACTGCACTGCTACATGTGAGCTCAGCCCTGGCAGGTACTGAGATCGTCAGCTTTTTTACGGAGTTGTGTCAGAAGTCTTTTAAGCTCGACATCGAGCTGTTCAAGATTTGTTGATTTCTGAACTATCTCGTCCTGCAGTCTTTGGATGGAGTCGGCTTTTCCTAGAAGAAAACAAACACCAGGAGCATTACAGGGAGTGGCACACACTGTCTGTGTCAGGACCGTACAACTGGATTTCTGATATATTTAGTCATTACAGAGCGCCACACAGAATGTCCACAGAAGCATAATATTAGACCACCAAGTCAGCGGGGGTTAGCTCATGGTAGCAGCACGCAACAACAAAGTTACCTGTAAAAATTCAACTGAACTGTTGATATGAAAACTTTCTTACTAACCTCACAATCAACACTTTATGCTTTATGACTAAATGTCCTACTTTCCCCAATGAACTGAGGATGCATTGAGTGAATTTTTTTCTTTTAGTGGAAATGTTGGTTAAATTACCGTCTAGAGCCTGCAGCATGTTTTGGGTTATGTTAGCCAGAGCTCCTGCATCCTGCTGCAGTTTGTTCAGTCGATCCCCCGCTGGCTCCGTCTCACCATCTGTCCCGGGAACAACTTTCTCTTTAAGATGGTCAAGGTGCTTCTCCAGAGTCAACAGGTTCTACAAGTACACACATAATATGGCACTCAGTCTTAGTCTTAATCCACAGCGTTTAATATGATGTTGCCAAACCTTTGCTTCAAGTCTTATAGGAAGACTTTCCACAAGGTTCGGGAGTGTTTATGGGAATGTTGACCATTCTTCCAGAAGCACATTAGTGAGGTCAAACACTGAGGTTGCACAAGAAAACTCATAGTGTGAGTTTTCCTCTTTCTGCACCAAACTCACTCATGCTTGTGTTCATGGACCTTGCTTTGAGCTCTGGTGCACAGACCATCTCCCAAGTGTTCTCACAAAATAGTCCGAAATGCATCGGCACGCTGAAGCAGGAAGAAGTCCTTCCACTAGAATTAAGGGGAGAACACAACTCCTGAAAGATAATGCTACACAATAATTCCCCCAAACTTTACACTTGGCACAGAACTCCTCTGGCAGTCACCAAACCCTGCTTTAGAGCCTTTGTAGCCTCGCGCTCGACACCACTGCATCCAACGCTTTGCATTGTGCTGGGTGATGTCAGTCTAGGCTGCAGCTGCTCAGCCATAGAAACCCAGTCTGTGAAACTCCCTGTGGACTGTTCATGAGCTAATCTCACGGTCACATGAAGCTTGGAGTCCTATGTGCTTCAGCCTCTGCTGCTCACTCTGTCATTCTACAGGGCCTACCACTTCATGCTTGAGTTCCTGTCAGTCGCTTCCGTTTTTTAAATACCACTAACATTTGGAATATTTAGCAGTGAGGAAATTTCACATCTGGACTGGTTGCACAGGTGACATCGTATCCCAGTAACACGCTGGAATTCACTCAGCCTCTTAAAGCGACCCATGCCTTCAGAAATGTTGGTAGAAGCAGTCTGCATATGTGATGCTTCATTATATACACAGAAGTAGAAGTAATTGGAAGACCTGAATTCAATGACCTGGATGGGTGAGGAAATACTTTGGCAGTGTAGTGTAAATAGGAGCTAAATAAACCTAGCTACAGTTTAATCTGGCCTACCTGAAATGTGAATTCTTCACTTTTATTTAAATTTGTAACTTTAAAAATATAAACAAATACTGAGAAGAAAGCATTTTCATTAAATGTTAGCGACAATCTGTTACCGAAGATATCCACGACTTTATTCAGCAGCATGAAGAACAACGACCCACAAAGCCCAGAACCAGTCTGCACTGCAAAAACACACTATGAGCTTTCAAGTGTGCGCACACTCATTACATTCATTTATATTCACGTTTACAGATGACTGATAAATGCAAATAGAAGCTTACACTGGGTTCTTCTTCTCTCTTCCTTATTAAAGTCAGTGCTCGTCTGTCAGTCTAAAGCAGCTACAGCAGATCTTTTACCTGATTTCCAGCAGCTGCTTCTTTATCAGCTTTTTCTGCATTTTCCCGTGCATCTTCAGCCTGCTGACCTCCATCCTCCAGCAGGTCTCTCAGCTTTTCCAGCTGGGGTTTCATTGGCTTTATCAGTGTTGCTACATCGTCCAGAGCCTTCTCTACTGGCACCAGCTGGTCTTTGGCCTGTATGAAGAAAACCCATCCAAACTCAGCCTATAAGCAGTTTTTATTGTAATAAATAGACCATTGTTTCATCTACGCTTTCTACCTTAGTAAGGTTGTTATTCAAGGTCTCTAGGACATTCATTTTGTCTTGCAATTTGTGTTCCAGCTCAGCAAGGGAAGGGCTCACTGAGGTGAAGCCTGCCAGCAGCCCATCAACATCAGCCTTCACTCCCAGTGCTGTGTCCCTGCAAGCACAGAAACCATTAGTTTGAAGGACTGATGGGTAAAAACGACAAAAAATAAGGACTGGATTAAACCAGTCTGGAAAAACGAATCCCTGATTAAATGTAAGGCACTAATGCTCATGTTCATGAAGACATAGACTTTGTTAGTTCTGCATTAGGGACATTCACGTGGCTGTACAAGCATGTGTTCGGTCTCCAGCTTGGTCTGTACAAACGGTGGGAGCAAAGATGATAATTCTTTAAAAAACGGAGCATCTTATTCAACAGTTTGACAGTGAAGTGCGAGCATCAACCTGGCATCCTGTGCATCCTGTAGCAGTTTCTTGGCTGCATCTAACTGTGGCTCAGCTTCCTTCAGCACCGCTGTGCTGTCTGGTAGGTTGGCTGTCAGATCCTTCAGCTCCTGCAGCTTCCCTTTAAGCCCTGCCAATCTGGGGGGCAGCTTGGCATTCAGGATCCAGTCGCTCACCTCCTGGACATGGGTCAGGTTAGCGGATGGGTCTGGTCACCAAAATAGGAAAAGCTAGAGTTTAGTACTGGAGCTGGAGTTTACACTGTGGTGGTGTTTAAAGGGTGACTGATCTCAGCATCAGTTACACCCAAAGAAGTTTCACCCTCCATCTCAAAGTGGTTCCACTCATGCTACAATCCTAAAACAGTCGTACCTGACAGGAAGTCTTTGAGCTCTTTCACAACGCTGCGTGTCTCATTTAGGTCGTCTTCGAGTTTATCTCTGGCCTGCTGCAGCTTACTGGACAGCTTCTCTGTAGACTGCCTCACCTGATTGGTTATCTCCTGTGTTTTCTGCAGCTGTGCACACATTGACATTGAATAACTACTTGAGATGTGTAAACGGATTAAGAATGACTTGTGTGAATAACAAAACTCATTATTTGTATGTAGCTATAAGTGTCTACCTTCTCTGCAGCATCGGTGATCCTCCCAGAGAGTTTGTTGAGTCCTTCCCTCACATCATTGGCATCAGCGTCTGCCTTCTTGCTCAGAGGCAGAGCGCCCACACACTTTCCCCCCTTTTCACAGGGTGCGTCTCCCCCTGGTGTGCACAAATCTTCAATTTCACACTGGAGAGGTGTGCAGGACTCGGAGTGAACACTGCCACACACCTGAAAAACAGAGTTAGAGGTGGAGGGCAATGACGGTTACTAGTGTGAATGACAGAAAATGAACTTTCACTCCATCTCAGGACAAACAAGAAAGATTATGATTAATGGCCTGGATTATGCTCACACTGAGAAATATGACACATATGCATATGGATGCTTATTTAAGATAATGATCTTTCAGTTTTACTCATATGCTGCAAGTCAGCTAAACAGTAGATCAAGAAGTTTACTAGTTACTTGTTTGGCAACAGGAGTGAGGTTGGGTTGGGAGGCCATGCTGTTGTTCAGTTTATCCAGATCTCTGGTGTTGGCCGGCTGAACTTTGCTCTGAATGTCCTCAGTTTTTTCTCGGACACCAGTTGATTCCTTTATGGTATTTTTCCCGGCCTCAACTTTTTTGGTGGCGTCTGTCGAGTTATCGTAGGCGTAGCTGATGGTGTTAAATGCCCCTGCAAAGACAGGAAAAGTCTACATGAGTGGATTTCATGCTGTTGTGATACAAAAATAGTCATCAGTCACATCTGTAGAATTGCAGCGAATGCTTAGTCTTTTCTGACCTGTGTTGGGACTGATAGAGTTCTTTGTGACATCTTTCTTGGCATTGTACACCAGCATGAAGTTTTCCAGCAGGTCCTGCAGTTTGTCCAGCTCAGAGTCCAGACCAGGAGTTTTTGTCAGGGGTGAAAGGTCATTATCAACCTGGTACCTGGAGATGATATTATCAATGAAAAAACAGTGTAAGGTGATTGAATTTAAGGATGATTCGTATTTGTGAAACCTAGAATTAAGTTCGTCAGCAGTTTCCCACCTGAGCTCCTTCAGCTTAGAAAGAGCATCACGTGTATCAGTGATGGGTGAGAAGGACATGGAGTTCTGGATGACTTTCAAAGTGGCCTCCAGGTAACTGATGCGGGGCCCAAAGTCAGCGCCGCCTCCAGACTGAGACGATAATCTGGAAGCAAGTTCCAACAGGACCAAGCTGACATTCTTTCGCTGAGCGTTTAGGCTGAAGAAGCAGGAGGGACACATCTCGCAGTCAGGGAAGGAGTCGCAGCGGTCACGACTGCAGGAGTCGCAGCGAGCTCCAGAGACGCCCGGTCGGCACAAACAGACTCCCGACTGCTTGTCACAAACTCCTGGGAGGGTTCCATTGGCATCACAGTCACAGGCTAAGACAGAGGATGGTCATACAGATCAGTTACGAAGCGTTTTTCAAAATGGAAAGGTTGCAGACATTCAGCCATGCTCAGAGGGCTTACATCACATTCTTTTTAAATTTGGGCTTTTAATGATTTCTTTGAACTTTTTTCTCGGGTGGATTGATTGTGTTTCATTGTCCTGCTGTAACACCAAGTCGTGTCCAAGATTCAACCATTCTATTGATTTGAGGTGAATTTGAATAACTTTTAGACTTTTATCTACTTTGTACAATCTAACAATGCCACTGGCAGTGAAGTAGCCCCAGAGTATGATTACAGTTGGTTCAGTGTTCTTTGGTTTGAGCGTCTCACCCCTCCAAACATATGTCATTGTCACCAGTCACAAGCTCAATCTTTGTCTCATTTGACCAAAAAAACGTATCTCCAGAAGGCATTTGGCCGGACTCATGTGGGCAGCTACGAATGCCAGTTAAACTTGAGTCCATCTTCGGTGAGAGCTTCAGTGGCTTTGCTGTGGACAGTGATGTACCAGCAGCTTCCAGTTCGCAGCAGGCTTGAGGCTTGGTGGTTCCTGGATTATTACTGAACATCCTAATTTCCCCTCATGTAATCTGCTGTCGTTTCGAAATAAGTCCAGCAGACCTCCCTAAGTTGTGCAGATCTATAACTCTCCTTATTATGTGTTCAATGAAGTCCTGACACTTTCCTCTTGTTCTTGGTCAGTTCATGATCACTAAGCAAAGTCCTGCCTTGTCAAGTTAAAACACGGTCAGCACCACATATTAAAAGATACGAGTCTATCAGCCTGTTTGTATCATTTTGACCATACATGGATCTGAGAATGAACTTATCTTTTAAAGCTATTAAAGATGTGCAATCATTTCATCTTGGAAAAAGAACAGTTCAAAGAAATCATTGAAAGTCAACAACTACCATAAAAATGACGGGCTGTGCACATCTTTGTAAGTGAACACACTTTGAAATCCAGCAGCGAATCATAAATGATCTCTAATCCATGCTGGGAAGCAGCAGAGTTTACAATCTTTTACCATTACCCTCGTTGTGATCTGGCACTATATCAATGATACTGAACTGAAAGAAAACTCCCGAACGAGTGGTGGACTTACGCTGGCAGCCTTTCAGAGGGTCTCCATATGTGTTATCAGGGCATTCTGTACACGTTCGGCCTCCAAAGCCTGATCTGCACTGACACTGCCCAGTCAGCTGAACAAGAACAAGATCATTTCATTATTTTCCAGAGAAGACAAATCGATATAATCTGTGATGATGATACAAAGACAGAATATTTGCATCCTCGCTACAATCACATCTCATACCAACACCAGTACTTTCTAAGTCACACCAGGTGTAAACAACTTTTCAACTGTAATTTTCAGGAGTGAAGATAAACATAATATTGTTAGTCTTTGTGGGCTCTCGGTCATCCAGGACTGGGGAAATTCGGTTTTTAGCTACATAAACAAACAGTTGTAGACGACATTTCAGGGTCATTAATAGATTTACCTTTCGCCTCCGTCAGTGCGCCCCAGCTGTGGCTACATGTAGCTGCCATCACCAGTGTGTGAATGGGTGGATGACTGGATGTAGTGTAAAGCGCTTTGGGGTCCTTACGGACTGAGTAAAGTGCTGTACAAATACAGGCCACTTACCATTTAATGAATCTTTAATTCAATTAATAACTATATTGTAAATGCTTTAAAAACAAACACTTTTGACTGGTCTGGATGGAAAGAGCTGGAGACACACATTTTATGTCTTAGGCTACAGCATTACAGCAGCTGATGGATCTCACCGAAGGCCTTTGCGTCCTACCTGATCACAGGAATCAGTGGTTGACTTGGTGGCATCACAGCCGCAGGGTTTGCAGGTTTCTGACATGTTTAGCTTCCAGTAGCCTTTCACACACACGTTGCAGGTAATGCCGTGGAAGTGGGGACGACAGAGACACTGGCCAGTCGACGGATCACAGACGTCTGAAAGGGAGCCGTGTGGAGAACAGGAACACTCTAGAAAAGAGCAGAGTCTGATGGAGATCTGCATGCTTCAAACATTAAATGAAATGATACTAATATTAACATCTGCATTACAGTATTGATATAAAGTACTATATGAACATCAGTGAAAGTTTACAGGCTTTTAATTAGTTTCAGTAAAAGTATAACAATAAGAGAAAAGAGTTCCATGTTTACTGAGGTGCAGTACCAAGCTAAGCTTCAATGTGTAGGTGTTAGGTGACTCACTAGTGCAGCCCAGAGGGTGGGAGGAGCTCAGACCGTAGTATCCTGGCTTGCAGCGGTCACAGCGGGGACCCTCTACATTCACTTTGCATTGACAGGATCCTGTGCTGTCATCACACCGGCCGCCGTTCACTGTCCCCTCGGCACTGCAGATACAGCCTGGCGCCAAAGACATCAACACGGTTTATCCACAAACGTTCAGTGTGACCTGCAGTCAGAAACGTGGTACACAGAAATGTTAGGAGGGATTTCACTTACGTATGCAGGCATCAGGACGATCTATTCGACTGCGGGGGTTTGGCTGGTATCCTGGAGCGCACTGGTCACACTTTGGCCCTGTGGTGTGGTGCATACAATTTTCACACACGCCTCCACTCCTCTGTCCACTGGCCTCATACAGCGCCCAGTCAAACCGGCAGCGCTGTGCGTGGTTGTTACACTCACAACCTGAGGACAAGACAAAACATACCCAGATAATTAAAATGAAGAAATTTAGGGATTAATAACTTTATCTATACTTTTCATAAGCTGGGCTTTGGTCTGTGGTGAGCCAGTATGCACCTATTCTTATTATTTACCTTTAAATACATCTCACAAATGATTACAGCTAGAGATTACAAGAGAGGTTCCATCGAGCGGGAGGATGCAGCCAGGGAGAAAGAGCTCTGGGTTTCTCTGTTTAGACCTCTGCTCCCCTGATGGGAACTTGGGTATTTTGATCCTTTGAAATCATTTATGTCACACAAAATGTAAACACACACACACACGCACACACACACATGCACGCGCACACCCACACACACGCACACACACACACACACACACGCACACGCACACACACACACACATGCACGCGCACACCCACCCACACACACGCACACACACACACACGCACACACACACACACATGCACGCGCACACCCACCCACACACACGCACACACACACGCACACACACACACGCACACACACACACACACACGCACACGCACACACACACACACATGCACGCGCACACCCACCCACACACACGCACACACACACACACACACACACACACACACACACACACACACACACACACACGCACACACACGCACACACACACGCACACACACACACTTTAGATTAAAGAGTCTGTAGCAGGTCCTACGTTTGCAGGCATGAGTGTTGCCTTCCTCTGCAGGTCTCCAGGGCAAATCATTGTAGAGATCAGCACAGCGCTCACAGTTCACACCTGCTGTGTTATGCTGGCAGTCACACTGTGCGTTCACCTGCCAAGATCAATGAGCAGATCAACAAACTGGACCAACACCATGTCGTCACGCTAGGAATAAGCTGATGGCGGATAATCGGCGATAAAAGTCTATTTTCACAAGCACACCCGAATACTTAAATGATCACTACATGCACACATCACCACAAGACAAAGTACAATCAGGAATCCTCACATCCGTCAGTGTGTCCACGGGGAAACAATCTCCACATAACACATGAAAAACCACACCAAGGAAAACCACAAGAAGGAAATAAGGTCTCCAAAAGTGTGGCGTCATCGAAACATTTTTTATTTTCCCTGCAGACGTGGTGATGGATGTCAGGTTGTCCCTGAGCTGGATAGCTGGTCGAGGAAGTGGATGCATGGGTGAATTTCCAGTGACACAGGGAATAATTAGGGACGCACATCCAGTTAAAGAAAAACGTCTCTGTAATATTAAAATAGTTTTAGAGGCTTTCCACTATAATCATTTTGGCTGATGTGTGTTTTGTAGCTGTGTTGCTGATGATATAGTCCTCACTGTGCAAAAGAACCTGCTTCTATCATACACCACAATGGCATCCTGACATAACACAGAGTAACCATTAGGAGCTTACAGTAGGACTTCTGTATTAGATCAACAAATAAAGTGATCTGACTTTATTTGCTTACTGTAAACCTTTCGAATGACTGCCTGGGACCATGAAAGGGTAAAATGCCCTGCATACAGACCTGTATAGTACTGGGCAGAAGGTTACTGCTGTATCCTTGTGGCAGACATCGGTTAGCATGTCCATGGCACATACAGCTGCCCATCACCTTCATCTCTTTCAGGGCGTAAAACCTACTGAGACTCCTGCCTGGCAGATGAGGCACATCACCCAGCTCTGTGAATCTCACCCTCAGCCCTGTTAACCCAGACACATCTGTAGATAAAATAGTTATGAGTCACTGAACTACACACTTAAACTGGATGCAAAGGCCAGTGTTGATCCATGGAACTGTTAAGGATGTTAGAAAACTTACCTTCAATCTTTTGGCTTTTGGGAGCGGCGACGTAAGCGTATTGAGCTAAAGGACTGTACTGAATCTGGGGAAGTGAAATGCATATATATTAATTCTGTACACAGATAGAACATCTTACATTGTTGCAATACTGCATTACATTTATTAGAAACCTTTTGTTGATGCCATTCCCACTCAGAAAGATTCAAACAGTCTGGGATGCTATGTATTTGTCTATTTATACAGGATGAATCAAATATAAAAATAAGACCTATGCATTTTAAATATAAAGGAATAAAAATAAAAATAAGAAACAGAATTTTTTCTGTTCAGGACAAAATGATGTATTTAAGGATGTACTTATATGTAAATGTATAAAAAAGAAACGAAGAGGAAACATCATCATTTGGCAAACATGAAGGTGAAATAATTATTCCGGAGCAACAGCAATTTCTCCCTTACTGTGTGATCTTTATATGGATTTGAGTCTGTAGGGGGCAGTGTGTAGCAGTATGTCTGGTCCATGGCAAGAGGAACTCTTGTGGGTACGCTGGGAAATGCTTTTTGACAGTTTGTTGCCATGTAGAGGGCGGGCTGCCATGTTTTGCCGTTGTCCAGTGTCCTCTCTATGACCAAGGCACTGGGACGAGGACCCTGCAGAGAAAAAACCCCAGCAAAATAAAGCAAAGTAGCATACACTCTACAAAAAGTCTCTGAGTCAAATCACATGGATGCATAGAACATTCATTAAGCTAGAAAGGACAGACTGTGTCATACCTTGAAGTTGAGCACCAGATTGTCAAGCTGGAACAGGTTGTTAAGGTTGAGCTGAAGGGTAACTGGACTCGTCTCTGCAGGAACAGAGAGCAGAGCAGTAATGTAGCGTATGTGTAAGCTCAATAACAAAGATCTGTAATCAGTCGTCTCCCTGCTTTCCTGAGTTTTGTTTGCTTTCCTGTTCTTTACATCACTACTGCTTTCCCACACTGTCAGTCCCAATACTGTCATCATTACTCTCGTCCAATCATCTTCCTGCCCACCTTCTTTCACCTCTTTTTGTCCTTTTATGCTCAATCATCCAGGTAAGGGAGTTCCAAAAAAGTTGATTCTGTTCATCTGGACGTAGCGTTTTCAGGTCGAGTAACGTTTTGTAACTCATCCAGGTGACTTCTTCAGTCTGAGCTGACTGCAGGTTTCCCACCCTTATAAACAGTACATTTGCATAATGACAGAAACTAGCACCAGTGAGTGACAATGGGCTGTGAGATCAGTTTCATTATCATTAACATGCCGTACCATTCATACAGCCCTTAGCTCAGGAGGTAGAGCAAGCCACCTACTCAATTGGAAGTTTGGGTTCGATCCCAGTCTGCTCCAGTCTGCATGGCAAATATCCTTGGGCAAGATTTTAACCCTCCGATGCATCCATCAGAGCATGTAAATGTTAGACAGATACTTACCCAGAAAGAGCATAAAAAACAACGTGAATGAGGCAAGTTGTGTAAAGCGCTTTGAGTGTTTAGATGAAGTAGAGAAACACCATATAATAACCAGTCCAATAACCATGAGTCCCATTCACAGAGAGTTGGGGAATGGCTGCAATCACAGCATGTAAGATGGTGACAGATGTACCGTTAGGCCACTCCTCCATTCAGAGATGGTCTTTCCCTTTTCACGCAAATGGCCTCCTTGACTCCGCCCTCAAACCAGCGTTCCTCCCTGTCCAGGATGTTACATCCTCATCCTTGAAAGAGTGTCCACTGGCCTGTAGGTGTAAATAGACTGCAGAGTCCTGGCCTGACGAGGTGGCTCTTCTGTGTTGTGCCATCCTCTTAGCCAGAGGTTGTTTGGTTTCCCCCATGTATAAATCCTGGCAATCCTCCTGCACTTAACAGCGTACACTATATTACTGGATGATAGGGTGTGGCTAAATATTGGTGGATCTTATGTGATTGGATATCCAGGGGGAGAGGTGGAGACGGGTGGGCACTTGACAGGGTATGAACTGGAATGCCCCGAAGTGTTTTGGGTCCTGTATAGGGATCATGGGCCCTGCCAGTCAATAGCAACTGCAATAGGCTTCATAGGGGACATAGTTTTCAATTCAAATATAATGCACTTTAACTCTATAGCACCAAGATGACCCCCTATGAGCAAACACATGGTAACAGTGTTTTAACAGAAAGAAACTGTTAAAAAGGAGTTAACAACCAGCTATGACCCACTGAGGTTAAACAGAAGGAGGTAGGACAAAAAACACACTGTAGAAGAACACACTGTTATCTAATGATTAACTGCAAAGCGGTCTAAAAACACACAGTAAGTGAACTGGTCACTGCTTCCAAAGAATACGGGCCTGAAAGCTGTGGGGTCTGTCTCCCATTCGATTCATAAATAACCTGGTAACCACGAGTAAGTCTGCAGTCTGAGAGCAAAGTGCTCTGGTGGAGCCTGATTAAAGCCTACCAGGAGTAACCCTTTTCTGAACGGCTTCTGTCTATAGATGCATTAAGGAGCAGCTTGGTGTACTTGGTATCTTGCCCAAGTTTATTTGGCACGCAGACTGGAGCAGCCAGGGATGGAACCACCAACCCTCCGATTAGTAGATGAGCAGTTAGTAGAGTATCTCCTGAGCAACAGCCAACTACAGCCACCTGATGTTCAAGTGTTTCAATCACTTCGACGGCCACAAGGTGCACGTTGGTCATGGAAGTGGCAATCAAGATGCAATCAAGCCCTTAGTAATGGAGATCACTCTACAAACATTTGTGAATTAATGGGTTGCGTTCAGGAGCTCAGTGAATTCCAGCATGATACCGGGATGTATGCTACTTGTAGAACAAGTCCACACCTGAAATTTCCTTTCCACACTCAACTGTTTGTGGTTGAGTTTGTGTCAAAGTTTCTCTTATATTACCACTCAGTGTAGACCACGTAAAATCACAGAGTGGGGTGAGTGAATCATGAGGAGTATAGTGCACAGAGGTTGCCAAATTGCTGCAGAGTCAATTGCTACAGACCCCCAAACTTCACGTAGCCTTCACATTAGCTCAAGAGAGCATAGAGAGTGGAGTGGTTTCCATGGCTGAGCAGTTGCATCCAAGCCTGACATCACTGAGCACCATAGAAAGTGTCGGATGCAGTGGTGTCAAGCACGCCACCAGTGGAAGTGTTCTCTGGAGTGACAAATCACGCTTCTGCGTCTGGCAATGCTCCCAACTTTGAGGGAACACTTCGGGGATGGCCGGTTCCTTTGCCATCATGACTGCTCATAAAGACACGAGCGAGCTAGGTTGGTGCAGAGGATCTTCACTGGCCTATTTATTAAGAATGGGCCAACACTCAAGTTCACACGCATGTGAAGGCAGATTAGTACTTTTGTCAGTATAGTGTATTAGTTGTATTATGCATGAGTCCTTCTTTATGATTGCTTGCTTTCACCCCCCACCTTTCTTAGACTGCCACCATCTGTCTGGCCCTGAGGTGGACACAACATCCTGGACACTGTGGGCCAGCTGACTGTTTGGGTTCCTGGAGTCACACGGACAACATTTCATCTTCCGCTGAAAGAATAAAAACACAAAGACATAAATAAACCTTTTGTTTTCCCACAAGAGATTCAGTGTAATGTGTGATGTAAGGACAGTGTGCCACTGAGCTGACCCTGAACTCGAGACCAGGGACTGGCCTCTGAATTCTCTGCTGTGCCACATGAGCTGGGTCACTGAGCAGGTACCAGTGAATTTCTAATAGTTCTAGCACTGAACCTTTGCCCGAGTAAAAGCTTGGTAAACACAGTTTATTCACTATATTGAAGTAAATCCTCAGTCATCTGTAGAACCAGCCATATATCCAAAGAATGCTGGACTTTGTAAAAAACAAACAAAATCCAGTTGCATTGGTTTGCAAACTGTACATGTTATTTAATATTGAGTATTGGGATTTTTTACAGTGCTGACATGTGCAGTTTATGAAAAACTGTGAATGTACTGTTTATAGCTGAACATTTTCTCACTGACAGCTCGCACCACTGATTTCAGCAGTCAGTATTTATTAACACAGGAGGGATGGTGTCCCTTTACAGAAACTCTCTGAATCTTTTCTTTAGAGGCCGCTTGGCTGCTGCTTGGCAAATGAAGGTTCAACTCCCTCTAAAGATTTTATATAGACGCGAGGTCTGGAGATTGGCTATGGGACCGTGGGATCAGGGGGCGGTGCCAGGGGAGACTGGCTGACACAGCTGGCAGTCAGCACTCTAATGCTGCCTTCTCGATTTAAGCAGCACGCTGGGAGGACAGAGGGAGGAGAGCGAACAGCGTGCAGTGCAAGCAGTCAGGAGAAGGCTGGAGAGCACCGTGCTAATAAACATTCACTAATCTGCAACGCTGAGTGTACTGGGTCCTTATATTATGAACTACCTCCAGATCAACGCCAGTAAAACCAAGGAACTGGTGGTAGACTTCCGCAGGCACAAGCATTCTCCACTGCAACCACTGAACATCCAGGGTATGGACATTGAGGCTGTGGACAGCTACAGATACCTTGGTGTTCATCTGAACAATAGACTGGACTGGACTCATAACTCAGACGCCCTCTACAGGAAAGGGCAGAGCAGGCTGTACCTGCTGCGGAGACTCAGGTCGTTTGGAGTGGAGGGCCCACTCCTGAAGAAATTCTATGACTCTGTTGTGGCTTCTGCTATCTTTTATGGTGTGGTCTGCTGGGGCGGCAGCATCTCTGCTGGGGACAGGAAGAGACTGAACAGGCTGATCCGAAGGGCCAGCTCTGTTCTAGGATGCCCTCTGGACCCAGTGGAGGTGGTGAGTGACAGGAGAACGGCGGCTAAGCTGTCATCCCTGATGGACAACATCTCCCACCCCATGCAGCAGACTGTGACAGCACTGAGCAGCTCCTTCAGTGGGAGACTGCGGCATCCACGGTGTGGGACGGAGAGATTTCGCAGGTCTTTCCTCCCCACTGCTGTCAGACTCCATAATAAAGACTTTAACTGATCAAGCACACACATCCATACATATGCAATAATACTAAGTGCAATAATCCTTTCTGTCATCGTTGTATTTTTACTCAGTTGTATATAGTATTTGTATTTGTATTCTATTTTTATCTTATTGTATATTTATTTTATTTTATTCTACTGTATATAGTATTTTATTTTATTCTATTCTGTACAGTTGTGTACTGTATTTATTCTTATTGTATTCTAATTTTTGCCTCATAACTTTTGCACTGTCCACTTCCTGCTGTGACAAAACAAATTTCCCACGTGTGGGACTAATAAAGGTTATCTTATCTTATCTTATCTTATCTTATTACAATAACTATAATGTTCTTCTTCCTTAGCCACTTGTTAGTGTCCTTGGTCAGATGTTTTGGGTCATTGTCACTGGAGAACTCATCCACGACCTCATCTCCAGTGACATTGTTCTCTACCATTAGCATAAAAACAGCCCCAACACGTTTCCACCTCTATGCTTGACTGTGGACATAGTGGGTTTTTCTTAGCACATCTTGAGTTTGGTTTCATCTGACTACAGCATCATTTAGATGTTCACTGGCAAACTTAAGATGGACATATGGGAGCAGGAATGTCAGTGTTAATACTTCATGCACATATCATTTATTTGCAGGAAACTGTCTTGGAGAAGTAGACAGTATGTCTAAGATGGGTTGGGAAGTGTCTTTCCTCCTTATCCAGCAAATTTAAAGATGCTGCTGCCCCTATTCATAGAAATATTCCCTTAATTCACATTAAAACAGCCTGGGACTCTGCTGGCAGCTTTACAATTGTCTGGGGGCACGTTTATGAGGCAAAGATGGCTCTTGTAAATATGTATAAATAAATATGTCTTTGAACATTGGTCTGTTCTAATCTTTTCAGTTCCCTCTTCATGTGTTTCCATGCTTTTCATATGTGTTTAAATTATCCTGATGTTGCTTCTTCTCGCTTTTTTTCTTATTTAGGATGTTATTTGGAACAAGAAGCCTCCTGTGCCGCTGAGCCTTACAGAGGCCCAGGGTTACCATATCTCTTGTATTTTGGGGCAACAAATATGAGGAGCCTGAATTATTGAGTTGGATATGAAGAGTTCCCTCTTTGATGGCTGGTTATGGAAGCGACTTCGGCTCATACGCTGTCTTTGAATGCCACACTGTGCTCACCTCTTCACTCTTCCACCTTGTCTTACACTCCTGTCCACCCTCTGCCGGGCTTTTCACAAACCATAGTTTTTCTCATCCTTCATTAGATTACACCTGGTCTACGGGGCTAAATTTGGGGACTTGCATGTTTATTCTGGATTTGCTTCTTTTAGTGAACAGAGTTTTGCTTACTTCGAGCACCTTCAGCTTCGACACTTTTTCTGCAGCTCTTTTTCATTAGATACAACATTTGACACCTCCAGCAGTAAAGTGGCATTCCTGGCTAGATCGGACTTGTTTCCTCTGATGATGCCGAAGGCTTTCATCGTCATGTGTGCGTCTTTGTGTGAACGCTGAAGTACAAGGATACATTTAAATGGATGAACAGAGGACCACGCCTAAGACAGTTATTAGCTCCCTGAGGCTAATCCAACGTTGCCCATACTGTGATCTATGAAGATAAAGTAACATCAACACATCCTAAGTCTCTATGTTTATTTGTATATATTTTCTCATCTTTGTGTTTGTAGTGCCAGTGTCCTGTGCTGCCTTATCCCCACGCTCTGTGTTGTCTTTTCTTTTTCTTACTTTGTGTCTTTCACTTGGTTTTACTTCCTGTTTTTGTGTTTTTGGATCAGTTGCTATTGTCTTTCCCTCCCATCACTGGTTGCACATGAATCTCATTTGTCCTCCTGTCTGTGACCTCTTCTATCAGTCAGCAGTTCTGGTTTGCACTGGTTTAGTTTGTGTACATGTCTGTTCCCTGCCAGAGACACTTTGAGTTTCCACTTTTGTTCTGTCAATCCGATAATGTCACATATGACATTGTTGAATTGAAGCGGCTGCTTCTTCTGTGCGATCTTTGTTTTCTCTAAATCAAAAACTAAAGCTGAATTTTTGGATATTTTACCTGAAACGCTCTTAAACTGGAGAACCCTTTAGCTGCAGAGATATGCCTGGAAGTTCTCACTTGTTTGTTAAAGGGTGATATAAGTTTCCAAACTTTCCATTTGCTCACAGAGATAAAACAGGAAAGCACGCTCTTACCTGTTGGTACGGGGTACAGAAGACCTCTGAGCCAGTGAGGCCACAGGTAGATGAAGCCTGAAGTTGGTGAGCCCTGCCATGGAGCAAGTCATCTGTGGGTGGGTAGCATGCCCCCCATGAGCAGTCATTTTGGGCGTGTGACAGTATGGCTGAGGCTGTCAGGAGGAGGACAGAATGTGTACAGGTATGAATACAACACACCTAACTCTAAGCTTTCTGAGGCTCTCAAAAACTTCTTCCTTTATTATTAACTGCTGTTCAAAATACATCTAAAAGACAGAGTAACCTACAATAAAACTGTTAAATGAGTGTCATGCTGCTTTTGAAGCAGTAACAGAGATGTTGGTCTGCAGCTGTCGTACTGTCTATTTTCAGGCCAAAGGTAATTCTAAGGGACGAAACAACCCAAAGCTGTGTGCTGGTCAGATGAAACCACGTACATGAAGCACATTGATGTTTGATTAAGGTTTACTTAGAATAGGTAAAATTATAAATGCATCTCCACATTAACCTGGTTATTCTTAAAGATGTACTGCAGCTCTACACAGTAGTTATAGGCTGTGTTTGTATCTTCTCACAGGATTTCATGACAGATACCAACATGTCTAACATCACATATTTCAGAGACAGACTGTCATGCAGCAGCGTGAACATCTCCATCGAACCGTTCACTGCTGCAGCTTACTTCCATCTCTTTAGCTAGTAAATAAAAAAGCTGCAGGCTATCTATTTCAGGGTGTTTAGGAATGCTAACATGTGGCGTGCAAAACTCAAACTAACATCACAAACTCAATAAATATAATAGCAATAAAGCAGCAGTGAAAATGGGAAATCTCACCAGCCAGTAGTAAAAGTATTCTCATGTTGTGTTCCTCCTGTTAAAACGTCCAGAAGAAATAGGAGCAGCTGTCGGCAAACAAATACAGAAGGCTGCTGTGCTGGGAGTTCAGCTGTGCTGTGGAAAGGTGTGCACTGCTTCGTGTTGCTGCCTTAAAAACCATTTCTCACCTGGATAGTGTGACACAGCGTGTGTCAGAGTCACGCCCTGCACCACCACTCCCTCCACTCATGAATCAGCACACACACTCACAGAGCCAGACACACACTCAATGAAAGTAGTCATTACTCATTTTCATTTAATTTGTACACTATTATTAATAATAATAATTCATATTTATTAATTATCAAGTAATAAATAAAACTGACTTCAGGTGAAAGCTAAAAGTAGCAAATGCATTCTTTGTTTGTAAAGTTTGTGCAGCTACTGGAGCTGAAAGGATGAAACATTAAAACCAATCATTGTTCAGACTCCATTACCTGCATTTCAGTTTTCCAACAGTTTGGTTTTTAATTAAGTTGCTGGTGGTGGTCAGAGGGCCTGGTGGCGCCAGTGTCCGGCAGCCTCGCCTCTGTCAGTGCGCCCCAGGGCGCCTGTGGCTACAATGTAGCTGCCATCACCAGTGTGTGAATGTGTGTGTGAATGGGTGGATGTAGTGTGAAGCGCTTTGGGTCAGTCCTAAGGGACTGAGTAAAGCGCTATACAAATGCAGGCCATTTAATTTAATATCTACAAGTTAATTCAGCTGCCTCTGCTACTTTGTGTTTAGTTCTCATTTCTGGGTGTAAACATGTAGGCTTGAGTGAAGGGCGATGATGACTAAAGTACCAGGACAGGGTATGGACATGGCAGCTTGCAGTCATTCGGTCAGTTCTCCTCTGTGTAGCCTGACAGCTTGTGCAGTAGGGTTACCATCCTAAGCAGCGTTTGCATGGCTGTGTGTTAACTGCTGTCCTCTGAATCATCACTGTGTAGAAAGAAACAATAGCCTGAGGCCAGGTGAACATACACTGTGTGCTTTTCTTCATAGCCTCAGACACACTGACTAATGCTAACTGCAGGGTGTGTTTTCTGAGAAATCACAAACGCACACTTCTGACAAGCGTCGTCATGCCTGGACAGTTGCTATGGTTCTTTTGTTGGTAACCAGAAGGTTTTATATCGACATCAATCCCAGCCTTAGTTACAGCAAGATGTTTCAACAAGTCCTCCAATCCAGACAACAATGTCAGTCTGGAGCGGAGGACTGCCCTCCAGACCCATAAGGGCATTTCCAAAACGAGCTACATGTGGCAAGAAGCAGTGTAACCGACACTGTGATGTAAACTGCACAACACTTTTGTGATGTTTAAGCTGTTCTTGTGGTGGCATCTAACACATTTAGTTCCCGTACACTTCAGTGTAAAAAGACGGTGTGCCGACCTTTGATTAACAATACTGTAATAAAACGTATTTACATTAAACAGGTAACACTGACACCACAGGTGTCCAGAGGCTCAGAACTGTCAAAATAATGGCACACTCCTAAACACCAGTAAGATAAGTGCTTCCTTAATATGTTATTTATAACTGCATATACACATTTTTATTCTTAAATAATAGATTCATATATAACATGTTATTTGTATTTAGAAAAGCATTTAGATGTTAGTAGAGGTTTTATAAATACTTATTTCATATTTTAATTGAAAATAAGTATTTATAAAACTTATTTTATAAATACTTATAAAAGGTAAGGGCGGAGGAGTGAGGTAAGGGCGGCAGGGCGGAGTAAGGTAAGCGAGAGTGACGAGAAAGGTAAGCGACCCATGTTGTAGGTGATGTCAGACGCCGGAGATTTGGCGGAAAAAAAGCGAATGGTAGCATAGAGTTTAACAAAGGTTTTTCAAGCTTCAGTATTACCAAATATACTAATCGATTGTCATATAACTAACAACATCTGTTTTATCATCTCTAACACCCGGAGGACAACGGGGAGAGTTTAGACGCTCTCCAAGATTACATCGACCGCTGTTTTCAAGATTTAGTCATGAAGAAGGCCCAGAGTACATCCTCCCCGACCAAAATTGAGACGCCGTCATCGAAGAGATGTCGCCCGGCAGACTCCCCCGGTACAACATCGCCTGCCGGCAAAGACATCGCAGACATCCTGGAGTCAATCGACAAGCGATTGTCCGGTTTCGATGCGAGGCTGTCCCTGGTGGAGATTTTACACCGGGAATTTAAATCTCTGAGAGAATCCCTGGAATTCAGCCAGCGGCAGGTGGAAACGCTTGCCGCTGAAAATGCCACGCTACGGGAGTCGGTCAAATCTCTCACCGATAACGTGACCCAGCTAAACATTGAAAATAAAAAAATAAGAGTCCGTTATCGATCTACAAGCCCGTAGCATGAGAGATAATCTTGTGTTTTCTGGTATTCCAGAAACTGCCGGAGAGGACGCAGAGGCAACGGTGAAAAGCTTCATCAAAATCCACCTGAAGCTGCCGGAGGACACCGTAAAGAACATCGACTTCGATAGAGTACATCGCTTGGGGGGCGTGAGGTCGCGGACCAGGAGACCACGGCCTATTGTGGCCAAATTCAGTCAATTCAAACAGAAGGAACAGGTGAAGAGTCGCGGCAGAGAGCTGAAAGGAACGGACTTCAGCGTGAACGACCAGTTCCCCAAAGAGATCCTGGAACGACGCAAGGTCCTGTTCCCAGTTCGACGTAGCTTCATCCAGAAAGGCTCCCGTGCTGTCATCGCCGTGGACCGGCTCTACGTGGACGGACAGCTGTACCGCAACCCCGGCACCACACCGTGGTTATATTGACTGCACTCCAGATTAGAGATGGCACGATACCACTTTTTTATGTCCGATACCGATATCATAAATTTGGATATCTGCCGATACCGATATGAATCCGATATAGTGTTTTTTAATCAACAAAACTGTTTTTTTAAATATCTTGCTGCATTTTGTATAAGTTCATACTCAAGTTTAAAACAACAACTACACTAAAGCTATTCTGTTATACCTGTATGCAAAAAAAATATTTCATAGTTCAGCAATACTGATCAATCTAATAAACTTAAACCTACACCATCCTCCCTATTCTGGTATTTTAAAGAATACTTAGCATAAATATTAAGCAACCTAACTAATAGGGTTCCAACTCCCAGCAACAACAAAAATAAATAAATAAAAAATAGGGAACCACCCCTCACGCTCCACCTCATGATGCTTAATCGACGTAA
Source organism: Aulonocara stuartgranti (assembly GCF_965226115.1). NCBI lineage: Eukaryota > Metazoa > Chordata > Actinopteri > Cichliformes > Cichlidae > Aulonocara > Aulonocara stuartgranti. Next base: position 39,586,300 of record NC_138943.1, on the reverse strand, counting down.
TCAACCTTAATTTGATGCAGTGTGAAAAAAATGCACAGAAATCAATTATTTTTCAAGAAATATTAAATAGATTCAACATCTTTCTTCAACAAAATTGCAGACTGCACAGATGGTACCTTCCCAAAGGAAAAAGTACTATAGCTTACTAGGGTATATATATTAGACTTAACAGTTACTATATACAGTAATGGACTTCTATACATTTTACATCAGATTAAAACTTTGGGTGTAAGATTCAGATAAATATTAAATAATTAAAAGCTCGACATTTTAAATGAGAATAAGAAAGAAAAGTATGTCTTTGTGCCCTCTTTTCCCTGTTAATGCCCTATCGGCCCCCCTGGCTAAACTTTGCTAGATCCGCCCCTGCACAGTTACCAGCGTCAGCTACGTAGAAAAAGATCCTGGAGTAGAAAGTAATATTAAATACATTCTAACAACAGCTGATCAAGCTTAAACGTGCTGCTGTTGTTCAGCCGCTGGTTTCCTCTTTCTGGTGCAAAGTGGGCCAAAAGCAAACTAGAGACACGGACTCGCGACAGAAAAGCCGATCAGCTGATCGTTAAGCAGTTTCATGATTGAAGTAGCAGCCGGAGAGCGAGAGGCAGTCGCTCGTTAAGCTTAACGCAGGAATGCTTTACAAACATTCAGAGATGGACTTACACACTTGCTTTACTTCTCTCGGGGATAACTTTGTCAGAGATGAAATGCCGGGTTGCTAGCGAAGCTCCACATGCTATCCAGACCACCGACAGGTCCCGCATGCCACAGCCGCTCTATCACGTGATGCATACTGCTCCGACGTGCTAACGTTCTGAGGTGAGTTACGGCGTGTTGCAAGTTTTGTGAGGTGCTTTCGTGATATTTAATGGATCGGATTACATTTTTTATTTTTCTCCGATATCCGATCCAGTAATTTAGGTCAGTATCGTACCGATACGTAATATCGGATCGGTCCATCTCTACTCCAGATAAGAACCCGCTACACTCTTTTCTTATTCATTCACACTCTCTCCTTTAACATGGGTTTAACCTAGTAATATCAGTATGATGTCATAGCAGATATAACACCGTCACCCTCCGTCATTGCTTTAATTGGAATGTTTCCGTTTCGTTTCTTTTTTGTTGTTGTTGCTCACAGTTCATGTGGTTTCTTTCTTTCTCTTGTCTTTCACTGCTGTGATCACCTACTTCCCCACTCACCTACAAACAACACCCTCTATTTCTCCATATTTTCACAACACGATCACGCAAACACATCAGCTCAACGGCAGCACATTCACAACAGCCTCACAGCACGCACAGACTTGCAGGACACATAAGCAAGCCACGCTTGTTCATATTAGTGAATATTCACACACATAGTCAGACTTATGGAGCCTCTCACCACACTTCTTTTTCTCTGTCTATTCACAAACAAGGGATGTTTCCATATTCTCTCCACCTGTCTAAACGAAACACCCAGCGTACATCATTAGACATACACACACAATTATGGGCATGCTGAGGTTTGTCACATGGAATGTAAATGGAGCTGGCACCAGAGGAAAGAGGTTAAAGATATTTAACCAGCTTAAAAAACTACAGGCCGATGTTGTTTTATTACAAGAAACTCACAAACCTGTCACAGGTTTAAATGAACTTAAAACACCTGAGTTTCCTAACGTGTTTGCAGCCTGTTATAATTCTAGACAACGGGGAGTAGCAATTTTAATACATAAAAATGTTAATTTTACAGTACTCGATACAGTTATAGATCCAGAGGGTAGATTTCTAATTATTAAACTATCAATATTGAACAAAAAACTATGTATTGCAAGTGTATATGGTCCAAATGTTGGTGATCCCTCATTCTTCCACGGATTTTTTAGTGCACTCTCTGAACACCTTGATTGCACACTCATTCTTGGCGGTGACCTCAACCTTGGACTAAATGAAGACATGGATAGGCTCAACACAACAGGAACTCAGCGCAATTGGCAGTCCACAAATATAATCAAACAGTATATGAGGGACTTTGGGCTTTGCGATGCATGGCGCTCCCTTCACCCCACCAGTAAGGAATATACTTTTTTCTCACATGTTCATCACTTCTACTCTCGTCTGAATTATTTTCTGGTCAGCAGCTCACTGCTGAACGACATTTCAGACACTGAGATTCACCCTATAGCTGTCAGCGATCATGGTCCTGTATCTTTAACACTAATGCACAAGAATAATACCACGCCAAGTAAAAACTGGAGATTTAATATATCACTACTTAAAGATGAAGACTTTATTAAATATTTTAAAAAGGAATGGACTTCATATTTAGACTATAATGACACTCCCGGAATATCTGCTTCTGTTCTATGGGAAGCAGGGAAAGCTGTGATGAGAGGTAAAATAATTTCTTTCTCATCACACAAAAAGAAAGAAGAAAACAAAAATATTCAGGAATTAGAAAAAAACCATCAAATCACTAGAAGAAGCCTACGCGTGCGACCAAGATCAGGAAACATTGAACAAAATACGCAAAACAAAACTAGAATTAAATGAAACTATTAATAAAAAAACACAATTCCTTATACAAAGACTTCGCTTGCAGAATTTTGAACACAGTAACAAATCAGGTCGATTTCTAGCTAACCAGCTAAAAATAAATAAAGAAAAAACAACTATATGTGCTGCTAAAGATTTATCGGGGAACACAACATATGATCCTGGAAGAATAAACAACATTTTTAGGGATTTCTATGAAACTTTATACTCACCACAAATAAACCCATCTAAAAATGAAATTGATCTGTTTCTTGACAACGTAACTCTTCCAAAATTACTAGACAGTCAAGCAATGGCACTGGATTCACCACTGACGCCAGGTGAACTCCAGGAAGCCCTGATAAGTATGCCCAATAATAAGGCTCCAGGTCCAGACGGCAGCGCAGATACTGAAGGTCCCGTCCCATCCTGGCAACAAACTGTTCCAACTTCTGCAATCTGGTAGAAGGTTCCGCATCTTCCGGGCAAGGACAGAGAGACTCAAGAGGAGCTTCTATCCCCAAGCCATCCGTGCCCTAAACACACACACCCGCCCTCTCACAATCTCAGAATCATCTCAGAATGGTCAAAACATACCTTCTTAGATGAGCCCTGGCTAGATGTTGAACAGGCACTATGCAAGGATCTAGAGATTTCAGACCTACCATTTATTAGCTCAAACATCAAAAGACATGAATGCTTTAAAAGCATCAACATCAGCTTCTCTCTGACAGCATGGTGGGAGTTTCTAAAATTGACGGAGTCTTCATTAATCCCATGCAAACGTACACCTATCTGGAATAACCCTGACATATTACAAAACAATAATATGATTAATTTCCCAGAATGGAGTTGTAAAGGAATTAAATACTTAGAACATATATTAGAGGGAACAGAATTTATTCCATTTGACAGACTAGTTGCACAATATGGGATCAACAAGAAAAGATTTTTAGAATATCAACAAATTAAATCCATAGTAAAAAAGAAATTTAACCTCAGTCAAGTTGAACTACAAACACCACCAAGTGCAGCACATTTCCTTACTCTTAAATCCCCCAAATTATTATCTAAAATATACAGAACACTTTCTAAATTAGATGAATCAATATCTCTTCCTATTGCAAAGTGGGAAGCAAATTTATCAGTCAGTTTAGACCAAAACTTCTGGTCTCAGATTTGCTTAAAAACCTTTAAATTGATTAAAAATCCCAGTCTGCAATTAATACAATACAAAATACTACATAGAGTGCACTATACAGGTCATCGGATGTTCAAGATGGGCTTTACATCTTCCAACAACTGCTCACACTGTCAAGGCAATACACCAGACAATTACATCCACGCTCTTTGGTTCTGTCCACCAGTGCAGAAGTTTTGGCGCGAGATATGTGAAGACTTATCAAAGTGTCTGAAATGTAACATTCCAACTTCCCCTTTAGTATGCTTGTTGGGAAAACTGGATGAGGTCACTACAGAAACTAATACAGTCCACAAGGTTTTTACTGCCCTATGCATCGCCAAGAAAACGGTCCTCATGAACTGGAAAAATAAAAATAATCTTAATTCTAGCCAATATAGAAACCTTCTAATGGATCACATTAGTCTCGATATAGCCTCTGCCACCACATTAGATCAATCCCTCTGGGCTCCTTTGATCGGCTCCATCACCTAGCGGGGGTAGGGGGTCGTGGTTTGGTCCCGCCTTAGCTACTGTGGTTGATGTGGAGTTGGGACGGGCTTAGGGCGCCTGGAGGACCCCTAGAGGCGTTATCCCTGGAGGGCTTAACCCGGGGGTTGTGTTCATAACCTGGTTAGTGGCTCTGGTCGCTCTTAGAGGTTGTTCTCCTCGTGGCTGCGTGCAGCGGGGCTGGAGGATGGTCTGTATTGGTGGACGTAGGTTACTGGCCTGGTGGCCTGGCTGCCCCTGAGTGGATCCGGGGCAGGCGTGGGGGTTTGGGGCTCGGGGGTGCTTCGCCTCCGTGCTGGGGCTCTGGCTGGGCCTTGGGGGCTTCGGTCCTCGTCGGTGTGTCGCCGAGGTTGTGAGCGGGTGGGTGCACAGGGGCTCAGCCCTGGCGCAGGGGGCCTCTTGTGCATTGGCCTAACTGGGGGGCTCTTCAACTGGCGGGAGGTTGTTCCATCCTTGCAGGAGTCCACTCTGCAGGTGGGGGAGAGACATGGGAGAGGTGGAGAATAAACTTAACCTGGGTGTCTGTTGTCTTGTGTAGTCTGGGAGACGATTGAATGTTGGGGTGGGTACAGCTTCCTCTGCGGTGGGGTAGGGTGGGCTGCCCCGGGTCCTGTGGGCAGTGCTGCTGCCGTAGGCCCCAGTCTGGATGGACCTGGGCTCCCTTGCCTTGGTGGGTACCAGAGGACGGGGGTGCCTACTGGGGTCAGCGGGGGAGCTGGCCCTAGGGAGGGGCATCGTCCCCTCCCTCCTTTTCCTCCCCATCCCCGGCTACCTCCCTCTTCCCGCTCCACCACACTCACCCACACAGGTAGGGCCTTGGGGTGCAGGTGTGTCACCAGGGTGCAGGGGAGACATCCCCCCCCCCCCCCCCTGTCCTCTTCTGGCCACCTGTGCCTCAATTTTATCTCACAACTTAGACATCCACATTACTTACACTCTCATAACACACACATATATGTAGGGCCTTGAGGGTGGGCACGTTAACGGCGTCCAGTGGACGGTCTGTGTACTCAAACCTACCTCTGGCGCCGGTGCCCACCTCTCAATTTTAAATCCATGTAGACATTGAGGGTTCTCGGGAGGGGCCGTGCTAACACCTGCTGCTCTCTGGCAGCAGCACCATGCTCTCCCGTGTTTTAAATGCACTTTAGAACAACATGCAGCAACACTACACATGAGCGGGAGGAGGGAGGTATGGGGTCTTCACACACCCCCGTTCTCTGCTAGCCATCGGGGCGGGGGGGCTGGGAGGAGATGTTAGCTGTCCGATTGGCCTCCCTGCTGCTGCGGAGCCTGGGACGGTCTGCTTGCCTCCACCCCGGGGGGAAGGGTAACATCTCTTGGGTCTGGGTTCTGTTTCCCCCTCTGGGGGCGAGGGTACCTGGACCCGGGGTATAGAGTATGTTTGGGGAGTGTGCACACAGGTGTGCACACGGGTGTTCACTGCTTGTAGACTTAAATTACACCTTTCTTGGCTGCTACTTCAAAGCACATTGTGCGCTGTCTGTCCTGCGTGCTGCACAACAACATTGAATATTCAGTATTTACTGCTGTTTACACTTAGCTAGATTAATGTGATGGTGTTGTGTCTAGTATGTTGCTTTGGGTTTTTTTGCTTGTTTTCTATTCTTCTTCTCTCAACAGGTGATCCAGGAGATCCCCCCCCCCTTCTCACTGTCCCTCTCCCCTTCTGTTTTTCTTTTCCTTCCTCTTTCTTTCTCCCTTTCCTATCCCTCACTCATGTCTGTCCCGTCTGTAACAACTGAAAATAAAATAAATAATAAAAACAAAGGTTGATCAAATGGACCAATACGGCAATGCCACGATGATCCATTTGGCAAAATAAATCCATCGGGTCTCCTTGTTGGACTTCAGACAAGAATTCTGACGGCTAAAGAACCAAATGGGACAGGCAAAAAAAACAAAACAAAACAAATAAAAACAGATACTCTGACCTGTAACTATCGTAAAACACTTCGACCGGAAGTAGACACCTTTCGCGCATGCGGGGTACAGATTGGGTGTCCGGTACGGATCGGGTAGCGACAGGACCCATCCTTCAAATTCGGGGAAATAAAGGATGCATTTGTCGGCTGCATTTGAAGGAGTCGACGAATTGGGACAGCCTTCGTCGCCTGGCTGTGACGTAATCGGCCTTCAAATGCGGCCTCCGGAGGATGCAGCCGACGTTTTGGGACACAGCTAATATCTTTGTTCATTCCTCGGGTTAATCAGCATACATCAACTGCTGCATTAAAAGTACACATGCAGCAGTCATTTTAATTTTCAAGTTTTCAAGTTTTCTTGTCATGTACAGATAAACAGTGTAGCCACATTTACCCATGATGGAATTCTTTGGCTCGTGCTCCTCAGCTTTACATGAGCATATAGAGAGTGTGCAGTTATATTAAGAGGAAAATAACAGGAAAATAATAGTAATAATAATAATTAATAAAGAAAAAAACAATATACTAAAGTATTACATATTTAGATAATTTAAGGCAATTGTTGGTATTTACAGTTTGTGCAAAAACTTGTCCAAGGAGCATTTAACTAGCATTTGTTGAAGTGACAGTGTGCAGAGTCCTGTAATCGAAGTGGTGTGGTGGCTTGTGGGTAAAAACTGTCCCTGTGTCTGGTAGTGCAGGTCTGGATGCTCCTGAACCGCCTGCCAGACGGCAGGAGTGTGAAAAGCGTGTGGCCGGGATCAGAGAGGATCCGCTGCCTCATGCAGCGCTGTCTGTAGAGATCCTGCATGGCTGCCAGTTCAGTCCTGGTGAAGCACTCTGCTGATCTCACCACCAGTTATTTGCAATAACTAATAAAAAAGCACTTGGGACAATTGTGTTGGTGACAGCTTTTGTTATAATATCAATAATATTTCTATGAATATGGGATACTGTTACATGTTTGCACAGACTTTTGTGGAATATGGAGACACTCCTGGCATTATATGAGCAAAGTGAGACTCATTTTTTAGGGTTGGTGGAGATGAGTGTGAAGATCCAAACAATCCCTGTCAGTGATGGAGAAGCTTTGATGAAAATATTTGGTAAAAAGTTCACCAGCATGAAGGAAATGAAGTTTCAAACTTTCCTTAGGAGGAGCCCAGCACGCCTGCTTAAAGAAAAGTGAGTGTGGCGATGTGGATGCTTGCAGCGACTGCTGTATAGAGGCCATCCTGCTACACATGAAACACATCAGAGTCATAATTGTTATTTTAGTCACGTGTTTGTTTATTATCCTTATTGTTTTATCTGGGACTGTTTGCAGACATCTCAGAGAGAGGAGACACCAGCATCTGAACAGAGACTCAAAGCAGCAACCTGCAGCTCCCTGCTTGGCTGCTCCAGTTTTCTCCTCACTCATGTTGCCCACCAGTGATTTCTAGCTGCCCACCCACACAGCAGGCTAGAATATGCGCTGAGCCTCAGCACCCAATACTTGGACATGTTTTCTTTATTAAATAATGAACCAGACCCCAAAAGTAAACAGCTGTTATTGCTAGGCAACGGGAGCAGCATTTGGTGATGCAGCACCTGACATTCCTGACCATGTGGGCGGAGCATGCATGAAATGGAATGTTCAGTAGAACTGTGCAACACAAGCACTTAGTTCCAGCATGTTTCATTGTATCCAGACACAGCTAGAGACACATCTACAGCAGCATCTCTGTGCAGGACAAACGACAGTTGACGAAGAAACATCGAAAACTTCACTTCACTCCTCTACAAAACGTTGGTTCCTTTGTTTAAAAGGCCAAAATGAATCAGGGGAGAACGAGAAGAGGATCGGCGAGTGCTTCACCTCACAATTCAGTACAGCTGATTAACCTGCAAGAAGAACTTCAAATGATACAGGCTGAAAATATCAAATTAAAAGAAGAGGCAGAAAAATCAAGAGGAGAAGCTAAAGATTCAAAGTTTGAAACTGATGTAGTATTGCAGGAATTACTGCATGTGGGTCTCAAACTTAAAGGAGAGAAAATGGGAAAACAACAGGCAGAAAACCAGAATGAAAAGATGAAGAAAGAACTGTTGGAAGCTCAAAAAGCATTGGAGGAAGAGAAAAGCACAGCACAAGAAGCCAAAAATAAATATCAAACTGCAAAGAAGGAGGCAGGAAATGTGCTGCAGGAATTACAGGAGGTGCAGGAAGCTTTTGAAGAGGAAAAAAGGAAAATGCAGTTGGCAACACAAGAAGCTGCAAATGTAACGGCTGAAGCTGAAACACTAAGGAAGGAATTACTGCATGTGAAGCAACAACTTGAAGAGGAGAAAAAACGTAAACACGAGGCAGAAAATGAGATTGAAAATATGAAGAAAGAATTGTTGGAAGCTCAAAAAGTGTTGGAGGAAGAGAAAATGAAAATAGAGGAAGCAAAGAAAGAAATGGAAGATACAAAGAGTCACACTGAAAACATGAAGAAGGAACTGATGAAAGTGCAAGAAGAACTTGCAGAAGAGAAAATTGAGGTGAAGGCATTCAAGAAAGAAATGAGCGGCTCTGCGGTGACCAAGAAAGACTGCAAAGACGCACTTAAAGAAATACGAAAGCACAAAAAGGAAGCTAAAGAGCTCCTCAAACACAAAGGGAAACTGGCCGAACAGCAGCTGAAAGAAACATTTAAAGATGCCGAGGAGCAGCTCAACAAAACCTTAAAAGAACTGAAGGCAAAAGCAAAGCAAGCCGAGGACAGGAGGGGATTCTGGAGCAGACTGCTGAGGAAGAACTGACCCAGCAGCATTGAGTTTGAGGACATCAATAGTTTCTTCCTCCTCTCTCCACCTTTCTTTCTCCCCATCCTTCTTCTTGGGACGTTTGTTTGTTTTTAAAAACTCTAATCTAAATACATGCACTGAAACACACAAATAAAATTGCCATAACTTGACCTCATGTTGCCTGCTTCTTTTCTTGTGTGTCTGTGGATGTAAAACAGTAACACACTTTCTGCTCTGTGTCTTTAATTGTAAATAAATGCAATATGTTTTCATTTTAAAATGCAGTGCAAAAAACTTCTGCTCTGAATCTTTTTTTTAGCAAAAAGCTTTTTTTGCCTATTGTGGAAGTTTTCCATTCAAATAAAGCTGCAGACGAGCGGTGAGCGGTAGCTAACATTCTTTAAGTTAAAGTACAAGTATATTCAGAAATAGATCACTTGTAAGCAGCTTTCTAAGCAAATTTAAGGTTCTCATGGAGATGTATGAGCTTTGTGTTCTGCTTGTCTAGATAGCTAAGTGTTTTAAGGCACCAAAAATCTCTTTTGTCCTGATCAAGGTGACATCTAGCATCCAAATGGAGACACTGGTTCAACCCCAACCCCTGCCATAGTTTTTGTCTTCAGATTTTATCCAAGCTGGTTGATGAAATTTTACAGTCTGCTCCACACAATTATTTCCCTTGCCAGCCTATTGCAGCTGCAGGGAACAATTGCTGGTCTGGCAGTTGATTTTAGCAACTACCCCAAGGAATCTTCATGGCTTCACTGCAAACTGTAGTCTGAAACCCTGGGAAATGGTGAACATAAGCCAGGGATGAACTGTGTGGGCCACTCCAGCAATCACACAGGATGATTGCTTAGTGACATGTGTCATTTGTTTTAGAGTCATCTTTCACTGCTGTTTTTAAATAAAGCTATGAGTACTTGTTATTGAAAGAAATCTGCTTTAACACTTATATGTGTTTTGAACCATTAGAGTATAATGCATAGTCTATTGGACAAAAGAAGTAAGGCAGCTGTAGTACATGTAAGAAAAGCTCTTTTTTTAGAAGTGAGATTTGAACCTAAACCTGCATTTGAAGGCTATAAGTAAGATTAGAGGGCTCTCGTGGGCCATCAAAGTGACCCAATGTTACTTGAAGTGCTTTTGTTCATTCTTGAGTCCAGTATCTTAGACCACTTCACAAACAACTGGGATAAGACAGTTTTTGCTACTGCTACTATAGCCCAGCAGGCCCAGCTGGCAAAAGACGAGACTGCAATACGTTGAGCCTTCCTCTGATTTCCAGCCCAGCTTGTTAAGTTGGCAAAGCATGGTAAGTGGTTGATTGACTGGTTCCTATATAGCCATTTACTCTACTGGAGCACTCAAAGTGCTTTTTACAACATGTCTCATTCATCCATTTATACGAGCACTTTTTCTACATAAGTAGAAAGAAAAGAAAAAACATAAAACTCCAAGTCTATCACCTCTGACATTGACACTCAGAATCAGAATCAGAAAGACTTTATTTATCCCCAAAAGAGTGTAGAGTAGTTTATGTTTATGGGAAATGGTTTTATCGGCTGGAGTTAAAAAGCAGGGTGGCTTTGGAGATTTTGCACTATGATACTTCAACATAGGCTAGAGCAGACAGGACTCAAACCACCAACCTTCTAGTTAATAGAGTTATGGATGATAGATTGATAGAGCTAATTCCAAATGAACTCCAAAGGATTTTGCTAAGTTTGGGGACCTAGTTGGCACATGAAAGTCAAAACCTTTATTAGTGGCATTTTAGTTTTGAATATAAATTTTCCACTTGAGTGAAAACTAAGAATAAATCTTTGTCAACATTTAGGTTTGAAACGTCCACTTGGAGCCCAGATACCAGAAAAACTGCTGTTTTCAGCATTTTAGCCCACTAAGCCATGCTGCCAAGCGGAGTGCAGTGCTCATAAAAGTCCATTCAAACATTACGGTTGTTTAGAAAGACTTTCATATGCACCCTGTTCCTGTCTGTACTTGTGTTTTGTTGTTTTACTTAAAGAATTATTACAGCTACACGTATGCTATACAGTCTACTGAACATATGAATGAATGCAAGTGTACTACATGTAAGAAAAAGCATTTGTCAGGCGTGGGTCTTGAACCTACAGCCAGATGCGGGATGCTAAAGTGACGCTGGAGTACTTTAACGGAAACTGCATATCAAAGTGAACAAAAGTCAGTTGCTTGGCTAAGCTTCAGTCTAGTTTCTTAGACCAGTGGTCCCCGACCTTTTTTGCACCACGGACCGGTTTATGTCTGACAATATTTTCACAAACAATATTTTCACAAACTGGCCTTTAAGGTGTTGCAGATAAATACAACAAAATAAAACCAGTACCGGTACCATAAAAAAGAAGATATACTTAACAATAGGTATCGAATGTACCTTATCTAAGTTAAATATGCTCGTTATGAACACATTGTTAAGCCACCGAGTTCATACTCTGTTATTTGACTGAAAATCAAAGGACTAGGAAAAAGATATTTTCGACTAAATAATACCAATTTTTTTTTGTAACAAGTCTTTTTTCAATAAAAATACAATTTAAAAAGAAGAAGATTTATTCATAACACAAAGGAAAAGGCCCAGGGAAACCAAGTTAACGATAACAACCATAATATTCACACCCGAGCCTCAACTCTCGCGGCCCAGTACCAAACGACTCGTGGACTGGAACCGGTCTGTGGCCTGGGGGTTTGGGACCTCTGTCTTAGACCACTTCTGACTGTCTGAATGCCAAGACCAAATTCACTTAAGATGTTGAAACCATGTCTAAAGAATGAGCCTGGTGTCTAGTGTTTCGTTGGGTGATCTAGCTTAATATTTCAGTTGGGGATGTAGCACAAGAAAAATTATACCATTTTTATGAGTGGAAATTCAGTTCTGAACATACATTTTCACCAAACAACTTGAATGAAATCTGAAGACAAAATCTTTGGTAGGGGTTGGGTTTGAACTAAAACCCAAAATTGAAGGTCTGATTTGCCTTTGGTTCCTGATGTCACCGAGTTTTGGGTGAAAACTTAGTGACATCATGATATCCATCCAACTTTTTCCACTCATCCTAAGAAGAGAGGCCAAGGCTCTCCATAGCTACATTCTCTAGTTTTTCCAGGAAAGATCAAGGCATTCCCAGGTCAGCTGAGGGATATAGTCTCTCCAGCATGTCTTGGATCTGCCCCAGGATTTCCTCTCGGTGGAACATGCCCAGAACACCTCACCCTGGAGCTGCCCAAAAGGCATCCTTGTCAGATGCTTGCACCACCTCAATTGGCTCCTTTCAATGTGGAGGAGTAGCAGCTCTACTGTGAGCCACTCCCAGATGGCCAAACTTCCCAGGGTCTCTTTAAGGAAGAGGCCACCCACCCTCTGAAGAAAGCTCATTTCTACTGCTTGTATCGTCAGTCTCATTCTTTTGGTCACTACCCAGAGCTCAAGACCATAGATGAGGGTACGGGAGTGGCGAGAGTTAAATCGAGAGTTTTGCTTTCATTTCCAGCTCTCTTTTCAACCTGATTGCATTCAGTAGCCACAGCACCAGTCCCTCCACTTGTGAACATCTTTAGCATCATATGTGACTTTCATATAGAGTACATTTGCTTACAAAAAGTCTGTGACTAAGAATCATAGAGATGTCAAGGATTTGAAATATGGATGCCACCAAGGATTTTCAAGAGCATAGCAGGTAGAGTTTTAAGTTTTGATTAAAATAATCTCTGACCTGTGTAGATATCTGAAAAAATTGTCTGAGCCTAAATCATGTTTTATCCTTATGGTTCAAAGCTTTAAAATGCCCCCTTGTAGACAAATGAATAAGTTAGGCCTTTTGAAATCCAGTTCTTGAATCTACTATTGCACTGAGCCAGGGTAAAGTCTGAATTATATGCGCACCATCTTAAGACTTTAGAGGCATTTTCCAAAACACAAATTTTTATTGCTTCGTCCTAGCAGATATCATTACTTGTAATATGGGTTCAGCTGCCATGTGTATTTTGTTCTGCAGTTTTTTGTCCGATATTAAAGCTGTAACTGATATTCCTTTAACAGTTGTTCCTTCAACATCTTCCCATCCCACAGTGTAATCTAGACAACAGAGACATATCAGTGGTCTTCACTGAGCTGCACAGTAATACTCTCGTAGACAAGCGAGTCCACGACCTCCCTTATTTAGTTGTAGGGTTTTATATTTAACTGTGGCTTTTCCCCTTTCCAAATGTATTTTGACAGCATTTTATCCCACTCCACAAATTGTTTTTGTGGTATGGGAATCGGACTGAAACAAAGTCCTTACCGATTCAGCATCTAATACATCCAATCCTAGAGTGTAGGTCCAGAAAAGGAATGCTATTCCATCTTTGTATATCAGATTTCATGGATTCGTTCAGAGGATCATAGTTGGCATCGGACATTTTGGTCAAGTCATGATATATTACCACCCTAGGTATTCTATGCTATCTGCATCCCATTTCCATTTATAGCGATTCTTAATTTTGACTGGTGGATCATAGTTTAGAGATAGTACCTGCGTTTTGTTTACATTAACCTTGTATCCCGAAACAGAGCCAAACTCTCATAGCATTTCCATGATTTTAGGGAGTGCCTGTGTGGGATAGGATATAGTTACTAGTAGGTTGTCCGAGAACAGTGCTAACTTCTGTTCCCCTCCTGCCATTCTTTCTCCAGTTATATCTGTCTCTGCCTGATCATTGGCTTAAGTGTTAACAAGTGGCTCTAAGTGTTAATGGTTCTGTAAACAATTCAAAGAGCAGTGGTGAAATGCAGCAGCCCTGTCGTGTCCTACACTCCAATATAAATGGTTGGGTGAGGTCTCCATTGAGTGTGATTTTAGCTCTTGGTTTATTGTATAAACCCGAAATAGTGTCAATCATAGATTTATCCAAACCAAAATTCTTAAGCACCTTATATAAAAACTTTTCCCAACTTGATTTTTTTAGGTAAGGTGTACTAATTATTTTCCCTCTGATCACTGCCTTCAGTGCGTCCCATTATATTCCAGGAGATACGTCCTCATTTTCATTATGGTCTAAATAAATCTCTATTTCTTTTTTCAAACTCTCTTTAGTATCGGGATAATTTAGAATATTTGTGTTCAACCACCAAAAGGTAGATCTGTTTTTGCTGTTCAGGCAGAAATCACCATTAACCAGATTATGATCTGAAATGGTACAGAGACCTATTTCACAGCTTTTAACTTTAAAAAGAGTATTTGTAAACATAAAAATATAGTCTAGTCTAGGGTGTACTTTCTATCAATTGGATGGAAATCTCTCCACACATCAAGTAGTCCTTAATGGTCCATAAAATGTACCATCCTTCTTCCAATGTTCCTTGCATCACCTTTTCCATTTAAAGAGTCTGGTTTAGCATTTAATGTGACATTGAAGTCACCACCACAGATAAAAGTTCCCTGACTCCTTGTTGTTGCTAATTTCAAAATCTGCCTATATAAGGACCAGTCACTGCCAGGTGGAATTGTCATGGTTCTCAGGATCTGGAGAGGTTGTGGTGTGTTTTTGTCTTCGCCTCTCCCACCAGGGCGGAACTGGACTTTGCTTCCCCGCCTCTGAGCCCGCCCTCAATGCACACCTGTGGCTCATTCACACTGATGTTGCTCTGGCTTCTCATCACATGTATTAGGCTGTGTCCCAATTCAGAGACCGCACGCTTGAAGTACGCATTTTGAGTGCAATTACGTCACCGCCACGCGATGATGGCTGTCCCAATTCAAAGGACCCGGCCTTCGCGGTCTACGTGGGCCGGGTCCTCAGAAGGTCGGGTAGGCCGGAAGTAAACGCCTGGGGAAATTGGACGGTCCAGCCTTCAGATTAGCGTCACCGCTGTCTCGGTGCAGTTTATTAAACTCGCCGTCTGCTCCTTGCTGTCTAAAATATTACAGGACACTGGAGTAAACTCTCGACCGTCTCACACGTCTGTTTAATCAGTTTTCTGTTTGACGTTTAGTCAGCTGTGTGAAAACCAAGGAGGAACCCACCCGGGGGATTAATAAAGTTTTATTTTATCTAATCTAATAACTTTAATCTCAGCCAAACCGATTTACTCACGAACAAACAAAACACTGAAAAAAGCCCAACAATAACATTTGTAGGTTGTCTAAGTGACTTATATATCACGTTTAACCCGAGCAGCGAAACTCCGCGGTGATCTGAAAATGATGTGCCGGGAGTTGTGCCGTTCTTGGCGGCTTCAGAGATAGAAAGATTAGTAAGAGTAATTTTAAAACTTAGTATATTACTGTGAAGCACTTTGTGGTTTTTATCCTGTGAAAAGTGCTATATAAATAAATTGATTTGATTTGATTTTAGTAGCGGCCGCCATTGTTGGAAACTGGAGTTTGGCTGGGCCGCGCTATGAATTCTGGGATATGGTGGGCCACGAAGGACACACCCGACCCATCCTTCAAATTCGGGGAAAAGGAGGACGCATTTGTCGGCTGCATTTGTCGGAGTCTACGAATTTGGACAGCCTTCGGCGCGTCGCTGTGACGTAATCGGTCTACAAATGCGGCCTCAGGAGGAAGCAGCCCATGAATTTGGACACGACCGAAGTGTACTCCAAATACGCCTCGATTTCCCCAAATATCAAGCGTGGTCCGGTGCACGCTTCGTGGTCCCATATATCCCACAATTCATAGCGCGGCGGTGGGTGTGGATAATTTTGCCGCAGAATACGGCAGAAGGGAGCGGCCGAAGAGTGAACTGTCAAAAGTAAGTACTGAATATGACGTCACTTATTTATGTGCGAATGTTTAATAATGAAGAACATTAAAACATGACTGTTGGCCACATGTCGGCAAAGTTATGTGACATTAGTGATGTTTGTACTTTCAGCATTAACTTTGTTTTAAAGCCTTTACTTTTAAATATACGCCGTTCAATAGTCGACCTTAATCTGACAGAGAATGTGATGATTTTGTGGATAATTAAAGTCAGTCATATATCCACAAACACAACAAGCTGAAAGTCAGTGATGCTGCTCGGTTTGCAGTCCTGAACATCACGGCACAAGCAGGATTCACTGCACTGTTAATGTGAGCTGTGTTATATTGCTGCCTCTGTTCGGTGGTGTCGAGCCAAACGGACTTTAACGTGTGTTTGAACGAGCTGACGGTTCACTCGTTAAGCTGAAAGAAAGATGCTTTAATCACAGCAGTCACACATGTGTCCACTGTACCATCTGGAACTCTTCTTGTTTACACTCGTAATAACACAAACACTAAATCCTGCTTCTCTGTGCTGTTGTGTAGCAGTGTGTACACCTGAGACTGTCACCTGTCTGTCTGTCCTGCACTCTCTCTCTGTTTCTTTCTCTCTGATTGTGGAATAAAAGTATGAACATGTGTTTATAAGTTACACTTGTGTTTGAATCCTGCAGCTTATCACACATTTGATTTCCATGTGTGACGACTGCAAGTGTCCAGAGTGAGGACAGACTGAGGGAGCCACTGCTGCACATCATCTGTGAGGCTTTGCAGCCCTGATGATCCACCAGGACAAACTCAGCAGTGTGTGAGGAAGAGGAGGAGGAAGAGCCAGCAGCAGCTGACAGATGGAGAGAATAGACAGACTGTTCCCTGTTTGTGAAGGACTGCTAGGAAAGTTTAACATAACTGTCTGTGCTGAATCAGTCTTATTAGGTAATGTTCAAATAATGTGATCATCCCAGTGTTTCCAGTGTGGGAGAAAGTACTCAGAGTACTCAGGGCCTTCAAGTTACACACTATGAAAGGCAGCAACAAGTTTAATGTTCAGAAACCTAAAGTCTGTATCAGCAGCAGAATGGAGCTAAAATAAATGTTGGTTTCAGTTCTATGAAGCTTTGAGTATTTTGGATCAGTAGCTGCTGTGTTTGTTGCATCATATTGCTGTGATTGTTTATATGCTTTATATATTCTGAGCTAAGTTGATCTATAGTGTTACATCATATTCTATAAGGATGTTATGTGTTTGTAGACTTTCTGCCCAGTTTGACCCATTTAGCAGACGTCAGCCTGTTTAAGGCTCTGATATCTATTCTGTGTGACTTACAGCAGTTATGACATGGTCTGATTTTCTCACCCAATAAAGGAATATTTCATATATCAGTCTACTCTTCATTCTATCAGACACAGTTATCACAGCTCCTACATTTTCTTTTTACACATATATGTAAGCAATGAGCCAAATTTAGTACCAACATATTAAAAGAACAATATTTGTCTCTTATATATAACACATCTGTATACACACTGTCACAGATACTTGAGTGAAGATTTAAGGTGACAGGAAATATAAATAACTGCAATTTGAGTCTTTGACCCAGAGTTCAAGCTCACTGCTGTAATATATCCTGTAATATATATATATATATATTAGGGGTGCAACGATACTCGTATCGATATTGAACCGTTCGATACAGAGCTTTCGGTTCGGTACGCATATGTATCGAACAATACAAAATTTTTAATTTATTTTATCAACTTTCCTTCTGACGATGCTGTCTGTGTTGAGCGCTCAGTGGATCTGCGCTCGACAGTGCAGCCTAGGCGGAGTAGTCGAACGCAGATTCACTGAGCACAGGGCAAGCTAGCGAGACAGAAGTTAAGCTCTCCTTGCAACATGGCAAATTGAACCTCCCCCACCCTCATTCAGATCTGGCGTTTGGAACTATTTTGGTCTTCATGTGACGTATGACCCTGAAGGTAAGCGCGTCATGGACTAAAGTAAAACAGTATGTCGGATGTGCCACGTAATGCTCAATTACATGGGTGGGAGCTAGTGTGTTAGCGCAGTTAGCTCGTTAACGTGTTGGCCGTCCAGCCCCACGCACGGGGCGATCGGCGGTAGCTCGTTAACGGAGAATTGCCGTGTTGTGGCGTTAAGGTCATTTCAACGAGGTTAACGCTGACAGCACTAGTGGAACACAACGAATATGACTGTGTGGTGGACCACTAGAGGGCTCCACTCACACCGAGTGTAAAGGAAGTGTGTTCCTGTGTTTTGTGGCGCGATATGCTCAGTTGTTGTTGAGAGACGAATAAAGAAGGAGTGAGGACTGAGAGCTCTTGCATAACATATGCAGGCTTAAGCCTGTCAACAGAGACAACTTCCTCCCGACCGCCAAAGTCCAAAATGAAATGTTTGTTGCCTGGTTTCACGCACCTTTTGACTGTGGTGGACCGCACAACCAGGTGGCCGGAGGCGGTACCCCTGGCGTCCACGACAGCGGCGACGGTGGCCAGGGCATTTTTGTCAACATGGGTTTCACGTTTCGGCCCCCCTGCTGACATTACCTCGGACAGGGGCCCCCAGTTTGTTTCCGAGCTTTGGTCTGCTATGGCTGACGGCCTGGGAGTCAAGGTCCACCGCACCACAGCATACCACCCGCAAGCTAATGGGATGTGCGAACGGTTTCACCGGTCACTTAAGGCCGCGCTCCGGGCTTCCTTAACGAGTGGCGACTGGGTCGACCGTCTTCCGTGGGTTTTGCTGGGATTGCGTAGCGCAGTTAAAGAAGACCTCTGGGTTTCCCCGGCTGAACTGGTCCTCGGCCAGCCTCTCCGGGTCCCTGGGGAATTCTTACCTGAGAGCCCTCCCCCATGTTTCGATACCTCTTTGTTGCCTTTTCGCCCCCCAAGAGACTCATTTCCTGTTCCTGGTCCTGTGCACCACTGCCTGCCTGACACTTTTGTTCCGAGTTCGTTGGACTCTGCTCGTTTCGTTTTCGTCAGGCACGATGCCCATAGGACTCCGCTGCGTCCACCATATGACGGGCCATACAGGGTTCTTAAACCAGGCAACAAACATTTCATTTTGGACTTTGGCGGTCGGGAGGAAGTTGTCTCTGTTGACAGGCTTAAGCCTGCATATGTTATGCAAGAGGATCAGGTGGTCCCGGCCCAGGCCCCTCGCCGCGGCCGCCCACCTGCCGCCGAGCTGATGGATTCTGTTTTTTCCCCCAGGAGCGACCCAAAATCAACGGAGTCGTCTGCAGCTTTTTCTGACCGCCAGTGCCAGCCTCGCTCCCAGGCTGGGTTGCCCTCTGTCAGTTCCCCACCCCACCCCCCCCCCCCCCAGTTCAGCCGTTCCGGCCGTTTGCTTAAGCCCCGGGTCCTGGACTAGTTCTGCTGGGTGTTCGGGGGGGGCATGTGTGGTGGACCACTAGAGGGCTCCACTCACACCCAGTGTAAAGGAAGTGTGTTCCTGTGTTTTGTGGCGCGATATGCTCAGTTGTTGTTGAGAGACGAATAAAGAAGGAGTGAGGACTGAGAGCTCTGTGTCGTTAATGCTTACCTCCACAACTGCACATTTACGCCGACATCATCCTAGTGCAAAGACAAGTGGAAGCAGACAAAAACAACAAGCATGCATGCTACAAACTTTACCCGAGTCATTTAGACAGCCGTTAGCACAGGATTCTCCTTATGGGGACCTGATATGTTTAATATGCTGCTGAGAATATAGCCCAGAAGAAGCGTATAGTATAGCTTTTATTTTGGAAAGAGCCATTTCTCTGTAATAAACTCTCTTTTCCAAAGATGAGTGATTCCTCAATCGCTAGCCCGACGTCCCGGGGCTAGCGATTTTTTCAGTCGGGCTACCAAAATCTATCTCTGCCGTGCCCGTCAGGCTATTGTAGGAAGGAAAAATATATGTCAATGCTTTTGCATTCTTTCGGAAATGTAGCTGGGTAATTATGTCATTGGCATCGGTGAGCCACTGTCAATATGTGACATATTGAAATCGCTTTTGAATTTGCGCTTGTTTTTTTGCTTTCACTTTGCAATCGCGTGAACTGTGTATAGAGAGCGACAGCACTGATTGGTGAGTGATGATAATTTGTGCACCAATTCCTCTGACATCGTCTTATTAATCGTTAGCTTACTATGCAAACATGACAAGTGAAATCTCCCGCAGCTTAAACATGTGAGAGGTTGATCGCGCAGAGAATCGCTGAGCTTATGTGAGTGAGTGTGTAAAAGCATTTCAGTTCTGCTGAGCCAAATAAGACAGGTCAGGGTGAAGAAGTGACAGCCAAAGAAAAGCTTACCACAAAACGGAGAAGTTATGACAAATCAGACTATAAGGCAAAAAGAAAGTGCAGCTTTATGGTTTCATGGACAAAAGAATTTCTGTGGCTGCAATATGACGAGCTAAATAACCAGGGCTGCACATAAGTGGTCCGCAGGTGCGCATTCGCTGTCAAAATAAAAAACGCGCACAAGATAAGAAGTTGCAACGCGTGTTTGCGTACATAGGATTTTCTGGAGGAGGACAGACATTTGTTTAGAACTCTTAAAGATGTTGCAGAAGCTCCTTTAAGCAATTACTGTGATGTTCCTCCACCTCCAAAGAAATGTCAGGAGTCCGAACCACAAAAGAAGCGCGTATTCTCAGAAAAGTGGTTGCAGGAGGTGAGCTGGCTTCAAACAAATGATGAACGCACAGAGATGTGGTGCAGAATGTGCCGTGAAAATCCCACTCTACTCTATATATATATTAGGGGTGCAACGATACACAAAATTCACGGTTCGGTTCGATACTTTGGTGTCATGGTTCGATATTTTTTCGATACAAAAAAATGTTCAAGCATTTTTAATTTGTCATTTATTAAAATTATAAATATATATTTTAACTCAAAAGTAAAGTTTTTAAATTTAACCCTAACCCTTGTGCGTGTTTTTTATTTTGACAGCGAATGCGCACCTGCGGACCACTTATGTGCACCCCTGGTTATATAGCTCATCATATTGCAGCCACAGAAATTCTTTTGTCCATGAAACCATAAAGCTGCACTTTCTTTTTGCCTTATAGTCTGATTTGTCATAACTTCTCCGTTTTGTGGTAAGCTTTTCTTTGGCTGTCACTTCTTCACCCTGACCTGTCTTATTTGGCTTTTTTCTGAGCCTGTCAAGTCCTTCTTTTGACCCATTTTGCCAAAGGAAAGGACGTTGCCTAATAATTATGCACACCTGATATAGGGTGTTGATGTCATTAGACCACACCCCTTCTCATTACAGAGATGCACATCACCTAATATGCTTAATTGGTAGTAGGCTTTCGATCTTATACAGCTTGGAGTAAGACAACATGCATGAAGAGGATGATGTGGACAAAATACTCATTTGTCTAATAATTCTGCACTCCCTGTATGTTTGGCCCTGAGACTATACAGTGTGAGAGATCGGCTGGTCTCTAGGCTGAATGACTGAGCCACCACATACCAGGATACATAACAGGTTTCATGTGCCTTTATATTGATTCTCCAAGTCTCTGGATGATGATGAGGAGGATTTACCAAAAAAAACAAAAGATATTCCCTTAGTTGATGTGCCAGTGGTCCAGGGACCGAAGAACTGATTTGTCACCTTATTTTTTTTCTATTATTAGATAAAGAGAGCTCTATTATTATTTCTAATATATCTCTAATTCCCCTTTCTTTCTGATATTTGTCCTGCTCTATCATCCATCCATCATCCATCCACCCAACCTTCCTTCCTCCCTGCCTTCCTTCTGCATCAAAACCTTCCATAACCTTCACGAGCACTGAGGAAATCTTCAATATCCAACGTAAAGATTGCACATCTCTGTCTCGCTTTCATTCATGTGCATGTGCACAGGGACAGGATTGGGTTTTTTTGCTTGCCATGGAGTCTCATGTCAGATAAACACATGCACAGAATACATGTGGCCTTTCTTTTATTTTCCCCACAAATATTTGTGAAATACACGGTATGATTGTGACCTGTGTTGACAGCACGCTCAGGGTGATCTTGTTTTTAGTGGTCTCTGTCACTTAGTCAGGCTCCAGTATTTTCAAGGGTAAAACAAAGACATGTAAGAACACTGGCTCAACTCCAAATAACATCAAGTGTGTCCAGTAGACTGCTCATGGGTAAATTCATGCTGTTAGCAGGGTAGTACGCTATGTTCCAAAGTACTGGTTATTTTAGGTATTTTTCGATAGAACTCTTCATCATTACATTAAAGTAAATGGACAATCACTTTCAAGCTCTCTGCTAAAACTCAACTGAAGGCCATTTACACTAATTCGGTAACACAGATGCTTTCTGGTTCTTTATCAAGTTCTCAGAATAAAAACCGACAATTTGAGGTGCCCGCAGCTAAGACTTGGACACTTAACACTCAACTGTATGTTTTTTCATGAACAACATTAGCAGTTTGATGGTTTAAATAACAGATTACAGGTGATGGATAGATGGATAGCTTCTTCAGGTTGTGTGTGTACGCAACAACCTGCAGTCATGTCATCACACCAGAAAAATGTAGGAATCCTTTGTAATTATGTGTTTGATGTCTACAGGTTCCAAATGTGTGACTGATATCGAAGCTGAGTCTGCTTGCTGCGTTCATTCTCATCCTCTGGACTCCCTTGAAATGTGTTCATTAGTTTCAGTTTGTTAACTATATATTGCTTTGAATGTCATTTCATGCTAGCAAATTACTGATTTGCTTTGCACACACACACAAAAGCTTGATGCTAAATATCAAATCCCCCATTTGTTTAATCAGGAAGAATACTGGGCGCTGGGATGGATTTTATTTGACTGTATTTGCGTCTGCTCAGCACCAACATGTGCAAGCGTTTAATTAAAGGAGGGAAAGCATGAATGTGAATGTAACTGAACAGCAAATTGAATTGTTGTATCTGTTCAGTCATGTTGCCTCCTGGGTGTACGCTGGATTTTGTTATTTTATTTCACCTAGCGGGTCCTCCTGAGAATACGGCTCACATTAAGAACGTGTTTGAACGTGAGTTTTGATTCCACACATACTGTGAGGAAACCCTGGTGACACCTTTGGGCTGTTGGTGTGCGTTAAGGCCACCTGTGCACATCTGTATGTGTGTCTTGGTGTTGGCATTAATCTGACATCGATTCAAATTTTTTGTCTTTATTGACAGTACCGGTCCCTTTTATATAAGGGCTGTAGTGTCTGGCTGGGGCAGCAGTTGTGTGGTGAAGTGAAGGAGGACCCAAGTTGCAGACAGCGGCGGTGATGCGAGTGAGTGTATTTACAGAGGCGAGGGCAGAACTAAACATAAACCTAAACTGTGGAAAACTAATAACAAACAAAACACGAAACCATAACTGCAGGGGAAAACATAAGGAGGTTACGCAGGGAATGAAGAGCAGAATGGAGAGCAGAGAGACGCAGAGATTACCAAATAACAAAGACGAACCGACAAGGAACACAGGCAGGCACACACTATAAATACACACAAGGTAATCCGGGAACACAGCTGAACCTAATTAGACACGACGAGACACAGACCTTCAAAGTAAAACAGGAAATTCAAAAGCTGTTCTACAATACTGACTCAGGGACGCGAACAGAGCACAGAAAGGAGAACACTAAAACATTAAACACAAGAACCAAACCCTAAGAACTAATTCAAAATAAGAATTAACACAAAATCAGAAGAAGCTAGAAAATAATAACAATAAACTCAAAACGCTGGGTCACGGGCCCAGGACCATGACATGTACTTCCTGTCCCACATTAGATAAGCTCAGGGCTGACTTAGTGTGACTTAGTGGTGTGTTTTTATTATTTCTACTATGTTCTATATTTAAAAAGATTTGCCAGTCTTTGTGTGTCTATTTGTACATATTTGATTTATAATTTTAATGTTTTTGCCCAAAATGGAGTGATTGAGCCAGTGGACGTGGTCGTGGAATGCAATGAAAATTTAGAAACACTGAAGTACAGAAGATAGAGGGTTGTTAGTTTAAATGAACTAACTTCAAAGAATATATTAGTAATATATATAATAATAATATTAGTATAACCTATCCCCACAAGTTGCATGTCTTTGGACAGTGGGCGGAAGACTTGTGAGGATAAGTTAATTGGATAATCCAAATTGCCACTAGGTGTGAATGTGCGAGTGAAAGTGAGTGTGAATGGTTGTCTGTCCCTGTGTGTTGGCCCTGTGACAGACTGGTGACCTGTCCAGGATGTACCCCGCCTCTCGCCCTATGACAGCTGGGATAGCCTCCAGCGCCCCCCGCGACCCTGAAAAGGATAAGCGGAAGTGGATGGATGGATGGATATTAGTATATATATTTAGTATTTAATAGAGATTTTCTTTGTTACACATATTGCTCTAGCGTCTCAGGTCAGTTCAATTCAATTTGATTCATTTTAGTTCAGTTCAGTTTAATCACCCTGTTATTTTGCAAGTTCTCTTACTTAGAAATCATGGAGGGATCTACAATTTTCAGCATAGGTGCATTTCCACTGTGAGAGACAGAATCTAAAAAGAAAAATCCGGAAATCACATTGTATGATTTTTGAACAATTTATTTTTGAATTTCTGTGTCAAATAAGTATTTGATTACTTGCTTATCAGCCAGACTTCTGATCCTCAAAGACCTGTTATTTTGCTTTCAAATAGTCTAGCTACACTCTGCTCATGATTCTAAATTAGTAGCATCTGTTTGAGGTCGTTAGCTGTCATAAAGAGACCTGTGCACCCCACAATCAGCCAAAGTCTAAGTATGGGCAAAACCAAAGAGCTGTCAAAAGACACAAAAGAAAAACTTGTAGACCTTCACAAAGCTGGAAAGGGCTACGGGGCAATTGCTTGGTGAAAAAAGAACAACTGTTGGAGCAATTGTCAAAAAAAATGGAAGAGGCTAATGATGACTGTCAATGTCCCTTGGACTGGGGCCCCACGGAAGATCTCTCCTTGTGGGATTCCATTGATGCTAAGAATGGTGAAGAATCAGCCCAGAACTACACGTGAGGAGCTGGTCAATGCCATGAAGAGAGCTGGGACCATGGTTTCCAAGGCTACTATCAGTAATACACTAAGATGTCATGGTTTAAAATCTTGCATCGCATGGAAGGTTCCCCTGCTTAAGTCAGCCCAAGTCCAGGCCCGTCTGAAGTTTGCCAGGGATCATCTGGATGATCCAGAGGAGTCATGGGAGAAAGTCATGTGGTCAGATAGACCAAAGTAGAACTTTTTGGTCTTAACTCCATTCGCCGTGTTTGGAGGAAGAAGAATGATGAGTATCATCCCAATAATACCGTACCTACAGTGAAGCATGGGGCTGGAAACATCATGCTCTGGGGTGTTTTTCTGCACAGGGGACAGGACGACTGCACTGTATTAAGGAGAGGATGAACGGGGCCATGTATTGTGGCATATTGGGCAAAAACCTCCTTCCCTCAGTCAGAGCATTGAAGATGGGTCGTGGATGGATCTTCCAACATGACAATGACCCAAAGCACACAGCCAGGAAAACCAAGGAGTGGCTCCATAAGAAGCATATTAAGGTTCTGGAGTGGCCTAGCCAGTCTCCAGACCTAAATCCAATAGAAAATCTTTGGAGGGAGCTGAAACTCTGTGTTGCTCAGCGACAGCCCCAAAACCTGACAGACCTAGAGAAGATCTTTATGGGGGAGTGGGCCAAAATCCCTCCTGCAAACCTGGTGACGAACTACAGGAACCGTTTGACCTCTGTAATTGTTAACAAAGGCTTCTGTACCAAATATTAAAAAATTTTGACTCCGGGCCTCTATTGCTGCTCCTTTTTTTTTTTTTTTTTTTGCCGCCTGTCCCGTTTGGTTCTTTTACCATCAGAATTATTGTCTGAAGGCCAAGAAAGATGCCCAATGGATTAATGGATTTACTATACCAAGATTTATTATACAAAGTGGAACCACCAAGAACACCAAGAACCACCAACGCACCGATGTCTGAGGGTGTCCGCCACCGGCAGGGGGAGTGGTGGGGGGAGATAGGCCTCCAAACCTTGGAGGGCCTGAGATGTCCCCAGAGAGGTGGCGTCTGATACCCAACCTGACATATAGACACAGACATACAGGCACACACAGACACAAACATCCATCCCACCCTCATGCTCTCATATGCACTCACTCCACACTCAACCAACGTGGAGACAGACATAAAGAGATGCTGTACACACGATCACACTCCCCAAGCGTACTCTACAAACCGGGTCTAGGTACCCTTGCCCCTGGAGGGGGAAACTGCACCCAGACCCAGGTGGTGTTACCCTTTTCCCTGCGGTGGGGAGAGGCAGACCACCCCGACTCCGCAGCAGCAGGGAGGCCCCACACTCCAGACCGCAGTCGGATGGCCAACTCCTCCTAGCCCCCCCGCTCCAGCAGGCCGCAGAGAACGGGGGTGAGAGAAGACTCCAAACCTCCCTCCACCCGCTCATTGTAGTGTTGATGCATGTGTGTTCTAAGGTGCATTTAAAACCCAGGAGGGCATGGAGCTACCTGCCAGAGAGCAGCAGGTAAGCGCATGGTCCCTCCTGCTAGCCCTCAATGTCTAAGTGTGTTTAAAATTGAGAGGTGGGCAACAACGCCAGGGGTGGGGTGTACACCCTGATGGTAATTTGGACTCCGTGTATCATGCCCACCCCCAAGATCCTATATGTGTGTGTAATGAGAGTGTGAGTAATGTGAATGTCTAAGTTGTGGGATAAAATTGAGGCAGAGGCAGCCAGAAGGGGACAGAGGGGGGGGGGTAGCCTCCTCTGCACCCTGGTGACATACCCCTACTCCAAGGCCCTGCATGTGTGGGTGGTTGTGGTGGAGCGGGAAGAGGGAGGCAGCTGGAGATGGGGAGGGAAGGAAGGGAGGGGCAAGCGACCCCTCCCTGGGGCCAGCTCCCCCGCTGACCCCAGTAGGCACCCCCATACTCCGCGACCCGCCAGGGAAAGGGGGCCCAGGCCCATCCAGACCGGGGCCCAGCGCAGCAGCGCCCCCCGGCCCCACAGAGCCCCGGACAGTCCACCCAACCCCACCACAGAGAAAACTGCACCCACCCCACCATCCACTCATCTTCCAGACTACATGAGACAATAGACGCCCAGGCTGAGATCTTCCTCCACCTGTATCTCCCCCTCCTGCAGAGAGAGCTCCTGAAGAGAGGAAAGCTCCTGCTAGGTGTGACAATCTCCCTCACCAGTTGAAGAGCCCCCCAGGTGGCTCGACGCACCGGCGGCACCCTGCGCCAGGGCTGGGCCCCCATACACCCACCCGCCCACAACCCCGGCAACACACCAACCAGGACCCAAGCCCCTGAGGCCCGGCCAGGGCCCCAGCCCAGAGACGGAGCACCCCCAGAACCCCACGCCCGTCCCGAACCCACCCAGGGGCAGACAGGCTACCAGGTCAGTAACCCACGTCCGTCAGCACAGACCCTCCCCTAGCCCCGCTGCACGCATCCACGAGGAAACCGTCACCTAAGAGCCAACAGAGCCCCCAACCGGACATGACCGCTACCCCGGGTTGAGCCCCCCAAGGAAGACGCCCCCGGGGAACCCCCCGACGCCCTAAGCCTGTCCCTACCCCCACACCAATCACAACAGTGAAGGCGGGACCAAACTATGACCCCCCACCCCCACTAGGTGATGGAGCTGATCAAAGGAGCCCAGAGCAATTGATCTGATGTGGTGGCAGAGGCTGTGTCAAGACTAATGTAATCTAATAGATAATTTCTATATTGGTTAGAATTAAGATTATTTTTATTTTTCCAGTTCATGAGGACAGTTTTCTTGGCTATGCATAGGGCAGTGAAAACCATATGGGCGATATTCTTTTCTGAAGTGACATTATCTAAGCTGCCCAGTAGACACACTAAGGGGGAAGTTGGAATGTTACATTTCAGACACTTTGATAAGTCTTCACATATCTCGCGCCAAAACTTCTGAACTGGTGGACAGAACCAAAGAGCGTGGATGTAATTGTCCGGTGAATTGGTTTGGCAGTGTGAGCAGTTGTTGGTAGACGTAAAGCCCATCTTGGACATCCGATGACCTGTACAAGGAGTGCAGAATTATTAGGCAAATGAGTATTTTGTCCACATCATCCTCTTCATGCATGTTGTCTTACTCCAAGCTGTATAGGCTCGAAAGCCTACTACCAATTAAGCACATTAGGTGATGTGCATCTCTGTAATGAGAAGGGGTGTGGTCTAATGACATCAACACCCTATATCAGGTGTGCATAATTATTAGGCAACGTCCTTTCCTTTGGCAAAATGGGTCAAAAGAAGGACTTGACAGGTTCAGAAAAGTCAAAAATAGTGAGATATCTTGCAGAGGGATGCAGCAGTCTCAAAATTGCAAAGCTTCTGAAGCGTGATCATCGAACAATCAAGCGTTTCATTCAAAATAGTCAACAGGGTCGCAAGAAGCATGTGGAAAAACCAAGGCGCAAAATAACTGCCCATGAACTGAGAAAAGTCAAGCGTGCAGCTGCCAAGATGCCACTTGCCACCAGTTTGGCCATATTTCAGAGCTGCAACATCACTGGAGTGCCCAAAAGCACAAGGTGTGCAATACTCAGAGACATGGCCAAGGTAAGAAAGGCTGAAAGACGACCACCACTGAACAAGACACACAAGCTGAAACGTCAAGACTGGGCCAAGAAATATCTCAAGACTGGTTTTTCTAAGGTTTTATGGACTGATGAAATGAGAGTGAGTCTTGATGGGCCAGATGGATGGGCCCGTGGCTGGATTGGTAAAGGCAGAGAGCTCCAGTCCGACTCAGACGCCAGCAAGGTGGAGGTGGAGTACTGGTTTGGGCTGGTATCATCAAAGATGAGCTTGTGGGGCCTTTTCGGGTTGAGGATGGAGTCAAGCTCAACTCCCAGTCCTACTGCCAGTTTCTGGAAGACACCTTCTTCAAGCAGTGGTACAGGAAGAAGTCTGCATCCTTCAAGAAAAACATGATTTTCATGCAGGACAATGCTCCATCACACGCGTCCAAGTACTCCACAGCGTGGCTGGCAAGAAAGGGTATAAAAGAAGAAAAACTAATGACATGGCCTCCTTGTTCACCTGATCTGAACCCCATTGAGAACCTGTGGTCCATCATCAAATGTGAGATTTACAAGGAGGGAAAACAGTACACCTCTCTGAACAGTGTCTGGGAGGCTGTGGTTGCTGCTGCACGCAATGTTGATGGTGAACAGATCAAAACACTGACAGAATCCATGGATGGCAGGCTTTTGAGTGTCCTTGCAAAGAAAGGTGCTATATTGGTCGCTGATTTGTTTTTGTTTTGTTTTTGAATGTCAGAAATGTATATTTGTGAATGTGGAGATGTTATATTGGTTTCACTGGTAAAAATAAATAATTGAAATGGGTATATATTTGTTTTTTGTTAAGTTGCCTAATAATTATGCACAGTAATAGTCACCTGCACACACAGATATCCCCCTAAAATAGCTAAAACTAAAAACAAACTAAAAACTACTTCCAAAAACATTCAGCTTTGATATTAATGAGTTTTTTGGGTTCATTGAGAACATGGTTGAAGTTCAATAATAAAATTATTCCTCAAAAATACAACTTGCCTAACAATTCTGCACTCCCTGTATAGTGCACTCTATGTAGTATTTTGTATTGAATTAATTGAAGACTGGGATTTCTGGTTAGATGAAAGGTTTTTAAGCAAATCTGAGACCAGAAGTTTAGGTCTAAGTTAACTGATAAATCCGCTTCCCATTTTGCAATAGGAAGTGATATTGATTCATCTGTTTTAGAAAGCATTCTGTATATTTTGGATAGTAATTTGGGGGTTTTAAGAGTAAGAAATTGAACCACACTTGGTGGTGTTTGTAGTTCAACTTTACCCAGTTTAAATTTCTTTTTTACTATGGATTTAATTTGTTGATATTCTAAAAATCTTTTCTTGTTGATCCCATATTGTGTAACTAGTCTGTCAAATGAAATAAATTCTGTTCCTTCTAGTATATGTTCTAAATATTTGATTCCTTTACCACTCCAATCTGGAAAGTTTATCATATTATTGTTTTGTAATATGTCAGGATTGTTCCAGATAGGATGATCTTAAGGCTCGACAAGGAGTATACAAGCTAAGAAGGTCAGCAAGATAGCTAGGCGCAATGTTATTTATAATTGTGGTGGGGCGTGGTCTGTAGTGCCGTGCGGACGCACCTGCAGATCACACCTGTGGTGTTAAATCACGGGGAAGCAGGGTTGAGAGGGTTGTTGTGTTGGTGGGACGAATGTAAAACGAACAGACCTCTGGGGCACACCACAACAAAGAGGGGCCACGGTAGACGAGTAACATCCCATCGTCACAGAAAAAGATCTATCCAAGAGGTAGGATTTAAACCAGTTAATGGCAAAACCCTCAATGCCTACCTACAGCATGTTCTTGCCTCCTTAAAAGAATATCATGGTCTCCCTTATCGAAAGCTGAGGACAAGTCCAATAAAAATGAAAACAGCGGGGCGATTTGAATCAGCAATTAAAAGAAGATCATTGAAGACCCTCAGCAGAGCCATTTCAGTACTGTGGTATGGTTTAAAGCCAGACTGAAATTTGTCACTAATATTATTTGTATTTAAATAGGCCTTTAAATTGCAAAAAGACAATTTTCTCTAGTACTTCAGATAAGAACGTGAGTTTGGAGATTGGTCTATAGTAGAGATGGCACGATACCACTTTTTTATGTCCGATACCGATATCATAAATTTGGATATCTGCCGATACCGATATGAATCCGATATAGTGTTTTTTAATCAACAAAACTGTTTTTTAAATATCTTGCTGCATTTTGTATAAGTTCATACTCAAGTTTAAAACAACAACTACACTAAAGCTATTCTGTTATACCTGTATACAAAAAAAATATTTCATAGTTCAGCAATACTGATCAATCTAATAAACTTAAACCTACACCATCCTCTCTATTCTGGTATTTTAAAGAGTACTTAGCATAAATATTAAGCAACCTAACTAATAGGGTTCCAACTCCCAGCAACAACAAAAATAAATAAATAAAAAATAGGGAACCACCCCTCACGCTCCACCTCATGATGCTTAATCGACGTAATCAACCTTAATTTGATGCAGTGTGAAAAAAATGCACAGAAATCAATTATTTTTCAATATATTAAAATATTAAATAGATTCAACATCTTTCTTCAACAAAATTGCAGACTGCACAGATGGTACCTTCCCAAAGGAAAAAGTACTATAGCTTACTAGGGTATATATATTAGACTTAATAGTCACTATATACAGTAATTGACTTCTATTCATTTTACATCAAATTAAAACTTTGGGTGTCAGATAATTATTTATTAAAAGCTAGACATTTTAAATGAGAATAAGAAAGAAAAGTGTGTCTTTGTGCCCCCTTTTCCCTGTTAATGCCCTATCGGCCCCCCTGGCTAAACTTTGCTAGATCCGCCCCTGCACAGTTACCAGCGTCAGCTACATAGAAAAAGATCCTCGAGTAGAAAGTAATAATAAATAAATTCTAACAACAGCTTATCAAGCTTAAACGTCCTGCTGTTGTTCAGCCGCTGGTTTCCTCTTTCTGGTGCAAAGTGGGCCAAAAGCAAACTAGAGACATGGACTCGCGACAGAAAAGCCGATCAGCTGATCGTTAAGCAGTTTCATGATTGAAGTAGCAGCAAGAGAGAGAGAGAGGCAGTCGCTCCATATATTAGTTGTTAAGCTTAACGCAGGAATGCTTTACAAACATTCAGAGATGGACTTACACACTTGCTTTACTTCTCTCGGGATAACTTTGTCGGAGATGAAATGCCAGGTTGCTAGCGAAGCTCCAAATGCTATCCAGACCACCGACAGGTCCCGCATGCCACAGCTGCTCTATCACGTGATGCATACTGCTCCGACGTTCTGAGGCGAGTTACGGCGTGTTGCAAGTTTTGTGAGGTGCTTTCGTGATATTTAATGGATCGGATTACATTTTTTATTTTTCTCCGATATCCGATCCAGTAATTTAGGTCAGTATCGGACCGATACCGATACGTAATATCGGATCGGTCCATCTCTAGTCTATAGTTTGCAGGATTTTTCTGGTCAAGGCTGCTTTTTTTTTTTTTTTTACAACTGGTTGCACTGTTGTGTGTTTAAAGGCAGTTGGGACGCAGCCCACTAGTAATGATAGGGGCGGTAGTCACACTCGCAGTAGCACAGGAACAGAGCGGGAGGGAGAGAGAAAGAGAGCCAGGGACAACAACGTCACATTAGAAAGGTATAGTAATCATCCACAACTATTTTCAGTTGCAGATGATGAAGGATTCAGAAAGTTTATTCATGCAGGCCCATATGACAGAGAATGTGGATTGACAAACAGGATTGACAAACTGGTGCGGAGGTCTAGCTCCGTGCTGGGATGTCCCCTGGAGTCTGTGGAGGTGGTTGGTGAGGGGAGGATGTTAGTAAAGCTGACATCCATCATGAACAACCCATATCACCCACTGGATGAGTCTGTGAGTGGGCTGAGCAGCTCCTTTAGTCAGAGACTGAAACACCCTCGCTGCAGGAAGGAGCGCTTTCGCAGATCATTCATCCCAACAGCAGTTAGACTCTATAACTCCTCAATCACGATGTCATAAGTCACTGGACACTGTGAACATCCACGGTCACCACTTCATGCATAATGGACCTTCCATGACCTTCCAAGCTATATAGTTTATGTCTTCCATATTTCCATATTTTCAACTATATCCATAATCACATACTGTGTATGCTACCATTGTATATAGTGTATTATCTTACTTTTTTTCATTGATTGTACTTAATTGTATTTTTGTATTTCCTTCATATATCTGTACTTGAGCTGAGGTGACGCAAAAATTTCCCCGTTGTGGGATCAATAAAGTCTTATCTTATCTTATCTTATGTGCATCTTCTTTTTGTTTTCATATTTTAATTTACATTTAATTGTGTTGTGGTTTGCAGTGTTTTGTGTTGTTTCACTTTAAATTAGTTTGAAAGGAAAAAGCTGAAAATTTAAATAGTTAAAAGTTGAAATGTAAATAGTTGGTTTTTGTATTATATGATTTATTTATTACATTTTATGTGGAGTGAATAAATAAAAGTATATCTATGGTGGCCCCTAGAGACAAAGCACGTACAAACTCCGATGCACGTACAAACCCCGAAGCACGTACAAACTCCAAAACGTACAAAACACAACAGAAGTGCTCCAGGATGCTAGGGGCAGTGTTGAGCTTTTGTTACCTAGTGGCTACACAAGCCAGGAAGTACCAACGACTGGCTTTGGTGTGTGGTAGTAAAATGTAAATGAACATTTTTTAAAATTATTTGAATATATATGAGTGCTTGTATATAAATACACAAACAATACACATATGCTTTCAATTGTGTAATTTAAGTGTCTAGGTAGCTCTGTTTTGGAAGTTCAGTTAACGCTAGAAATGTGTTTTGTAATTTGTACGTGCTTTGTCTCTAGGGGCCACCGTATATATTTATATATAAACATATATAAATAAAACCATGGGTTTCTTTTTTACATTAGTAATTCCTTTTGTTTATAATTTTGTATTGTTGTTAATAATAAATTAATTAAAGCAACAAAACAACCTGAAGAGCCGCCTGGGAGCCGAAAGAGCCGGTTCTCTAAAAAGAGCCGGAAATCCCATCACTACTGAGAGTTAAAAACTGTCTAAATTCTTTCATCTTTAATAAAATGATCAGTGTTGCTGTTTTACCAGGTGTAACAATTAAATTTAACATCCAGGCATCCATGAAAACAGAATTTATGAAATTTAACAGAGTTAGAAGTTAGCAGGAAGTTAGCTTGCTACCTTCCTTCTAAACATAACATAGCATGTTCTGACAGACAGATTTCTGAAAAAATTCAAACGTACAGCTCTGCTATCACTTCCAACATAAATGAAGACAGGAAACTAAACAGCAGTGACGTTTGTAGGGTTACTGAAGTTGGGCTAGCTGGTATATAATGATGTGCTACGTGATCGCTAGCGATACAGCCATGTTAGCATAGCATAAACACAGTGAAGCTGGAGGATGAACGCTAACTTTTTTCCACTCAATAAAAGTTAACGTGAGGGTTCCTGATGGTTAGGGACAACGGACGGACCAAACTTGAGTCAGGAGAACAACTGAGATAATCCATCCACAATAAAGAGGTTAGTCATTAATATACTGCTGCATGGGGTGGGCTGTAGTTACACTGTACGGGTTTGAAAACAAAGTTTTAAAATGAACAGTGGTAATAAAAACTGAGAGAGGCAGACAGTGATCACTGTTTTTAGGGTCGTGTTGAGATTAAATAGAAGAAGATACAAAACAAAATATTTAAAATATTTTAAAAAGACAACAGATTATTAAACTCGGAAGCAGGATTGATCACGTCATCACTTAAAGACCATAGGTGTAGGTTGCTGGGGGAATCCCATGATGCACTGTTTCTCTTTTCCAGTACTATGTGTTTATACACCACTCTGCACTTAATCCTTAGTTTTTAGTAATCTCTGTGTGTCTTTTTTTTTTTGTCTTCATCTCCTTGTGACAAAGTGGGTGAGAACACCATTTGTCCATATTCTTAGTTAACATTCTTGTTTTGATTTAACCACATTTCATATGTAGTCTGCAATAGGCAAACATCTACTATCGCGGGTTTGTTTATGTTTTGCACTTTTACAGATTATGTAACATAACATCTTGGTTTAAATCAATTCCGAAAAGTTTGTTAAGTTAACATGTTCTTTATTTCAACTGTTAATTGGTTTAGTTAGGGCTCACCTTACCTACCTGTGTTCCAGGAACAACAGAGGAAATATAGTTTTACTTTCTATATGTATAGCTTCTTGGTTATTCTGAGGTCACAGGAAGAGACCAGGTGAAGAAGGGGGAGGATCTTTGTAATTTAATAAAGCTGATTTTAGACTGTGTTTATACAGATAAGGGTTATTGGTGCAATATGTATTGAGTACACCGTAGAGTTTTATTGCTAGGAAGGAGTAGCAGTATAGGTTTGAGTATTGAAATGCTTGTCTCACCTACCTAATGGACAGTGTTGGGGATTAACGGAATACATGTACCGCCGTTACGTATTTAAAATACAAAATATGAGTAACTGTATTCCGTTACAGTTACCGTTTAAAAGGGTGGTATTCAGAATACAGTTACTTTGTTGAAATAAATGGATTACACTGCGGTACTTTCCTGTTTCATTCTGTCGCGGGTCAGGACTGTTTGGGTTTTGTTTGACAGCTATGGTCTGTTGTTCCAGGCGGCAGCGTTACGGTTGCCATGGTTACAGGGCGACGCTCTCTCTCTCTCTGCGACTGTGTGTTTCCTGGGTGAGAGAGGCCTTTTCGTTGTTGTTGTTGTTGTGCTAAGCTAACAGGCAGAATGCTACAAGCATAGCTCTAAAGAATGTAGCATCATGGGCAGTGTAGTCCGTGTTGCAGGGAGAATGGACTGCCATACACGTTATGTGTCTGTGAGCGCGAGGAGGGAGAAAAAGGGGAGTGGAAAGGTACGAGTTGTCATCGAGGAAAAACGGGAGCTGGAAGCATGTAAATATAATAATAACCACTGCAGCCAAGAAGAGTGCCTGACGAGCCCAGCTGTAAGTAAGCTATTAAGACTCGACTGTACACCGTGTTCGTGTTTTCCTCCGAAACAATAAGTTCCGTTGGAGCAGCCTTTCAACGCCTCTCTGTCTCTCGCAAGAAAAGTTGACCCACACAACAAAGTAAAGCTAGTTTTCGGCTACGAGCTGACCGTGTCACGGCCAGGCGGATCAGCTGCACGCTGATCATCCCTCTCTGTTTCTCTCTCTCTTGCTCTTCTCTCTCGCCGGGGCGGAACTCACTGTGGGTTCACGCCCTCGACCCACGCCCTCGGGAAATGAGACACCTGGGTCTCATTAAGGGGAGCAGCATTTAAGCCAAGAGGTGACTGCTGTTCGTCGCTGGATCGTTGTCTACTACGCGTTAGTGAAGTCAAGCTACAGCAAGTTTAGTTAAGAGTGTTTTCCTCTGTGCGTCGTCCTTAACCCTGTCTCCCTGTCTACAGAGCTTCCTGGATTTTTCCCCGTGTGATTCCCGTGTGGCAGTGTCGGAGTGTGAGCCTGTGATCGTGTGAGTGGATATACTGAAGAACGTATGCTTTCCCCTGGACTTCCCTGGAGACCCCTTCTCCCCCCACTCAGCTGTATATAACACCCCCCCCCCCGCACATTCTTGTATATACACCTGGTGACTTGTAAATAAACCCTTCTTGTGAGCATCAGAACCGGAGTCCTGCGCTTGAGTCCTCCTCCAAACCGTAACAATAATGATCCAGCCATCATGGACTCAGCGGACTCAAATCCCACCCAGCAACCCGTCCTCACCCCGGAGGCAATCCTGGAACGCCATGAACACATGCTTCGGCAATCAACAACTGGCCGCACTCACTCAAGCCCTCGCTCAACGTCTACCGTCGGTAAGCCCACCCTCACCCCCTCCGTCTATTTCTCCTCAGCTATCGGCTCCAAATCCATCTGCAGTCGCTCCGCCTGTTTCCCCCACGCCAGCTTCCACAGAACCTCCAGAGCGATCGTTACCAGCGCCGGAGCCTTTCTCAGGTGAGTTTGATAAATGTGGTGGATTTTTGACTCAGATCACCCTACAATTCCGTCAGTTACGAAGAACATATGAGACAGATGGGGCCAAAATCGCCTTTATGGTTCAACTGTTACGTGGGCCGGCATTAAACTGGGCGCAAGCTGTTTTAAGAACAGCCCCAGACATTTCTTACGAGGATTTCCTCACCAAATTTAAAAGTGTTTTTGAAAGAGGCACCGGAGCGGAGGCGGCTGCCCACAGACTGTTAAATTTGAAGCAGGGAAGGCGGAGTATGGCGGATTTTTTGGTCGAATTCTGGACCTTGGCC
Organism: Aulonocara stuartgranti; assembly: GCF_965226115.1. Lineage (NCBI taxonomy): Eukaryota > Metazoa > Chordata > Actinopteri > Cichliformes > Cichlidae > Aulonocara > Aulonocara stuartgranti. The sequence goes on along the minus strand of NC_138943.1, from coordinate 39,549,588 downwards.
GAAGAAACTGGCTGGGGGCAGTCGGCATTGATAAGTACTCTCTTGAATAATATTTGTGATGAGTTAAAGAGAGAACTGATGATGAGAGATGTTCCTAAGACCCTGTCTGATGTGATTACACTATGTGTGAAGATGGATGAGCACCTACGGGCGTGTCGGGGAACCGGAAACTACATTTCCCAGGGCGCATGGAGACGTCAGGTGGGGGCGCGCCTAGCGGCAGTCACTCATCGGACAGCATGGAAGAAAGTGAACAGCCCATGCAACTGGGCCGCTCCAGACTGTCGCCCGAGGAGCGGTATTGTCGCTGGAGAGCCGGTGAGTGCTTTTATTGTGGCCGCAAGGGCTATATTGCCATGGATTGCCAGGCGCGGCCAAAAGACAGCGCCCGCTGTCCCCTGGACTTCCCTGGAGACCCCTTCTCCCCCCACTCAGCTGTATATAACACCGCCCCCGCACATTCTTGTATATACACCTGGTGACTTGTAAATAAACCCTTCTTGTGAGCATCAGAACCGGAGTCCTGCGCTTGAGTCCTCCTCCAAACCGTAACAGACAGGGACCCCGCCGTATTAGTCAGAGGTCCCTTTACTACAGTTCGGAGTCGCGGACCTTCAGTAATAGTAATAAATCACACAGCAATAGTACATTCACGTTGTGGTAAAAAGCATGATAATATATTAAGTAATCCAAAGTATTCAGAATACGTTACTGTCATTGAGTAACGTAACGAATACGTTACAGAATACATTTTGGGGCATGTAATTTGTAATGGAATACATTTTAAAAGTAACCTTCCCAACACTGCTAATTGAATAGTCCAGGGGTGAGTGGACCTTTTACGCAGAGGAATGCAGGTGTTCAGAGGAAGGACCAGGTCAGTGTAGCTGTGTGCAGTTTGACCTTAATTTCTGTTGATTCAAGTTTAGTTATGTTTATTTGACCTGAGTTAATCATGGAGTTTTTTATTTATTTTTGTAAATACTGGTTGGTTACAAAATGGTGAATAAATCACTTGCTACACTAGACAGCATCTGTCTCCTGCACTTCTTTAGCCGCGAAGGTCAAGTCTTATCACACTCCTCAACCCAACCGGTCGCAGCAGATGGCCCCCCCCTCCTGAGCCTGGTCCTGCCGGAAGTTTGTTCCTGTTAAAAGAAGGTTTTCTCTTCTGATTGTCACCAAAGTGCTTGCTCAAAGGCAGTCATTTGATTGTTGGAGTTTTCTCTGTTTCTCTTTGTATTATTCTTGTCATGGGCCGCGGCTCGGTGTCTGAGGAGCGGTGGGGATGCCCACGCCTACGGGTGTGGCTGTCGTCTTCACACCTGCATCCCATTCCAGGCGATCATCAGGAGGACTATTTAACCCCACACGGCCGGCTGGTCCACATCAGTCCGTCAGTCACCATTCAGTGGTTATTGTCTGGCGTATTCGAGCCTTCACCTGCCTGTCCTCCTGGAGTTCAGATAAACAACCTGTCATCATCCTCTCCGTCGCCTTGGAATCCTCTCCCGCAGACACTTACTCCTCCCTCCGGTCTCCACCATCTGGCCCCGATCGCAAGATAAATAGGTCTACCCTGTTGTATGCTGTCTTTTCCCTGCTCCCCAGTAACGCTCTCCCTTTTCTGTTGCAGCCTCCCACGGTCCCGAATCGTTTATCTCCCGGTCTCTTCTGTTCTAACATTTCCCTTTGGTTATTCCGGGTCACCTTTAGTTAAGAAATAAAGTTTATTCTGCGTGCATTTCCTGCGTACTGTGTTTGCTTCTGGGTCCAGCTTGCGTGTTAGAACTATGGTTCTTGACAATTCTAGGGTCTTTACCTTACAATATAAAGCACTTTGAAGCAAATGTTGTTGTGATTTGATGCTATATAATTAAAATCAAATGGAATTAAATAGAACCAAAGTGAAAGCCTTTCGGTTACATACCTCCTGTATTGTACAGTCTAGCTGCACCTCGTCACACATACATGTTATGTATGGAAACTGGAACCAGATGAAATAAATATAAGTAAGTTACCAACAACATCTTTTATTAGCAAATGAATAATAAATTCTTGCCTTTAAGTTTTAGACCAAACAAAGTCCTTCTAGCCTCTACTTTATATAAAGTTTAAAACATACAGACAAAGGTAAACAAGCAAGTCAGAGAGAGAAAGGCCAAAACATCATCTGGGCCCTGTTTCAGGAAGCCGGTTTAGAAAACTCAGAGTGAAAAACGATACTCAGGGTTGAGTAACCCCGAACTGTCCAACTCGGAATATTCCGTTTCAGAAAGGCTGATAACAATTAGTTCAGTCAACGCGGAGTTGCTTTAACCCCAAGTGAAGCGCGCGGACGAGGATACATAAAGCCCTGATAAGCGGAGCACAGATTAAGCGAGTCACCATGGAGACGGAGGGAAAGAAGGCGCGGTCAATGTATTTCACAGCGCTTGAGGCCGAAATTCTGATGGCAGCATATGCCGATAACATGCAAATTCCGCGGAAAAAAGTAACACAGCCACAGCTGCGAAAGACAGGGAGCATGCATGGCAAAACATAGCCGACAGAGTCAATGCGTGAGTGTTAATATAAACATTGATCTAGGGATTTCCACCCATTTAACACGTTATTTTATCATATGTTATTTTATTTGTTATTTTATACATTTTATTTTGTGATGTGATGTGAGCGCAGGTGCAACCCAACAGGCCCCAAACGTGCCTGGCAGCAAGTAAAAATGAAATATAAAAATATAGTCCAAACAGGTGAGGTGTAATTGTATTATGAGCCATAGTGCTTGGTCTGTTTGTCCCATGTAAATCAATTGCAGTTAGAGGCTACATTAATTTTCTTTCTGTAAGCACTTATTGAAATTATCTGAGCACATTACAAGTACATATTTGCTTACTCTGTATGCTCAAATGTGGCCCGTTATAGCCAACAGAAAAAAAGCGGAGGCCCGAAAAACAGGTGGGGGTCCTCCACCACCACCACTCACAGAGGCTGAGCAGTTGGCCCTCAGCCAAAACAGTGGGCGCCCTGTGGCCGAAGGCATCTCTGCGGGGACATCCTCTGAGTCAATAACCCCGCAAGACACAAGTGCCTACATAGGGGGTAAATTCAAAATAATACATGATGTGCATACATCCTTTCTTCACAGTCACCTTTGCAGTGCTGCTCATTCATTTGATAAACTCTTTACCATAATGGATTATTTTGTAGTGAAGTTATTTTCCTACTGATTTTGCCTTCCCTCAGTCTTGGTTGTCTTTGAGAGCATAATGACAATGAAGTGTAAGGTGCTTGGTATGTTTGTTAATTGCCATTTGGTCCCTTGTAAGTTATAAGTGACCTGTATAAACCTCATATTCTATCAGTTGATGGTGATGGTGTACTGCATCTGGTGCAGCCTCCTGTTGAGCCAGACCAACATGCAGTTGTGAGTAATACTCCACAGATTATATGAGTTTACAGTAGAACAGCAATGTTGTCTATTTCTTTACTACAGGAAAATAATGAAGAAACATTGACAGCTGTTACAGAGGAGGAAGCAACAGAGACACTTTATGAGGTTTACATCTTTTAATACTTTGTGTACAGGAAATACAGGCGACCAATAAAGCCAGTTGAACAAAAAATCTGTTTATTCTTCTTTCAACATGTTGAGGTGATGGGTCAAAGGAAATGATTGTGACATATGGTGTCTCTGACTGCTCTTCCATCTTGTATGTCCGTGGGAGGGTCAGGATGTTCATGGTTTGGATCACTGCTGATGTTTGGTTCAGAAGGACAGTGTTCTCCTCTAATTGTGGCAATGTTGTGAAGAATCACACATGCCACAATAATGTCACATGCCCTTTCTGGGGTGACCCTGAGTCTTTGCAGGCACTGGAACCGGGCCTTAAGCATTCCGATAGTCATTTCAACTCTGGCTCTTGTCCTGCAATTAGCCAGATTATATCGCTGCTGTGGGCCCGGTTCAGGGTCAGGGTAAGGGGTAAGCAAATAGGGTAAACATGGATACCCCCTATCACCAAGCAAGTAGCCAGTGAACTCTCCTAAGACAGAAGGGTACACTTCAGTTCAAATGTCCCTGAAGCAATTGGTCTTTATATATTTTAAAGTATTTTCAACTCACCATGTCCAAATTTTGTGCTCAGTGTACATTCACGGAATATTTGTGAGTCATGGACAGAGCCTGGCCACTTGGCTTCCACATTTGTGATAATGTTGGCAGCATCACATATGATCTTCACAGTGCAGAGAACACAAATTAGCATCCATTACTATGATGAAATAATTTGTTAGTTTGAAATGCTACAGGGAACTATGTACCTGTACATTAATGCTGTGGAAAGACTTCCTGTTCACATAGTCTCCTTCATTTACTGAAGGAGCAATGATTGGAATGTGAGTACCATCTATACAGCCAATCATGCCTGGGAACCCTGAAAATAAATGTAAAATTTAAGTAGTAGTTCAAGTATCACCACATCATGAATTAAGTTTTGGTCATCCTGATACCTGCAATTTTGTGGAATCCCTCTTTGATAAATCTTGTGGGTCTATGACCGGGGAACACCACAAACGAGTACAGGAGACGTTTCAGTGCAACTGTAACATTCCTGACTGCCCGACAGACGGTAGCCTTGGAAACGTGCTCAGCGTCACCAATATTATACAGAAAGCTCCCGTTTGCAAAAAACCGAAGTGCGATACAAATAATATGCAATGAACTGAGAGCATGTCCGCGATGTGTCACATGCATAATATATGGCCTGAGGATGTTATCCAAATAAATTATAGATTGTGCTGAGAAACGGTAACGTTCGCACAGACAATCATCAGGACATGATAAAATGTCCAAACGCGCTCTGATCACTCTCTCCCGGCGGTGAGCTCTGCGGAGAATTTGGGCTTCACGATCTACTGGCTCTTCAAGGAAGTGGCACGCCATGTCCGACACTTCCTACTGTCAGGTTTCCGACAAAGAGGCGGGGACAGTCAGGGTTAGTTGTAGTAAACCTGCTAGGGGGCAGGTTAGCTTCACGGCGTGTGTCGTCATAGTGACTCACTCAGGCTTCAGCTGAACTCGCTTTGTGAAACCGAAAACCCAGAGTTTTCGTTAACTCAGGGTATACTTACTCAGTTTTTCCACTAAACCGGCTTCCTGAAACAGGGCCCTGGTCAGGGTCACTTAATCATAGTTTGTTTGAACAATGCTTATTTGCATTTAATCTGGGAAAAGCCCCTTTTCCCTTAAAAGGTGCCACATTTGTAAGGAAAACGCATTTATGGTTTGAGCAGCAGCAGAGTTAAGTATGTGGGTCACACTCATGCAAAACTTACAAATCTTCCCTGTCAATCCCAAACAACCTATTCTGCTAATGAGCCTTGTTTTGAGCTGCTGGTATCACAGGTGCTGACAGTCAGGTGCCTGATTGATGCCTGCAGCATTCAAACATGAACCCTGCTAAAGTGGTCAGCTGGTGTTTGTCCGTCTGTCCCATCTTTGACTGGATAGGGCCCTGTCATTGGACAAGTTCAAGCTGGTGTTCCACAAAACCAAATTGCAGCATTATTTGGAATGATCCCTAGAACCATCTCCAAAATGAAGTTCAACTTCCATATAATGGGGGATGTCAGAGACAGACTGTGAAGCAGGGCCCTATTTCAGGAAGCCGGTTTAGTGCAAACTCTGAGTAAGTATACCCTGAGTTAACGAAAACTCTGGGTTTTCGTTTTCACAAAGCGAGTTTAGATTAATTCTGAGTGAGTCACTATGACGACACACTCCGTGAAGCTAACCTGCCCCCTAGCAGGTTTACTTCAACTAACCCTGACTGTCTCCGCCTCTTTGTCGGAAACCTGACTGTAGGAAGTGTCAGACATGGCGTGCTCCTTCCTTGAAGAGCCAGTAGATCGTGAAGCCCAAATTCTCCGCAGAGCTCTCCGCCGGGAGAGAGTGATTAGAGCGCGTTTGGACATTTTATCATTTCCTGATGATTTTCTGTGTGAACGTTACCGTTTTTCAGCACAATCTATAATTTATTTGAATAACATCCTCAGGCCTAATATTGCTCATGTGACACATCGCGGACATCCTCTCAGTTCTGTACATATTATTTGTATTGCACTTCGGTTTTTTGCAAACGGGAGCTTTCTGTATAATATTGGTGACGCTGAGCACGTTTCCAAGGCTACCGTCTGTCGGGCAGTCAGGAATGTTACAGTTGCACTGAAACGTCTCCTGTGCTCGTTTGTGGTGTTCCCCGGTCATAGACCCACAAGATTTATCAAAGAGGGATGCCACAAAATTGCAGGTATCAGGATGAACGAAACTTAATTCATGATGTGGTGATACTTGGACTACTACTTAAATTTTACATTTATTCTCACGGTTCCCAGGCGTGATTGGCTGTATAGATGGCACTCACATTCCAATCATTGCTCCTTCAGTAAATGAAGGAGACTATGTGAACAGGAAGTCTTTCCACAGCATTAATGTACAGGTACATAGTTCCCTGTAGCATTTCAAACTAACAAATTATTTCATTATAGTAATGGATGCTAATTTGTGTTCTCTGCACTGTGAAGATCATATGTGATGCTGCCAACATTATCACAAATGTGGAAGCCAACTGCTCAGCCTCTGTGAGTGGTGGTGGTGGAGGACCCCCACCTGTTTTTCGGGCCTCCGCTTTTTTTCTGTTGGCTATAACGGGTCACATTTGAGCATACAGAGTAAGCAAATATGTACTTGTAATGTGCTCAGATAATTTCAATAAGTGCTTACAGAGGGGAAATTAATGTAGCCTCTAACTGCAATTGATTTACATGGGACAAACAGACCAAGCACTATGGCTCATAATACAATTACACCACCTGTTTGGACTATATTTTTATATTTCATTTTTACTTGCTGCCAGGAACATTTGGGGCCTGTTGGGTTGCACCTGCGCTCAAATCACATCACAAAATCAAATGTATAAAATACAAAATAAAATATAATAAAATAACGTGTTAAATGGGTGGAAATCCCTCGATCAATGTTTATATTAACACTCACGCATTGACTCTGTCGGCTATGTTTTGCCATGCATGCTCACTTTCTTTTGCAGCTGAGCCTGTGTTACTTTTTTTCCGCAAAATTTGCATGTTATCGGCATATGCTGCCATCAGAATTTCGGCCTCAAGCGCTGTGAAATACATTGACCGCGCCTTCTTTCCCTCCGTCTCCATGGTGACTCGCTTAATCTGTGCTCCACTAATCAGGGCTTTATGTATCCTCGTGCGCGCGCTTAACTTGGGGTTAAAGCAACTCCGCGTTGACTGAACTAATTGTTATCAGCCTTTCTGAAACCGAATATTCCGAGTTGGACAGTTCGGGGTTACTCAACCCTGAGTATCGTTTTTCACTCTGAGTTTTCTAAACCGGCTTCCTGAAATAGGGCCCTGGTGTCCAAAGAAGACAACAACATAAGAATCCCATTTCCACACCTATCAGCATTTAGGAACCATAGCCAATCTTCAAATTGGTAATCAGGGCTTCCAGGATGATGTGGCCGATGGCTCTCTATCCAGACAATCCTGAACAGACTGCACAGAGCCATTCTCCAGTGTCAGAGGGCTGCTGGAGGCCTGCCGTGACTGCCCTTCACTGTCAGGGGCATTTGCACTGGAACGTTTTGAACGCCATCTTCCTCATTCCCCAGTATAAACAAAACATACGGAGGGAAGAAGTAACCACGAGGGAGGTGAAACGTTGGTCTGCCCAATCAGAAGCTACGCTGCAGGACGCACTCAACAATGTCGACTGGGACATGTTCAGAGCATGCCCCAGTCGACATCAACGAGTTTACAGAAGTAGCAGTATGCTTCGTCAATATGCTAGCGGAGGAGATTATCCCCACTGCGAGAGTCACCACATTCCCGAACCAGAAACCGTGGGTGGACAGATCGATCCGCACTGCAATGAACGCCAGGACCGCCTCCTACAACGTGGGTCTCACCACTGGCGATTTGAGCGGCTCATATGGCATGCAGCGTGCGATGAGAGATACCAAACGCAGGTACTGGGAGCACGTGGAGTCTCTTTTTTTCTTTTCAGACTTCAACCATCCAGACCAATGAAAAGAGACCAAATAGGAGACAATAGCTGAATAAGCTGTTTGGTGCTTTTAAGTTTTTGCTATCATCAATATTCATTTTGCAAAAAGGGCCATAAGGATAATCCATAATACTGGTTATAGAATTCACTGATCCGGTTCATTTTCTCACTGTACAAATTATATATAAAGCAATAAACAGCCCACTTCCTGACAATATTCTCAAAATGTTTTCTAAAAGAGTAGAGGGATACAGTTAGGGGGGGAAATAAATGTAAAACATCCCTGTGTTCAAACAACACTTAAAGGCTTTTGCATCTCTGTGTGTGGAATAAAGCTGTGGAACAGACTGAGTGAAGAACTGAAGCATGACTCAGTTTAAACAGAGGTTCAAAACTATGGTTTTTGCAAAGTGCAGGGAGGAGGAAAGGCTCTGATCTGGTGTTCTCCCCCATTAGTTTCACAACAGGGATGTGTATGTGTGGGTGCACAAGTATGTTTACATAAGTATATATATCTGTAAATGTAAAAGTAGCCTTTTGACGTGTTACTACAGTTATAAAAGCAAATACACGTAACAAATTGTACGGAAGAATTTACAATGGACAGGGAGAAAAGGTGTAGCCTATTAGTTACTAAAGGAGGGAGAAGGGGTGGGATTAAATAAGCTTACACTTCTTCCAGCTGCTTTTTAAACATATTATTTATAATTTCTAATTATTATTGTTTTGTTTTGCTTTTGTTTTTCTTTGTTTGTTTGTCTCCTTTTTCTCTGTTGTTGATGTTGTTATACTATTTTAACATGTTCAAAATAAAGAGACAACACAAATACAAATGCTGTTTCCTTAAAAATGTGGCATCATACACACAGCCTTTTAGAGTTATTAGATTTATTGCCAAGAAGCATTGTTACATCAAAGAACTAACTTAACGAACACAATTTTCCTTATTTGATTCCCAAGAGAAACAGGACTTAGTACTTGCTGATGGTTTTATAGGCCATTCAAGCCTTGTGCAGGTCTACAATTGTGTCCCTGACTTCCTTTATCAGCTATTTGGTCTTACCCTTTGTGGTCGATAGGTCGGAATGAAGGAACTGGTTCTGCAGACAGAAGTGCTTTATACAAATAATGAGTTGAGGTTAGCAGTCTCTGATTGATTAATTCATTGACTGATTAGGATCTGTGTGGTACATGGGCACACAACCAATCTGTGGGAAGCAGTATTCTGGCTGCATTGGACAGGTTCACCACGAATTTCACTTAATGAAATCCAAATCAATTTATAGCGTTTGTTATGTGGTTTTCTGGGTTTTATTAGAGACTGTTCATTTCTTTGGAACTGAGAAACATTACAAATTTATCAGGGGATGGATTAGTTATGTTCCCCCACAGTATGTCAGCATGGAGAGTGAAAAGTGAATTTTTCAAAGGGACAAACAGCTGTTGTCACCAGGTGGGCCACTCCACTGCTGTTTCTTCAGTATATGACCTCAGCATACTTTGTGGACATGTGGTATATTTTCACAGCATGACTAAACAGTTACTTCAAAGACAGAGTGAAAATAGCATGTATATGACTAAACACTGATCACATACTTTCATACTAAATTGCAGATATAAATTCTATCCTGCTTTATCTTCTCATAGTAACATAAACAACACCACCTGTGTGATTACATTTAAAACACATTTAATCGACTCCATCAGATCTGTGCATGCCAGAGTCTCACACATCGTCACACACCACTCAGCCTTCATGATTCATGTCCATGCCATATCTCTGTGTACCAATCGTGACCTGTTGGACAGTCCTGCTGCTTTACACACCTGCTGTAGTAACCACCGCGGTCCCCATCGGTGTGCCACTGGCATGTGTGTGTGGAGTGACTTTTCCCGGTCGGTGCTCCTTATTGCGGATACAGCTGTGAGTGCACAACTGGCATGAGGCACAGGCTGAGTTGCAGCAGGGTAAGAAGCGACAGGCGCTAACTCGCCACATGAAGCAGCCAGGTGACCAGAAGCACCAGCAGAGCACTATGCCACCTGTCACCATGCCCATGATGATGTAGAGAACCAACAGGGACAAAGAGGCAGGGGAGTCTAGAGTTAAAACAAAGTATAGTTATTTGTATCGGAAATGACAGTCATAATTAAATAAACAGCAGCAGTGAAAAAGTACATTCATTTATGTGTGTGGTGGGGAAGCTCCACCTCACAAAAAAACAATAGTCAACAATTCAGTGATACCCAACAGGGTCCATGGACTTGGAAATGTCCTGCCCATTGATCATCCATTCATAAAAAAAGTGTCACGAATCTCAGGATCCGGTGTGGTGTGTTTTTTTTTGCCTTCGCCTCTCCCACCAGGGCAGAGCTGGACCTTGCTCCCCCACCTCTGCACCCACCTTCAACGCACACCTGTTGCTCATTCATGCTAATCCTACTCTGGCTTCTCATTGTGAGTGATTACCTGGCAGACTACTTAAGATGGCAGGCGACTGCTTCCTCGCTGGATCGTTGTACTGAATAGTGTCAGTGTAGCCCAGCCACTTGAGCATCTTTTCCTTGAGATTTCTCAGAGTTTCTCCCTGACGTATTTTCCCCTGTGTACAGGCTTCCCAGATCCCCTGCCTGTGTCCCCTGTCGCTTTGAACTCTGTGGATGTGTGTGAGTGACGGTGAGCGTTTTAGATCAGACTGCTTGAGTGAGTCACGGACGGAGTAAAGAAGAACTAATGTTGGTGCCTGCCTCAGACCTTTCCCTCAGCCTTGGACTCCCTCGAGCCCTGTGTTTTCTTATCCCATTGTATATATTTATATATCTTCACCTGGTGCAATATCACAAATAAACCCTTCATCTTCTCCCTAAGCTTCTGAGTCCTGCGATTGAGTTCTCTACCAAACAAACGGTGACAAAAAGTCATAAACCACAGATTGCCTGACCATCCATCAGCACTTCAGAGCCTCTCTTTATGTTCCTGCTGCAGAGAGTTCCTTAAAAGTATATCTGAATATGAACAAAGGGCCAAAATATATTTTAAAAAAACCCTCCACTATTTCAACTGAATGGTCACTTTGACTATGATTATGTTGCTCTGTAGATATTTGCTATAACTTACTTCTCCACAATAAATTAAGCACATGAATGAAATTCTGACCACTGAAAGCAAGCAGTCTGCTCCTCTAGATAGAGCTCTGTAGCGCTGGGCAAAGCGAGGCTTTGTAAAAGCTGCAGCATTTAAAGCAATTGTGCCAGAATTGTAACGAGGCTTTCAAACAGTCTGACACCTCCACAGTCACCCCTACTGGCCACATCACATCTGATAATGATCTTCTGGGAAACAATGACTGAAGAAATTTTATTGGACTACTCTTGAGTGCAACTGAATTTTGTTATTTAGCAGCCAACTGACTGCAGGGTGTAAGCACTGTCTTTGCAAGTTTACGTACCTGCTACCGACTCAGGATTGGGAGGACCAATCGGCGCACCACAGTTCATACGTGTCAGGAAGGGCACAGTGGGTGGACTCAGAAAGGGATGAGGAGGGGTTGCTATTGCTGGTGAAGGTTCAGGAGGTAAAATTTGACCTTCTGAAGAAGGACAGATTTGGGTCAGCTATTAAATATTACAAATGGTGTTTCACTGGTAAGCTTTACAATACATTTCTTAAACTGTTTACAGTATTCCAAAATCCTCAAATTTCCTAATTAAGTAAGTATCAGCCTAACTGACCTTTGCAGCCTGTGGTGAGGTTTTCCTCCAGGTCACTTCCATCCCCACAGTTATCAATGCCTTTTTCATCACACACCAAACTCAGAGGGATGCACTTTCCATTCCTGCAAGTGAAGTAAGGCTCATTGCTGCAATCTGATTGATTAAAACCTGAAGGAAGAAGAAGACAACAAAGAAAGTGAAAAAGAGGGATTACTTTGGTAGTGGGTAGACTACTGCCACTGAATACTGACACACACATTCAGTGCATGCAATGGATTTCTACCTTGTACAGAAAATAGGTATGGTAGGTACGGTCAGAGGTGGGAAGTACGAAGTACAAATACTTCCTTACTCTACCTAAGAACATGTATCTGTACTTTACTTGAGAAGTTTATTTCCTGACTGCTTTTTACTTTTACTCCCTGACAGGCTTGTTACTTTTGGTTTGATGGATTTGAGTTGAATGCGTCAAACATCAAACCGATTAGAATTTTGCCAAATTTGTTTGGTTTATGCCACAGCACTAGAACGACTGCAACTGTCTGTAAGCTGTGGTACTTCAGCATCTAGCTAGCCCTACAGAAGAGGAGCCAACATAAAGAGAGTAATACTTTTTAAGTGTGAGGTAATTTCTAACACAGCGTTTCTATCAACTCAACAAACACAAACTGTGTGTGTGCAGTTTGTCTCTCAGGCTACGTTCACACTAGCCTAGATAGATTTGAAAACGGCGTTTTCGTCTGAAAACGCTCCGCGTCCACACTAGCGTTTTCAGTCATTTTCACAGAGTTGTGCGTCCACAGGTGCAAAAGCGAGTAGGAATGAAAGAATTTGAAGTAAAGCTATCTGGAGCATGTACAAACTGATAATAATCTTTTTTAGGGCTGTCAAAATTGAGAGCAATCAAAACAACTGCTGTAATGCACTCCACTATCTCTTTTTAAGTGGTCACATGACTGCATCACATGACTAAAATGTGTCATCGTTTTAGAAAGTCTGCGCTTTCTAGTGTCCACACTGCGCCGGGGCAGCGTTTTCGAGAGCGTTTTCAAAACGCTGCGTTTTTCCCTTGAGGAAAACGCTGTCTCAGTGTGGGAGGCCAAAATGGAGAGAAAATGATGTGTGGACATAGCCTCAGTGTGTTGCAGCTAAAGGTCCAGCTGCCATATTTGACAGGGAGAGAAATGAAAGAGAGCTAACTTCACTCAAAGATCAGAATCAGAATGTCTTTATTGTCATTGTCACAGGTACAACCACATTATAAGTGGTCCCCGATCAGTGCATAAAAAATAAAAATGTGAAAGTATAAATAAAACAATAAAATTCAATAAAATCAATAAATAAAACACTTAAAGTGCTAATAAAAGTAGTATGAGCACACATTCACATACATTCCCACATACATGCTTCAGTCAGCGCATAGATCAATTCAAGAGTGGCGTGATGGACATTTTTTAGTAGCAGCAGCTTTTTTAAGACGGTGGGTATTGTGTAGATCTTCCAGTGTGGGGAGAGGGCAGCTAGTGATCCTTTGGGTGGTGTTAATGATCCTTTGGAGTGCTTTTCTCTGAGCCACGGTGCAGCTAGTGTACCAGATGCATATGCAATAGGTCTGTGTCTGTTGGTGGCTCTGTAGAAGGACACCAGCAGTCTCTGTGAGCCAGTGCTGAGGCTCAGGGCTGAGGATGTGTGATGGCCAACTCTCACTCTCTGTCTACAGCCTGAGAGGAAGCTGTTGAGCCACATGCAGGTGCTGTATGGAAGCCCCAGGTCCTGTAGCTTAACCACCAGTTTGTGTGGAAGAATGGTGTTAAAAGCTTAGCAGTAATCCATGAAAAGCATCCACACATAGCTCCAGGTGTGTTACGGCAGCATGGAGTAAACCTTTACTCAAAAAGCATCTCTAGACCCAGCAGTCTTAGCTAATTATAGGCCAATCTCCAACCTTCCTTTATATCAAACATCCTTGAAAGAGTAGTTGTCAAACAGCTAACAGATCATCTGCAGAGGTTTATTTGAAGAGTTTCAGTCAGGTTTCAGAGCTCATCACAGCACAGAAACAGCTTTAGTGAAGGTTACAAATGATCTTCTCATGGCCTCTGACAGTGGACTCATCTCTGTGCTTGTCCTGCTAGACCTCAGTGCAGCGTTCGATACTGTCGACCATAATATCCTATTAGAGCGATTAGAACATGCTGTAGGTATTACAGGTACTGTGCTGCAGTGGTTTGTATCATATCTATCTAATAGACTCCAATTTGTTCATGTAAATGGAGAGTCCTCTTCACACACTGAGGTTAATTATGGAGTTCCACAGGGTTCAGTGCTAGGACCAATTCTGTTTACATTATACATGCTTCCCTTAGGCAGTATCATTAGAAGACATAGCATACATTTACACTGCTATGCAGATGACACCCAGCTCTATCTGTCCATGAAGCCAGATGACACACACCAATGAGTTAAACTGCAGGAATGTCTTAAAGACATAAAGACCTGGATGGCCGCTAACTTTCTGCTTCTTAATTCAGATTAAACTGAGGTTATTGTACTCGGCCCTGAAAAGCTTAGAAATATGGTATCTAAGCAGATTCTTACTCTGGATGGCATTACCTTGGCCTCCAGTAACGCTGTGAGGAACCTTGGAGTCATTTTTGACCAGGACATGTCCTTCAACGCACATATTAAACAAATATGTAAGACTGCGTTCTTCCATTTGTGCAACATCTCTAAAGTTAGAAATATCCTGTCTCAGAGTGACGCTGAAAAACTAGTTCATGCATTTATTACTTCCAGGCTGGACGACTGTAATTCATTATTATCAGGAAGTCCTAAAAACTCCCTGAAAAGCCTTCAGCTGATCCAAAATGCTGCAGCAAGAGTCCTGACAGGGACTAGAAAGAGAGAGCAGATTTCTCCTGCTTTGGCTTCCTGTTAAATCCAGAATTCAAAATCCTGCTGCTCACATACAAGGTCTTAAATAATCAGGCCCCATCTTATCTTAATGACCTTGTAGTACCATATCACCCTATTAGAGCACTTCGCTCTCGCTCTGCAGGCCTACTTGTTGTTCCTAGAGTATTTAAAAGTAGAATGGGAGGGAGAGCCTTCAGTTTTCAGGCCCCTCTTCTGTGGAACCAGCTTCCAGTTTGGATTCAGGAGACAGACACTATCTCTACTTTCAAGATTAGGCTTCAAACTTTCCTTTTTGCTAAAGCATATAGTTAGGGCTGGACCAGGTGACCCTGAATCCTCCCTTAGTTATGCTGCAATAGACATAGGCTGCCGGGGATTCCCATGATGCACTGAGTTTTTCCTTTCCAGTCACCTTTCTCACTCACTATGTATTAACAGACCTCTCTGCATTGAATCATATCTGTTATTAACCTCTGTCTCTCTTCCACAGCATGTCTTTATCCTGTCTTCCTTCTCTCACCCCAACCAATCACAGCAGATGGCCCCGCCCCTCTCTGAGCCTGGTTCTGCCGGAGGTTTCTTCCTGTCAAAGGGAGTTTTTCCTTCCCACTGTTGCCAAAGTGCTGCTCATAGGGGGTCATATGATTGTTGGGTTATTCTCTCTATGTATTATTGTAGGGTCTACCTTACAGTATAAAGTGCCTTGTGGCAACTGTTGTTGTGATTTGGCGCTGTGTAAATAAAATTGAATTGAATTCCTGATGTTCAAAGATATCCCAGTTAGTCCTGTCAAAACAGTCCTGCAGCTGCTGAGAGGCACCCTCTGGCCATATGGTAATGAAAGACATTACCATGGAGAAAGACTCCATGGCCAAAGACTAAGACAGAAGGACAGGAGAGGAAGAAGAGAGCTTGGATTTAAAGGGAAGGATGCTCAGTATTGCTTGATAGACTGGGAATTTAAAGCTTCCATGTAGGTCCTCGTGTTTTTAATCAGATATTAAGTCTATGTGACATTATGTTTTATCACATTGAGAAACATGCTGCAAAACAAACTGAGTCAAACTAAGTGTGTTATTCAAAGGCTGCATTAAAATCCTCTGCAGGATAAACAGGTTAGTTAGTTGTAGTGTGATGGGTTTAAAGTAAAGAACAGTGTGTGACTGATACACTATGGCTGTAGTTTCATGGTCAGAGTAAGGTTACATCAAGTGTAGCAGCGATTCATGTGAATTTTGCTGATGATGCTAAGATTCACTGACTGAATTCCACCAGTCAGTAAATTGATTTCCACATTGATTTAAGTCGTGTACATCCACAAAGAGTGGATCAATGACCAGGTTTCCCATGGTCACTGATCATGACTCAAGGATCATTGATCAGTGGTTGTTGTCAAAGGAGCTTTCAAAGAAAAGCGTCTGGACTTCTTTAAGTTGCTTGAAGACGTTTCACCTCTCATCCGAGAAGCTTCTTCAGTTCTAAGGTCAAATGGTGGAGAGTCCCAGATATAAACCTAGTGGGAGTGACGCCCCACAGAGGGACAAAAGGACCCCCTGATGATCCTCTAATCGCCTGAGCCAAGGTGTGAAACTGGGTGTGGGTCCCAATCAGCCAGAGTTTCGGGTGAGCTCATTGTGAAACCTGGCCCCACCTTATCATGCGAATTCCTGAGGTCAGATGGCCCAGGATGTGAGTGGGCGTTAAGGCGTCTGGGAAGGGATCTCAAAACTGGATTATAGATGGCAGAGAGTTGGTGTCGTAAACCCCCGCCTCTGTTCAAAGATGGTCGCTCACAGTGGACATAGATGCTTCTTTCACTCCTCTTTCAAACCATCTGTCCTCTCTGTCCAAAATGTGAACATTGGCATCCTCGAAAGAGTGACCTTTGACCTTTAGATGCAGATGGAAAGTGCAAACTTCACAAGTGCATGGCACAACATAGAGAAGCCACCTCCACAGGACAAGACTCAGCTGTCCATCTGCATCTAAAGGGCCATCTGATCTCAGGAATTTGCATGATACACATCGGACTACAAACACGCACATTACCAACTCCGGAAGACGATCAAAGCAGCCAAACGTGAGTACAGGGACAGGGTGGAGCAACAGTTTGACAACCCTCGGAGTATGTGGCAGGGACTAAACACGATCGCAGACTTTAGAGGGAAAACCAGCACACCGCAGACCACGGCCTCTCTGTGTGAGGATCTAAACGTATTCTACGCTAGATTCGACACAGCGAACACCATGAGACCGGACAGTGTGCGCACCGCGGATGACGTCAGTGCGCACACTGTGTCTGAGGAGGATGTGCGGAAGTGCTTCAGGAAGGTGAACGCACGCAAAGCTACTGGTCCGGACGGGATTCACGGCCGCGTCCTCAGGTCATGCGCGGCTCAGCTGGCTGGAGTGTTCACGCACATCTTCAACCTTTCCCTCTCTCTGTCTGTAGTCCCAGCCTGCTTCAAAATGGCCACCATCGTCCCTGTACCCAAATCCTCCACCATCTCCTCATTGAACGACTGCCGACCTGTAGCCCTGACCCCCATCGTAAGCAAATGCTTCGAGAAGCTGGTCAGGGACTTCATCTGCTCTGCACTACCCGACTCACTGGACCCTCTACAGTTCGCATACCGCCACAACAGGTCCACTGATGATGCCATAGCCCTGACACTACACACTGCCCTGTCACACCTGGAGAAGAGAGACACGTATGTGAGGATGCTGTTTGTAGATTACAGCTCAGCATTCAATACCATCGTTCCCTCGAAGCTGGACAGGAAACTGCAGGATCTAGGACTGAGCAGCTCCCTCTGCAGCTGGATCCTTAGCTTCCTGTCTGACAGACGCCAAGCGGTCAGACTGGGCAGCATCACCTCATCCCCCATCACACTGAACACTGGTGCTCCACAGGGGTGTGTACTGAGCCCTCTCCTGTACTCACTCTACACCTACAACTGCACAGCCACTAACAGCTCCAACATCATTGTGAAGTTTGCGGACGACACTACAGTGGTGGGTCTTATCACCAACGGTGATGAGACGGCTTACAGGGAGGAGGTCAGCGCCCTGACCCACTGGTGTCAAGACAACCATCTCACCCTCAACGTCGCAAAGACAAAGGAGTTGATAGTGGACTTCCGGAGGTGCAGAGAAGTACACACCCCCGCCTGCGCCTCAATTTTATTCCACAACCTAGACATCCGCATTACTCACACTCTCATAACACACACATATAGGGGCTTGGGGGTGGGGGACGGTCTGTGTATTGAACCTCACCTCTGGTGCTGGTGGCCGCCTCTTGATTTTAAATGCATGTAGACATTGAGGGTTCTCGAGAGGGGCCGTGCTGACACCTGCTGTTCTTTGCCAGCAGCACCATGCCCTCCCGTGTTTTAAATGCACTTGGGAACAGCACGCAGCAACACTACACATGAGTGGGAGGAGGGAGGTATGGGGTCTTCACACCCCCCCGTTCTCTGTTAGCCATTGGAACGCAGAGGCTGGGAGGAGGAGTTGGCCGTCCAATTGGGGTCTGTGATGCAGGGCCTCCCGGCTGCTGCAGAGCCGGGAGCGGTATGCTTGTCTCCACCTCAGGGGAAAGGGTTACATCTCCTGGGTCTAGGTGGTGTCCAGGGCTGGGCGCTCATGTATGTACCGGCTCACTCCTGGTGGCCGCTTGGCGGGTCCTGGTGCCCATGGCTTGGTCGGGCCTCTTCCGGGGATTGGGGGGCCCTCCGGCCTCTGGGCCTACGGCTCGGTTCACTCTGGCACAGCTGGCTGCCGGCAGAGCCCGCGGGCACGCCACTGCAGCTCCCTCTGGCTTCTGCTCTGTGGCTGCTGGGAGTTCTCTCGTCTGGGGCTCTCCTCAAATCTTCTCAGGAGGGTGGCATGGTTGCCCTTAAAGTGGACCTCCTTGGGCTCTCGCACTCTGGAGCCTCTGGATGTCTGGGGCCTGGATCTCCTCCATGCATGCTTCATGCCCTGGGGGACAGGGCTATGGCTCCCTACACCCTCTAGCAGATCATTACATGGAGAAACCTTTTGAAAACAAGCGCACTGATCCACACGGGTGTTCAGACAAGCTACACTTTTCTTGGCTGCTACCTCAAAGCACACTGTGTGCTGTCGGTCCTGCGTGCTGCACAAAAACATTTAATATTTAGTATTTACTGTTATTTACACTTATTATGTTGCTCTCTTTTTTTTGCTTGTTTTCTCTTTTTTTCTTTTTTTTCTCTCAACAGGTGATCTGGGAGATTTTTTTTCTTTTTAAGTTTACTTTCTCACTGTCCCTCTTCCCCTCTGTTTTTCTGTTCCTTCATCTCTCTTTCTTCCTTTCCTATCCCCCAGCCATGTCTGTCCCGTCTGTAACAACTGAAAATAAAATAAAATAAAAAATAACAACAAGGGTTGATCAAATGGACTAAAACGGCAAGGCCGTGATGATCCACTTGGAAAAGTAAATCCATTGGGTGCCTTTGTTGGCTTTCAGATATCAATTCTGATGGCTAAGGAACCAAACCGGACAGGCAAAAAAAAAGAAATCACACCTGCTCACAGAACCGATTTTCTCCATTCCAACCTCAGCACTACTATGGGTAAAATCAAAGAGCTGTCAGTGACAACCCTGCAGACCTGCACAAGTTGCAGGAGTGACCTAGCCAGTCTCCAGACCTCAGTCCTGTAGGAAATCTGTGGACAGAGCTCCCGTTTTGAGTTGCCAAGTTGCAGCAACGACACCTAAAGGATTTAGAGAGTTTCTGCAAGGAGTAGTAGGCCAAAAGCCCCCAGCGCTACTTCTCAAATTAAATTAACACTGACTTTAAATGATGCAGCATCTGTCTATCCTGTTAAATCTCCAGTGACATTTTGTATCTGCAAAATAAAATGTTACATTAAAATACAAGACGTGTTATTCCAGTTTCTTATAAGCTTCTTCTGTCATCGCTGTGGGTTTTCGCTTTTAACTTCAGCTGACCTTCAAGTAATGTGGATTGCACAACACTGGACACTATATTCTTCATTTCCAGTTAATACTTGTACAGCTGCTGTTATTGTGTATATATTTATTTATATTTCTTCATACATTCTTATATAGTTCTATATTGTGTATTTTGTTGTACAGTTATTTTATTTTCAACTTTAATTTATATATTTTATCTTATTCTTTCCCAGTTAAATTTACCCTTCATTCTAATTTGTGTTGTACAGTTATTTCATTTTTAACCTTAATTTATATTTTATTCCTTCCTAGTTAAATTTACCCTTTTTAATTTTTCATATTTATTTCCTATCTTATTCATAGCCTTTTCCTTTTTTGTTTTCTTTAGGTCACGAGCAGTTGTCCAAGCATTTCACTACATATCGTACTGTGTA
Source organism: Aulonocara stuartgranti (assembly GCF_965226115.1). NCBI lineage: Eukaryota > Metazoa > Chordata > Actinopteri > Cichliformes > Cichlidae > Aulonocara > Aulonocara stuartgranti. The sequence goes on along the minus strand of NC_138943.1, from coordinate 39,529,484 downwards.
TGACTGTGTACGTGACAAATAAAATTTGAATTTGAATTTGAAGTAAAACAAAGCAGAACTTTCCTAAAGTATGTGTTTGATTAAAGGTCTCCTGTTTCTTAGCTAAAGACTGACTTTCAAACACATTTTCATAACCTTTACCGTGTTTTTCTTACCCAGTCTGAAGGAGGTGAAGTCCCCCACAAAGTCAACTCGAGGCTGAGTCCCCCTGGTCACCAGCCTCAGGGTCAGGTAGTTTCCTGTGGACAGCACTGGTCGGGGTGGGCTCTTCCCACAAAGAGGAGGCCCCAAGAGAGGCGAGGTTGTGTCCCGACCATCATAGAACTGAACGTAAGAGCCGGCATGACACGGATCTTCTGAGTTTTCACCAGAGGTAGACTCCGATCTGGGGCTGAGAGGGGCAGAACCGTGGGGGGACAGAGACTCTGGCAAGACAGGTGCAGGACTCAGGGGGGCCACTCTAAGCAAGCTGTAAACCAGGAAGAAGCGGAAATGGAACTGGACCTTGTCTTTGGGAGAGCTGGCCTGCATTGTCAGGTGGCAATCAGTCCCCATGATCACAAAGTAGTACTTCTTGGATTCCTGGTGTGAGTTGATGATCATACCGTCACCTTGGATTGTCTGGCCACAGAAATCTACCACATTCACTGACAGGGAAGAAAAAAAACAAGAGACTAACTTCCCACATATTACACAGTCAAAGCAAGGTTGTTACAGATTTTTTTAAAAGGTTACTTTGATCAATTTCTCTTTATTAAAAATGGGCTAACCTGAACACACTCTGTGTTTTTGAGTTGTGTTGCTTTTGGGTTTTTTTTTTTTCACAGTATTTTAAAGTATTTCGAACCATTATGGTTGTTTGAGTTTATGTTGCCTTCCTTTCATTTTAAAGCTATTGTCGTGTAACGTCAGCCAACAAATTTCAGCTTGCTGAATATTTTCGCGTTCCCATTCTCTGTAAACTGTGCAACTCTGACTTCATTGTTTAATGTTCTTACAAACCAAAAGAATTCAGTAGTGTCTTTTTAAAAAAAAATGAAACTAACGTTTGCACATCAGCACAGATATGGATTTGCAAACGAGATGAAGGCTTCCACCTGAATACCATTTTGTTCACAATTACCAACCCAAGATACCAGCTTTTTGGTTTACACTTGACTAAAATTTGAATTCCTTCTTCTTTTCTGTTTTTTTTTCTTCCTTATTGGGTCTATGCAGAGTATCTCTGGTGCTACCATGTTTTTCAGTCATCTCTGGCTAGCTCTGGGATGTTTTTATCAATCTTCAACTCAAAATGTGCGCACAAAATGTGTGCTAACCAGTCTGGTGTTACATTAACCCTTTCACACACAGTGCTCACTACAGTAGACAGGTATTTATAGGTGGTTTTCTTGTATTTGTGTCAGTGTTGATGGTATACTTGCACATAAATCACTACACACTGATGTGTCACTCCATACCCTGCCACCCACTGGTCAGCCAGTGTACTTGTAAAAAAAACTCTTTGAAAAGTAAATTAAAAAAAAATTAAGCTCAAAAATCTTTTTTCAAATCCTGATTGATGGTGTCATAATTCATGCAGGACAGGTTTAAATGGTGGTTCTAGGTAGAAGTTGTCGTGACTTTTTTCCTTTTGATCCCATACACCCAAAAATTCAATATTTGCTAAATAAGCCCATTTAAACAAAAGTCATGAAAAATAACATAATGTGGTTTTAATTTAACAGAGTTACAGAATTATTAAAATGCCAAGGAGGTCAAAACAACACCCTTGGCAGAAAAATAGCTGGCTGACAAGGAACAGGACCATTTTAGCCTGATAGGTCAGAGTTAGTTAAACCACATCTGAAGAGCAGATCCTCGGAGGACACACATATCATAACATTGTAGACCTGGTCTGCTAAATCTACCGTGGGACCAACGTCTAAGACGCAGCTTATCTAAAAGCAGGCTCCGGCAGCCTCCACACTGTCACCCATGGCCCCTTCCCTCTGGGCCACAGGCCAAATAATGAGGAAATTTATGACCACCCCTGAAGTTTATTAGCTTTGTTTCCATGGCAACTTGAATGTCCTAGGGCACATGAGCCCCTGTTGGTGGGAAACAGCTCATCCCCTCCACATGGCCTAAGTAAATACAAGACCTGGAGAGGATAACATCCAATGCACGGGTGACCAGAAGGTACAGAGGCCTCACTAAAGAATTTTGCAGGTTGAAAATTCAATTCATCTCTCAAAAATGTATTGTAAATTAAGTCTATTTGTTGAGCTGACAGACGAGGGGTTATTCACAATGCTCACAGGTTATATTTAGATTTGATTTGATAACCTTTGTAGTTTAGTAATTGTTTTTTTTCTTGGGCAGCTTTCATGAGTTCCTAGAGGTTAAAAAAGGTCATTTGACCCATTCTTATATAGTCCTTTTCTACTCTCCCAGAGCACTCAGTGTTTTAGACAACATGCACTTTTTCTCTCTACGTAATATTCACACACACTCATACACTGATGGATGCTTTGGAGAGCAACTTAGGGTTAGTAATTTGCTCAAGGATATTTGGCCTGCAGACTGGAGCAACCAACAACCAGTCAACAGTGCTTGTCCAGTGCCTAAGCTGTACAAGCACTCAAGAACACATACAAACAACAGAAATACACTCACTGGCCACTTTGTTAGCGACACTATTTAATTAAATTGAAAGCCTTTATTGTCATTATACATAGTATAAGAAGATTAGAAACAGCTCTAGAAAAGTGCATGGGTACCTTAGCACATTATAAAGACTATACAATAATTTAACTATACACTTAATATAAATATAAATACACAGTACAGTACTGGATGACAGAGACAGACAGGCAGAGAACTGATTACTTTTTGTGCAAGCACCCTTAGGATGTGTAGCCGCTGCTGGGCCATCTTGACTAGCGCCGTGGTGTTAGTTGACCAGGAGAGGTCTGCAGAGATGTGGACGCCAAGGAATTTGAAGGACTCCACTCGCTCTACACTTTCTCCGTTGATGTGCAGGGGGGCAGAGGCAGTTCTGTTCCACCTGAAGTGCAGGATGAGTTCCTTGGTCTTGGTGACGTTAAGTGTCAGGTTGTTTGATGCACACCATTTTCCCAGTTTCAGGACTGAGAGTGTGAGGGGAAGAGAGGTGAGGGCCGAGCTTCACCGGCTGGGGTCTGTTGACCAAGAAGTCCTTTATCCAAGAGCAGGTGGGTGGTGGTTTGGGGACACCCGGATGTAGAAGGCATCCCACTGTGTGTGTTCAAAATCTCCCATTCCACCAAATCTGAATATTTTCTATTAGACTGAATTCTGGTGAGTGTGGAGGCACTCTGAGTTCAGTGAATCTTCAACCAGGACCATCACCTGTGGTGGAACCAGCTCCCAGTGTCAGTTCAGGAAGCAGGCACCAAAGCATCAGCATCAAACTTTTGTTTTTCATGCTGCAAGCTTGGGTCTTCGACAATGTTGTTGATGTTGTTCCTGTAATCTGCTGGAGCCATTCGCCTTGCTTGGGAGTCACTGCACCAAGCGCTCCGATTGCCACCACTGCTACCTTCATCCTCCACATCTTCTAGAGCCCTTGGTATTTCTCCAGCTTCTCGTGTTACTACTTCCTGATGTTGCCGTCATTCAGTATTGCTACATCTATCACTACGGCCGTCTTCTTCAGTTGGTCCACCACCACTATGTCTGGTTGGTTAGCCACCACCATTTTGTCCGGGGTGGTTGTAGCTCAGGTGGTAGAGCAGGTCAGCTACTAACTGGAAGGTTAGTGGTTCCCATGTTGCTCTCTGAGTGTGAATGTTAGATAGGGAGCACTTAACAACTTAGCTTGCGTGATTGGGTGAATGAACGAGTTGTATAGAGTGCTCAGAGTAGAAAAGTCCTGTATAAGAACCAATTCTTCTGTATCTGGAAGTCCCACAGGATCTTAGCTCGGTCATTCTCCATCACGCTACTGGTCATGTCCCACTTTGACCTTTTAAATTTCTCCCACAATTAAAATATTTGGTCTCATATGGTGTGAGCATAAGTAAGACAAACCCTTAGGTATAACAACATCAGCCATCACATCTCCTTACTTTAGAGGTCTGGTCTAGGTTTGCTCTTGAATTTGGCTCCCATCTGTATATTTCATGTACAATAATTAATTTATTAAGACACAGAACACATTTACAAGCAAATACATGTTAGCAGCCTAGCTTAATTGTTTCTAGTGATGAAGGACTCTGGAGTGTACATCATACATGTTTATCTCACTACCGACTAGGGATGGGTATCGTTTAGGTTTTATCTGATACCGGTGCCAAATCGGTACTTTTGAAACGGTGCCGGTGCTTAAAGAATGGAGAACACAAAATTGGTCCAAAAACCTCTCATGTTCAGCTGTTTTTTTGTAAAAAGATAACAATGTTAGCCTTTTCTGCAGCTATAGGGCATATATGGTATCACTCTTGGCTGGAAGCAGTGCTTAAACAATGGAAAAAACACCAACTTTGTCCAAAAACCTCTCATGTTTAACTGTTTTCCACTTTTTCTTTGGTCATTTTAGCCTTTTTGGCCAGGGTGAAGGGAGTATCTGCCATCAAACAAGAAGACAGCCGCATGTAACTACGACGGTGTTTGCTAGTTCACCTTACATGCATTAATGTAATAACGTGGTTAGCCTACTCAACGTAAATTACAAGAACAACATGAAGCTACTCACGCAGAGAAGAACGGCTGCTGCTGCTGCTGCATCATCATCATCCTCATCATTTCTGCTACACTGGCAGGGCTAGGGGCCAGGACTCTCCTCTTCGGGTTTTTGGGGATGTTGCTAACTCCGGGTCCGATAACAGGCACCACACCCGCAGTAGATGTGCTCGGTGTGAGGTCTCGCAGCAAGCTATCAAATACGGCGCATTTCTGGGCTTTTAAAAAAAAAAACGCTATGCGGCGCCAGGTGTTTCATCGGATTTGAGGTGTTACCTCCTTTGACAGTATCACAGTATCAGCTTAAAGCACTTGTTGCTGCTGAGTTTGCATATTTTGCTGTGAAGTACAGCCAGACTTTCGCCTTGGGCATTTTTAATCTGTAGCTCTGCTCTAAAAGAACGTACGTACCTGGACCCGCCTACTATCCTCGGAAACGTAAAATGATTGGCTAGAAGTGTATCACAGCTCAGGAAAAAAAAGCACCGAAATAAAGCACCGAAATGTGCGCTGCTTTTCGGTCTGGTTACTACCGTTTATGTCAGAACCGGTGCCATCATGGCACCGGATAACGGTACCCATCCCTCCTACCGACTTATATATATTATAAATATATTATCTCCCCCTTCTAGTAATGCAACTTCTGCATGCGGGACGTTTCAGGCTTTGGACAGGCAAACTGTGAAATGGACACGGTGGACTGTGACACTTGTTTGTGATTACAAGCCGAATTTTGTTGGGCACTGTCTTCATAGACCTTTAGTTCAACAGAAGTTATGTAGAAGGCAAAACGTGTGTGATATACAGGGTCAGTGTTCCTGAGCCTAGTCAGTGATTTCTACTTTATGGACAGCAGTACAGCCTGAGCACACACTGAAGCACTAGAACGTCTCAGCCTCTCATGTTTTTGAAGTAATTAGTAGAAATACTAACAAATAAACTTGGCCTGGTTTATTTGAAATGTGTTGCTGGTGTCTTTGGAAAAACCTTGTTAACACACTCACAGAGATTTTAAAAATGATTGCATGTCTTTGTTTTGTTACTTTGACTCTCACATATTTAGCGCAATCAGAGCGTTGTGCACAGAGAAATACAGCACACACACGTGCACCAAGCCTCTTTTAGTTGAGTTTGTGGAGTATTTCACACAGTTGTATCCGGGTGTTAAAAACTTACTGGTGTCGATGGACGAGGTGGAGAGACTCATGAAGCAGCGCAGCAGGAGCAGCAGTGTGAACACCCGCTGATTGCAGCTCTCCATTATCCAAACTGGGATACGAACGTGAAAAGCAGAGGAGGGTTCAGTCAGTTCACAGGTTAACAGAGTCACTTTAAACTAAATTTGTCACATTTGTCCAAAATAGAAAGTGCAGCATGCAAGAGTGTGACTGTCTGTTTAGCGGTGTGCTGCTCTCTTCTGTTACTTTGTTATTCGAGTTGAACCTTATCCTCTCGTGTCCAGTCATCTCCTTGACAACACCCAACCAATCAGCCTTCAAGTTAGGGAAGGGGCGCGCGCGCGCGCGCGCACACACACACACACACACACACACACACACACACACACACACACACACACACACAGTCTTTGTTCAAAATAAAGGTCCACTCACTTGATGTAAACTTCATTTAGTTAGCTGAAGTCTCCTTCTTCCTTGGGTGCTTTTAGCTGCTTCTCTGGTTTAAGGCTAAGTCAGTACAGTTATGTGCTTAACCAAATCTTACATCATTAGATACACTGCTGTAGAAACATTTAATCACAAATCATGTGTTTCACAAGAAAACACACTGGAACAGTAATTATATCCAGTTGTAAATGGGCTGGTCCTTATGTAGTGCTCTTTACTCTACTCAAGCACTCAAAGAACTTTATGCGACATGGCTCATTCATTCATTCATTCATTCATTCATTCATTCATTCATCCACACAAGCACTTTTCTTTCCTATTTTCACTCCAGTGACCATACTAGAGTGAAATCTGTGGTTCAGTATCTTGGCCAAGTATACTTTCGCATGTAGGAGCAGCCAGGGATTGAATCACCAACTTTCCAGTTAGTAGATGACCTACACCAGAGCTTCCCAAAGTGTGGGGCCCGCCCCCTAAGGGGGGCGCAGAGCCATTGCAAGGGGGAAAAAGGGGAAACCCCCCCCCCCCCCCCCAAAAAAAAAACGCTTGGACACTGCTAGCACGGGGCGCCCACAAAACGCAAAGCAGGAGATGAAGCATCGCTATATATGTTTCCAAACCAACTTCATTCTAAGCCAAAGACTAGAAAATATGGTGAAGCAAATCTGCCCTTTGGTTTCACCTGCACAAGTGCTGAGGTAGGTCTCCGCTGCGTCGGGAGCAGCACTGGGCTGTTCAAATCACAGACAAACAGGATCCCACATTCTTGATTTTTAGTTCACAAACACTTGTTGTAATGACTAACTGCTCCTGACATTTTGGAGATGTTTGCTCTGTATACAGTAAAGTTACAGCGGGATACAAATAATATCAGGCTGATCCTGCTACACTTTGTTCCCCCTGTCTAAATCACGGAAAAACAGGATCCCACAGCTGTTTATGTTTTTGAACCCATTTTTGCACAGAGAGACATGTTTTTGAAAAATGTATTGACAGCAACGTTGAATATTATTACACAGGAAAAAAACAACTACATGTAAAATAATGACACTGTGACGCCTCTGGCTTTGTAAATGGAGGGACAGTAACTGCGTGTAAAACCTGCAGACAGTCAGATTAACAGTATTTTGTCTCTATCTGCCATTCTGCAATTCATCTCTGTCATGGTCGCTGCGTGGCAGGCAGGATGAGGACCCAGAATGCAAACTCACGGACTCAGGGGATAAACTCAAAATCACAGCTTTAATGCTGGAAGGCAGATCACAAGAAATACAAAACTTAAACTGGGAACAAAAACTAACACTTGCAGAGAGACACAGGGAAATCCACGCAGCTATGAGGGAGACTACGACACAGAACTGAGGGAGACGCAGACATAAATACACAGAGGGTTAACGAGGGAAGTGGGAGCACACGGGGAACACAGCTGACACAGATAATCATAATGAGACAGGGCAGGAGTGAACACAACATGACGCATACTGACGAGAGACTGTCAAAGTAAAACAGGAAGTACACGGAGGTTCAGACAGGAGGAGAGAGCACGGGGAGAACACAGACATAACAGGCTGGGGAAAACATGGAATAAAACACGAAAGGGGACAAGGGCTCATGAATACATAGAGGGGCACACAGGGGGTGAGAGTCACAAAGGGAAAGCACACAGGGAACAACATAACAGGGCAACTCAGGAAACAGAACCTAAACAGGGAACTGAATACAAAAATACAAGAGAACTAAGAATACTGGGCCAACACGGCCCAGGACCATGACAATCTCATGTAAAAAATAACGTGGCGCACAGCGTGACGTGAATAAAGGCACATACCTTTGATGTTGCGTGACGAACTCTGTATTCCTCGTCCACATGTAAATGCAAAAAAGGAGTTTTAAAAAATCTCAGTTTTCGGTGATTGGAAACGCCGTTTATGTGGACGAAACAGCTGCGTTTTCAAAAATACCCGTGTAGGTGCGGACGTAGCATAAAAGAGTAGTAGAGTAGTTTATTTTATTACTACTTGTAATTTATTTATTAATTTATTATTACTTGTATTTGCTTAATTGTTTACTAAATGTTTGAGGTGTGAAATAAACCGCAGTGGAACAAAATATGGTTTGTGTGTGGTTGGCAGATGTGTTTGTGTGTGTGTGTGTGGGGGGGGGGGGGGGGGCATTTTTCTTGTTAGACAAAGGGGGGCTTAGCAAAAAACGTTTGGGAGCCACTGACCTACACTGAGTCACAGCCAGACCTAGTTAGCAGCCATTCAAAATGGTTCAACACATGACTCCTGCACCTTTTGGATAGTTCATATAGGTCCCACAAGGGCTTAGTGTCAGTTTGAATGGGTGAATATAAAGAGACAGAACTGTTTCTTGGTCATCTGTAGTCAATAAATGCATTAATAAACAACAGTTTTTATAATACAAGCGTATATAATTGGTTTATTGTTTATGCACTGCTCAAAAAGACTAAAGGAACACTTTTAATTAGCGTATAGCATCAAGTCAGTCAATCTTCTGGGGTACTGGTTTGGTCATTTAAGCAGTAGAGGTGTTAGTCGGTTTCAGCTGCTGAAGGAGGAACCCCCAAACAGGAACAGTTTTATGAGTGAAGGCTGGTGACAATTTTTTCCTCCTTGTTTTTTCACTACTTTTGTCATTTACATACAACCACGATACCTACAGTGGCTTGCAAAAGTATTCGGCCCCCTTGAACTTTTCCACATTCTGTCACATTACAGCCACAAACATGAATCAATGTTATTGGAATTCCAGGTGAAAGACCAACACAAAGTGGTGCACACGTGAGAAGTGGAACGAAAATCATACATGATTCCAAACATTTGTTACAAATCAATAACAGTAAACTGGGGCGTGCGTAATTATTCAGCCCCTGAGTCAATACTTTGTAGAACCACCTTTTGCTGCAGTTCCAGCTGCCAGTCTTTTAGGGCAGCGGTTCCCAACCCCCGGGCCTCGGACCAGTACCGGTCCGTGAGTCATTTGGTACCGGGCCACGAGAGTTGAGGCTCAGGTGTGAAATGTATGCTTTTCAGGGTTTTTATCGGTTTTCAGCGTTATTTTGTTATCGCTTTTATCGTTAACTTGGTTTTCCTGGGTCTTTTCACATGTGTTATGAATAAATCTTATTTTTTTCGGTACCGGTACAAGTTTTATTTTGTTGCATTTATCCGAGACACCTTAAAGGCCGGTCCGTGAAAATAATGTTGGGCATAAACCAGTCCGTGGCGCAAAAAAGGTTGGGGACCGCTGTTTTAGGGTATGTCTCTACCTGCTTTGCACATCTTGAGACTGAAATTCTTGCCCATTCTTCTTTGGAAAACAGCTCCACAACTGCCATGTGACGGCCTCAGAGGTTGTCTAAGAGAATATTGGGAGCAACAACACCATGAAGTCCAAAGAACACACCAGACAGGTCAGGGATAAAGTTATTGAGAAATTTAATTGTTGTAGCCTGTCTTAATGCTGCTGCTAGAGGTTCGATAAAAATTGCAAACAGTGAAGGGGAGAGTGGGCATCCCTGTCTGGTGCCCCTCAGGAGACAGAAGCTGGAGGATGTCTGGTCATTTGTTCTGACACAAGCTCTTGGGGAATTCTATAATATTCTTATCCAGTTTATGAAAGAGTTTCCAAAACCAAATTTGTGTAAAGTTGCGAATAAAAATTTCCAGTTAACTCTGTCAAATGCTTTTTCTGCATCTAGAGATAATATTATGGCTTCGATGTTTTTATCGTATGAGTAGTCTATTAGAAATCCCTAAAAATGTTGTTTATTCTTCCAGGATCATATGTTGTGTTCCCCGATAAATCTTTAGCAGCACATATAGTTGTTTTTTCTTTATTTATTTTTAGCTGGTTAGCTAGAAATCGACCTGATTTGTTACTGTGTTCAAAATTCTGCAAGCGAAGTCTTTGTATAAGGAATTGTGTTTTTTTATTAATAGTTTCATTTAATTCTAGTTTTGTTTTGCGTATTTTGTTCAATGTTTCCTGATCTTGGTCGCACGCGTAGGCTTCTTCTAGTGATTTGATGTTTTTTTCTAATTCCTGAATATTTTTGTTTTCTTCTTTCTTTTTGTGTGATGAGAAAGAAATTATTTTACCTCTCATCACAGCTTTCCCTGCTTCCCATAGAACAGAAGCAGATATTCCGGGAGTGTCATTAAAGTCTAAATATGAAGTCCATTCCTTTTTAAAATATTTAATAAAGTCTTCATCTTTAAGTAGTGATATATTAAATCTCCAGTTTTTACTTGGCGTAGTATTATTCTTGTGCATTAGTGTTAAAGATACAGGACCATGATCGCTGACAGCTATAGGGTGAATCTCAGTGTCTGAAATGTCGTTCAGCAGTGAGCTGCTGACCAAAAAATAATCCAGACGACAGTAGGAGTGATGAATATGTGAGAAAAAAGTATATTCCTTACTGGTGGGGTGAAGGGAGTGCCATGCATCGCAAAGACCAAAGTCGTTCATATACTGTTTGATTATATTTGTGGACTGCCAATTACGCTGAGTTCCTGTTGTGTTGAGCCTATCCATGTCTTCATTTAGTCCAAGGTTGAGGTCACCGCCAAGAATGAGTGTGCAATCAAGGTGTTCAGAGAGTGCACTAAAAAAACCGTGGAAGAATGAGGGTTCATCAACATTTGGACCATATATACTTACAATACATAGTTTTTTGTTCAATATTGATAGTTTAATAATTAGAAATCTACCCTCTGGATCTATAACTGTATCGAGTACTGTAAAATTAACATTTTTATGTATTAAGATTGCTACTCCCCATTGTCTAGAATTATAACCGGCTGCAAACACGTTAGGAAACTCAGGTGTTTTAAGTTCGTTTAAACCTGTGACAGGTCTGTGAGTTTCTTGTAATAAAACAACATCTGCCTGTAGTTTTTTAAGCTGGTTAAATATCTTTAACCTCTTTCCTCTGGTGCCAGCTCCATTTACATTCCATGTGACAAACCTCAGCATGCCCATAATTGTGTGTGTATGTCTAATGATGTACTCTGGGTGTTTCGTTTAGACAGGTGGAGAGAGTGTGGAAACATCCCTTGTTTGTGAATAGACAGAGAAAAAAAGTGTGGTGAGAGGCTCCATAAGTCTGACTATGTGTGTGAATATTCACTAATATGAACAGAAGCTCCTTTAAGCAATTACTGTGATGTTCCTCCACCTCCAAAGAAATGTCAGGAGTCCGAACCACAAAAGAATCGCGTATTCTCGGAAAAGTGGTTGCAGGAGGTGAGCTGGCTTCAAACAAATGATGAACGCACAGAGATGTGGTGCAGAATGTGCCGTGGAAATTTAATAAATGACAAATTAAAAAGGCATGAACATGTTTTTTGTATCAAAAAAATATCGAACCGTGACAACAAAGTATCGAACCGAACCGTGAATTTTCTGTATCGTTGCACCCCTACAAGTAACATAAACACATTTAAGCTGTTTTTAATGTTTAATCTTGTTACTGTGACCAGTTCTCTAACTGGGAGTTTGTGACTTTTATTTGCTTTTCAACAACCTCATGAGACTGAGGTCTGCTGACTGTCAGGAATGAAGCTGTGCCCATTTCACCCAGTCCTCTTCACCTTCATGGGGGAACACTAAAATCTGTGTCGTGGCTCAGCACAGGCAGAGTGTACATGATGTGATCAGCAAACCTGCTGATCTGTGTGGATTTATACAACTGATGTTTCACAAGATGTTCACACCTTCACAAGCCATCTTGGATGATGTGATTGGCTGTAGCTCGGGAGGTAGAGCAGGTCATCTACATCAGAAGGTTGGTGGGTCGAACCCTGGCTCCTCCAGTCTGCATGCCAAATATATTTGGGCAAGACACCAACTCCAAGTTTCTCTCTGATGCATCCATCAGAGTATGAATGTTAGCTTTGACTGAAAGCTTAGAAGCTGTGAATGTGGCATGTTGTATAGAGTGCTTTGAGTACACTGGGAGTAGAAACGTTCTATACAAGAATCAGTCCATTTACCATGATTTCCATCCCCTACAATCACACTACACTCTTTATACTAGACCAGCGGTTCTCAAACTTTTCACAATGACTACCACCTCATAAAATATGTAGCTCTTGAAATACCTCGCTTCTGTCAGTCTGCCCCAGGGCAGCTGTGGCTACAACTGTAGCTTGCCTCCACCAGTGTGTGAATGTGAGAGTGACTGAATAGTGGCATTGTAAAGCGCTATATAAATCCAATCCATTATTATTATTATTCACTCTTATGACCGACATTAAAATACAGTAGTATAGGCCTATTTTAACAACATATACAGTTTACACAAGATAATTTTATTTCTTATAGGAATGTTATTTATTTTAACTGTCATAAAACACCACAACTGTACTTGACTAAATCACCCATCAAGCGACAATATGAAGTGCACTGCATTTAAACATTCAGGATGTGACAAGGGAAAATAACAACTGTACTGCACTGAAACATTTAGTAAGATCTGTACTGTACTGTACTGATCATGTACTGCATGAAAACATTCACAGCAAAAGCGATATTAATAATAACGGCTCCATGAAAACAATCAAAACATTTAAATGTTGTTGTTATTTGCAACTTGGTCTACATATCTATTGAGAGGGATGTGCATGGCGTTCTGTGATGTCTGGGTTGATTGAGGTCAGCTTCAGCCTAAAGTTGGATTCAGCATCTAATCTGTTTCTATATTTTGTCTTTATGAAGGAGAGTGAAGAGAAGCAATTCTCACATAGATACGTGGTCGCAAATGGGAGGAGAAAATCTACTGTTGCTGGGAAATATTCACTGAACTGCTGTCTGAGAGATACAAGGTGGCAACAATGTTGTCTCTGACTCCATCGGTGAAGGTCAGATTGTTGTCAGACAGGAAACACTCCAAAGTGGGGAAAGCTGAAACATCCCCTGTCTTGACTTTGATTACAAATAACTCCAGTTTTTTCAACATTGCATTGATTTTGTCCTGCACATCAAAAACACTGATGGAGAGTCCATGTAGGCCCAAATTGTGCTCATTTAAACGAGAGAAAATGTCCGACAAGTATGCCAGCTGACTGAGCCACACAGTGTCTTCAGAAACATCTGATGAGGGGAAGTTTTTGTCCTGTAAAAACATCTGAATCTCTCTGTGCAATTTGAAAAGCCTAGAAAGGACCTTCTCTCTTGAAAGCCATCTTACTTCTGTACAGAGCAGAAGTTGGAGGTGTTCACTGCCCATCTCATCACAGAGCACATGAAATAAGCGAGAGTGCGCTGACCTGCTCTTTATGAAGTTGACAGTTTTCACAGCTGAGTCTAGTACAGCTTCTTCAGGCATTTTTTTGCACTGCGAAGGCCTCGCGATGGATACTGCAGTTTGGGCTGCTACTCCGCTATGGCGACCTGTCATGGACCTTTAGCACCATCCGTGCAGACTCCAACGCACCTTTTCCAATCCAGCCCATTTCCTTGAAAAAATTCATTCAATAACTGGAAAATGTGTTCAGCTGTAGTTCTGGTCTGAAGTGACTTACAGAACAGAAAGTCTTCTTGAGCTGCACTTTCGTGTTCATATCTAATGTAAACAAGCAAATTGGCCGTATCTGCAACATATGTAGTCTCACCAAACTGAATAGAAAAATAGCGACTAACTTTAATGCGCTCAGTGTGTTTTTAACATCATCTGCTATGGATCTTATTCACCGCGACACTGCATCGTTGGAAAGCGGCACTAAGTTCAGCTGTTTGCTGAGCAAGGCTGATGGCGGACGACTTCCACAGGATAGTTATCAACTGTATGTTAGCCCAACTAGGGGGCTCTCTAACTGGTGGGGAGGCTGTTATATCTTTGCAGGTGGTCTCCTCTCTACAGGAGCTCACTCTGCAGGTGGGGGAGAGATATAGGAGAGGTAGAGAATGAACTCAACCTGGGTGTCTATTGTCTTGTGTAGTTTGGGAGATGATTGGATGATGGGGTGGGTGCAGTTTTCTCTGCGGTGGAGTCGGGTGGGCTGCCCCGGACTCTGTGCTGCAATATTTAGTATCTACTGTTATCTACTGCTAGCTAGTTTATTGTGATGGTGCTGTATTTATTATGTTGCTCTTTTTTGTTTGCTTTCTCTTCTTTTTTTTTCTCCATACAGGTGATCCAGGTGTTTTGTTTGTTTTTCTTTCTTTCTCTCCCTCTCTTTCTTTCATTCTTCCTCCCTGTCCTATCCCTCAGTCATGTCTGTCCGGTCTGTAGCAACCGAAAATAAAATCAAATAAATACATAATTATAATAAAGGTCAAACAAATGGACCAATATGGCAAAGCCATGATGATCCACTTGGTAAAGTAAATCTGCTTGGCATCTTTCTTGGCCTTAAGACAACAATTCTGATGGCTAAATATCCAAACGGGACAAAAAAAAAGTGTATATATATTTTTTGTATAATTTGACTGGGTTCTACATCTTTCTGCTTCTGTAATTACCCCATGCTGCTGCCTCGTTTAGAAGGGCGTGACTGGTCACACCCGTGACCAGAGTTGGCAACTCCTCAGTAAAGAAAATCGCTATTGGCTGTCCTAAAAGTTGCTAAATGATGTCATTGCCTAATTTGCATAATTGGTCATGCTAATGTAATTGTAACCTACATTGTTGGAGAGAGAAACAACATTGTGGAAGAGACATAGTGTTCTAAATGCATTTAGAATGTATTTAGAACTGCAAGTTAAATTTCTTTTAGCAATTATTCATTTTTAATGTCACAATTCCAACCCTGCTCCTTTATCCGGGCTTGGACCGGCAAAAGTGACCCGAAATAGGCGCTCTGTTGGAGTTACTTTGTGTGTGTGTGTTTATAAGTAGCTTTAAACCTTGTGGTCCAGAAAACAACTTAACAGTAAAAGAAGAACTGACTGCGTTACAGTCACAGCGGGAGTAGCGGCTTCGCTCATGCGCGATTCATTTGCAGTTAGGACGCATAGGAACATCTCCTGCCCTTATAGCAGCTGGGGGGAGGACTACCCTCCGCCTGTGAGCGCCTTGGCATGGCATGGGCGAGGTCAACAAGCAGCAGCACCCGCTGCTTGTTGAGAGTAACGGTGCGTTCACATCGCGATAGAAGCGACCAAAAAGCGTCACACGCCCCTAGCTGGTCGCTTGCACATTCGCACCTTGAAGCGTGTTCTTTAAAATATACAATTTTCATGCACGTAACCGGGAATGTGGGAGGAAGTAGTGCCAGATGGTATGTTTGCAAGATGGCAGCCGTCAATCTAGCGTTTGAAGAGAGAGTATGCCTTCTCTATTTACTGAGAAGAGCAGAGCAGCAGTGTTAAGGACATCCTCACCGTACCTGGGTCCATCAGGTCCTCCAGAAGCGTGAGCAGTTTGGTGAGTTTCAGCACCTGCTCCAGGAGCTGCGTCTGGATGAGGGACAGCGGTACCACCGTCTGTCCCTCGCCCAGTTTGAGGAGCTGCTGTTCCGCGTCGGTCCAAGCATCGCCCACCTAGACACCAACTACAGGCGCTCAATCACAACTGCAGAGCGCTTGTCCATCTGCCTGTGGTTAGTAAAAGTTTATAATATGAGAGCGGCGCAGGACGTGCTGTGGTGGAGCCATTAGGCCTGGGTGTCCGGGTGAGGAAGCTGTTCATGGCTCACTTCTCGACAGAGAGAGCGGGGCCTTTGCAGCCACAACAGCTCTTTTAAGAGCCACCCA
This sequence comes from Aulonocara stuartgranti, assembly GCF_965226115.1. Classification (NCBI taxonomy): domain Eukaryota; kingdom Metazoa; phylum Chordata; class Actinopteri; order Cichliformes; family Cichlidae; genus Aulonocara; species Aulonocara stuartgranti. The sequence goes on along the minus strand of NC_138943.1, from coordinate 39,513,426 downwards.
CAAACCTCTTAAGCGCTTTCCTGTCTAAATAGTTTAACCTTTTTTATTTTTTTATTCCTGTCTCTGTATAGAAAACAGCTGGCGTCATGTAGCTCGGGGTGATTAGCCATGGTGTTTATCAGTATCCATGTCCTGCTGATGCTCTGACTCCATTCACTTAGTCACAGCATCACTGACACCCGTCACCTGATTGGTTGTTGTGGCGTTCAGATTTTTCCAACTTGAGTGGCAGATGCGATAAGCGCGAATGCACAAAATGCACCACCTAAAATGCCACGCGTATTTTACTTTGCGCTTCTAACGCATCAGTCGCCAGAGGTGTGGACTCGAGTCACATGACTTGGACTCGAGTCAGACTCGAGTCATTAATTTTATGACTTTAGACTTGACTTGAAAAAATGTTCTAAGACTTGTGACTTGACTTGGACTTTTACACCAATGACTTGGGACTTGAATTGGACTTGAACCGGTTTACTTGAAAAGACTTGATATTTTACCCCAAATATAAAATTTAACATACATATTATATAGAGATTGAAAATGTGACGTCATTCACGGGTAGAACCGCAAAGGATTCTGGGAACTCGTGGCAAGCGGTACTAGCGCACGCAGGCTTTCAATTGAAATCAGTTACACAGCGATAAAAAGAAACACAAAAATGTCAAGAAGCTGTTGTATTATTAACTGCAATAGCCGGTCGCATAACAGCCACGGGAAGCCGACGGGTAAAGAGATCGGTTGTTATCGGATTACGTCGTTGAAGAGAAATTGTTCAGCCATGTTTCCGAAGTAACAAAGAGGCGACTGGATTGCAGCCATTCAAAGACCAAATATAACATCCCAGAACACTCCAGCTCCCAGGTTAGTCTGCTCCAAGCATTTCCACAAAGGTCAGTCTGCTGTTGTAGTTAATGCGTCATTTTTCTTAACATAATTGGTGATATAGGTTACAAGCAAGTCTGGCGCTGAACAGAAATTGTCGCGCTATGCTCCTTTGTTTATTGTGCATAAATAGTGAATTGTCCTGACACAATTTTGCGTTTCGCTTCTGTTATTATGGTACATTGACAAAAACATATACTTTTATTCACAGGATAAAACAGTTGTTTTGTATCACTAATTGTCCAGTACGATTACAGCATACAGTATTATTGTCACTGCTACATTTCTGTGATGCTACCAGAAATTATTTCCACTACTAATTAATTACCGTTGAGCTCAAAGGTCCTATTAATAAACGGTTAACGAATGTGTATTTATGACGACGATTTGTGAGACTGGTAAACTTATGATACGTACGATGGTCTTTACTTTCTACACGGTGCATTTCAAGGTCCTGCACCCATCCGTCGGTAAACTGTACCTGGGCTTGTTGCAGTGACCTGAAGTTACTAAACTTCATGAGTGTATGCACTCACTCCAAGAACCGTATGATTATAAATATGCATATAAATATGCTACGATGAGATAGCTGACTTCATCTAACTAGCAAATGTTTTCCAGGCTACGTTGGTGATGCAGTTTTTTTAAAAATGATATTTTAAAAAAAATATCATTTATTTATGTATGATATTTTTGTCATGCGATTTTAAAGCCAGTCCTACAACCGCATCCAAGAATAACATGCAGCGTATCTCAGAACTGTCGGTGAAAATTATTCTTGGAGCTAGGTTTAATTGAGCTGCATTTTAAAGAGGTGCAATTTCACAATTTGTGTATATTTTCTAAGTTCACTATTTTGTCATGTGTTGAGAAAAACACAGATTTAAAAATTACATGGTCTAATATTTACATTTAGCATAACTGCAACATGCTTTTTTTCGTATTTTTTTTAAAGACTCGAAAGGACTTGAAATTCAAAATTTCAGACTTCTGACTTTACTTGGACTTTTACACCAGTGACTTGAGACTCGACTCTGACTTGCCTGACATTACTTGAGACTTGACTTGAGACTCGAGGATAAAGACTTGAGACTTACTTGAGACTTGCAAAACAATGACTTGGTCCCACCTCTGTCAGTCGCTGTTACGCCCCAGTCTAGGGGTACAGGAACGCAACATAAGTTTGAAAAGATTGCCCCGCCCTGGTCCCCAAAACCATACACAGAGGGAAATCAATTTCTTAGTGAATCGTGATTTATTTTTCTACACTGCAAAAATGAAGCTCCGGGGTGAACAAAGGCCAAAATAACAAACAAAACAAACTAAGTCAGGAGGAGGTGCTATCTAAAACCCTATGTGAAATCAAACATCAAACAAAAGACAAGCGCTACACCTAACTCCCTAGCTGAAATAAACAGGAGAAAACAGTGCAAGGAAAAACAATAAGGCAGCTCACCCCTTCTGTTGCAGTGCTATTTACAATGTGCTATTTACAATGAAAACTAATGTACACACTATATACAAAACTCAGAAAAGCCGCAAAAATCACAGGCACAAAAGTCTCAGGTTTTGGAGGCCAGGGTCAGGTCTGCTGCTGCTGTCAGTGGCTGCCCCAGGACAACTGCTGGTGAGGGATTTGAAGAAGATCACATGGCCAGGGGACCAATCAGCAGCCGTCAGCTCATCCACTCCGGGACCTGCAAAGACTTAAAGGCACAGACAACAACAGCCACCAAAACAGATTATGGACAGGGCCATAACAGTTGCGCTAATTGTTTGCGCGAATAAGGCAGAAAAGCCTTTTCGCGATGCAAATCTGCTTCTGATTTGTCGCAGGACCTGCAGCCGTGCTTCATTGTGCTCCTTCATTGACTCTACATGTAAACCTGACTCTCTGGTCACTTCTATCGCATGTACGCACCGAAAGAGCGATAGACGCTTTCATGTCAAAAAGTCATCATAAATAAGTCTCCAATAACACCAGAAAAAGTTGCCAGATTTGTTGCTAGTCGCTTTTTAGAAAAAAAGTTGCTAAGGGGGTCTGAAAACTCGCTAAATATAGCGACAAAGTCACTAAGTTGGCAACACTGCCCGTGACATATATAATTATGTTATCTTTAAAAAAAAATCTTAGACTTCCCGTGGCCTGTTTGAGAATGACTGTACTAGACAGTATAAAGTTGGCATTTACTTCAAACATCTTTGAGTAAAGTTATCTTGCAAATTTTTCTCTCCCTGGAAATACAGCTAGTGACACACACACACAAACTGCACTCGGGCAGTGTTTGCTGATGTTTCTGCTGATAGAAAGATTGCATTTTTAATTACCTGCTCACCTGATTCTACACAGAGTAGAGTATTTTCTACCAAAATGGTTAGTAGAACTCTTTGCTACTGCCCATACAAACGAATATGGATAATGCAACAAAATCATTTTGTGGTACTCATCCTCCCACACACCGATACGCACTCTGTTCTGCCTGTCTCTAAATCTCTCACATAATATTTGAACTTTTCAGATTTTAGTGCGAATCTTAGTTACATTAGTTACATTTTCAGTATCAGTTATTGAGGAATATTTTGTGTACATTTGAGTGGTTAGTTAGTCCTGAGTTCTCTGCAAAAACACACACACACACACACACACACACACACACACACACACACACACACCTGATCCACAGTCGCCCTGTGTCACCATAACCTTTGTTTCCCCTTTAGACTGTACGCTTGCATGAAGTTACTGTATTTTTCGCACTATAAGGCGCACTTAAAATCCTTTAATTTTCTCAAAAATTGACAGTGCGCCTTATGTATAAATTCTAGTTGTGCTTGGAAGTTGTGCTAGCTGGTATATAATGATGTGCTACGTGGTGGCTAGCTACACAGCTATGTTAGCATAACATAATCACAGTGAAGCTGGAGGATGAACGCTAACTTTTTTCCACTTGATAAAAGTTAACGTGAGGGTTCCTGATGGTTAGGGACAAATACAATCACATGGCAGGATGCTGTAAACGGACCAAACTTCAGTCAGGAGATTGACTGAGATAATCCATCCACAATACGAGGTAAGTCAGTAATATACTGCAACACCATGGGAATAGAGCAGCTGCCAGAGAATTCAACATTAATGAATCAATGGTACGAAAGTGGAGGAAGCAAGAAGAATGAGCTGAGTAAAGTTTGACTTATCAGACTGTTTTGTTTCAGTGCGCCTTATACGCAAAAATACGGTAATTGCCCAGTGCTTGCTGCAGTTCTATCGACCTTGTCTGTAGCTGCACTGGACTGGACTTGAAAAATTTTATTTTTTGGTCTTGACCATAAAACATTCTGAAATTAGGCTACTCGTGAAGGCTCAAATGTATTTATTTATTTAGAAAATTCAGGTTTCTATGGATATCAGTGATCACTAGGGATGGGTATTGATAAGATTTTCACGATTCCGATTCCATTTTTGATTCTGTTTAACGATTCGATTCTCTTATCGATTCTTTTTAAAAAAGGAGAACACTAAGGTCGATTAGCTTAGAACTTTGTTTTATATCTTCTCTTTGAACAAGATAGAAATTTAGGAGTAACATGGCCTTACAAACCCAACACTGAGAGCTTCAGAGATCCAGCCTACGGCTCTTCAATGGGGCGTCACAGGGTCCCCAGTCCACATTGTAAATGTAAAATAATAAAATAAATATTCTTCTGTAGCAATAACAAAGTATAACATGAATTATTCTGTAGCAATTACACAAGAATATCCAGTAATGTCCCTGCCTACAATTAAACACATTCACTTACTGAAAATCATCTGCTGTGGCAAACGGGTGCAAGCCTTTGACCACAAACTGAGTCACTGCTCGGTGACGTTCGTCTATCCTGGCCTGAAAGGAGACGCTACCGGCAGACTGCAGCGAGAACTGCCAGCATCTGAGCCAGACACTGGCTGTATCCCAATTCAGGGTCTGCAGCCTTAAAGTACGCAGCCTCAAGGTCCGTGTACTCAAAGACCGCTAAGTGTGAGGCTTGTGAAATGGGACGGTCTAGCCTCCGTTGCGCTTCCCAGGTTGCCTAGCAACCATGATAGCTGGAAACGTGTGGTTGACAGAAATGAAGGAGAACATATTTTGTTCATTTGTTTGTTTGTTTCTACACGAGCTTTGTGTGATTTGATAAGTATCTGAGGCTGAGACCACAGGACTGTAAAACATGATTGTTGGGCTTCATTTCTGTGCTGAACAGTCATTTAAGATTAGCTGGTAAATAATAATTCGCTAATGTTGTTAATGAGACTAAAGTCATATCACTTTGGTAATGTAAATATAATACGGACAATATTATATTAATCATTATTAGTTATTACAGCAGTGAGTTTGAACTCCGTGTCAAACACTGAGCTTCAGTAAAGATTCAAGTTGCAGTTATTTATATTTCCTGTCACCTTAAATCTTCACTCAAAGACACTCAAGTATCTGTGACAGTGTACATACAGATGTGTTATATATAAGAGACAAATATTGTTCTTTTAATATAAGATAAGATAAGATAAGATAGAACTTTATTAATCCCTCGGGTGGGTTCCTCTGGGAAATTCGACTTCCAAAAAGCACAGCACCGACAGAAGTTACAGTTACAGAATTGTTATATATACACACACACACACACACACACACACACACACACACACACACACACACGCACACACACATATATAAATACAGAGACAAATATAAATAAAATATACAAAGGGGATAAATAGAATAAATAGGAATAAAAAATAAAAATACAAGTGAATTGCACATTTCAAGTATTGAGTCTATTGCACTGTTGACTATTTACAAAAAGTATTGCACAAGGTATTGCACAGTGAGGTGAAGAGGCACTACAGCTTAGTTGTTCCCCCCTCCTTTGTCCTCCTGTTTCCCCTCCCTCTCCCCTCCAGAGAGGAGTTAAACAGTTTGATGGCGTGTGGGACAAAGGAGTTTTTAAGTCTGTTAGTTCTTGTCTTGGGGAGAAGCAACCTGTCACTGAACAGACTCTTCTGGTTGTTAATGGCCGTGTGCAGAGGATGCCCAGCATTGTTCATAATGTCCATCAGTTTCTTTAATGTCCTTTTCTCTGCCACTGTCACCAGAGTGTCCAGCTTCATGCCGACCACAGTAATGCCAATATGTTGGCATTACTAAATTTGGCTCAATGTTTACATACATGTGTAAAAACAAAATGTAGGAGCTGTGATAACTGTGTCTGATAGAATGAAGAGTCGACTGATATATGAAATATTCCTTTATTGGGTGAGAAAATCAGACCATGTCATAACTGCTGTAAGTCACACAGAATAGATATCAGAGCCTTAAACAGGCTGACGTCTGCTAAATGGGTCAAACTGGGCAGAAAGTCTACAAACACATAACATCCTTATAGAATATGATGTAACACTATAGATCAACTTAGCTCAGAATATATAAAGCATATAAACAGTTACAGCAACATGATGCAACAAACACAGCAGCTACTGATCCAAAATACTCAAAGCTTCATAGAACTGAAACCAACATTTATTTTAGCTCCATTCTGCTGCTGATACAGACTTTAGGTTTCTGAACATTAAACTTGTTGCTGCCTTTCATAGTGTGTAACTTGAAGGCCCTGAGTACTCTGAGTACTTTCTCCCACACTGGAAACACTGGGATGATCACATTATTTGAACATTACCTAATAAGACTGATTCAGCACAGACAGTTATGTTAAACTTTCCTAGCAGTCCTTCACAAACAGGGAACAGTCTGTCTATTCTCTCCATCTGTCAGCTGCTGCTGGCTCTTCCTCCTCCTCTTCCTCACATACTGCTGAGTTTGTCCTGGTGGATCATCAGGGCTGCAAAGCCTCACAGATGATGTGCAGCAGTGGGTCCCTCAGTCTGTCCTCACTCTGGACACTTGCAGTCGTCACACATGGAAATCAAATGTGTGATAAGCTGCAGGATTCAAACACAAGTGTAACTTATAAACACATGTTCATACTTTTATTCCACAATCAGAGAGAAAGAAACAGAGAGAGAGTGCAGGACAGACAGACAGGTGACAGTCTCAGGTGTACACACTGCTACACAACAGCACCAGAGAAGCAGGATTTAGTGTTTGTGTTATTACGAGTGTAAACAAGAAGAGTCCCAGATGGTACAGTGGACACATGTGTGACTGCTGTGATTAAAGCATCTTTCTTTCAGCTTAACGAGTGAACCGTCAGCTCGTTCAAACACACGTTAAAGTCCGTTTGGCTCGACACCACCGAACAGAGGCAGCAATATAACATAGCTAACATTAACAGTGCAGTGGATCCTGCTTGTGCCGTGATAGGACTGCAAACCGAGCAGCATCACTGACTTTCAGCTTGTTGTGTTTGTGGATATATGACTGACTTTAATTATCCACAAAATCATCAGAGTCTCTGTCAGATTAAGGTCGACTATTGAACGGCGTATATTTAAAAGTAAAGGCTTTAAAACAAAGTAAACGCTGAAAGTACAAACATCACTAATGTCACATAACTTTGCCGACATGTGGCCAACAGCAATGTTTTAATGTTCTTCATTATTAAACATTTGCACATAAATAAGTGACGTCATATTCAGTACTTACTTTTCACAGTTTACTCTTCGGCTGCTCCGCTTCTGACTGCCATGCTATGAATTCTGGGATATGTTGGGCCACGGAGTCTACACCGCCACAGCCTTAAAATTCAGGGAAATGAAGGACGCATTTGAGGGCCGCATTTCGAGCAGCCTTTGAATTGGGACGGCCTTCGGCGCGCCACTGTGACGTAATCGGCCTTAAAATGCAACCTTTAAGGCTGCAGACCCTGAATTGGGATACAGCCTCTGTCTCTCTCATCATGGTCACTAAATGCACAGTAATGGCAGGTTTTGTAATAAGGCAGATCGCGCTAACATAATATGCACTGTTAGGTGATTATTTACCTGCTGCATTAACGGGAGAGGACGTGCAAACGTTACCGCTGCTGCTGGGTTGAGATTCACGAGTCCGGAGCGGAATTAAAAACACGACATTCATTTAAGGTCATTGCGTGTTTTGTGAGCAAATGCTTTTGCAAATTCGTAGTGTTTCCTCCCTTGAATGAAATCTCTACTTTGCAAGTATTGCAAGTTGCCCTGTTGTCATCCGTTCTCGTAAAGTATAACCAAACTTTTGAGCGTTTGAGCCGCCGTGTTTCCTGCCAGGTAAATGACGCTCCGCAATGTGGTGACGTCATTCGGGGCGACTGGAATCGATAAGGGAATTGTTTGTAAAAATGGCAAACAATTCCAACAAGAACCGGTTTTCGATACCCATCCCTAGTGATCACGGTACATATTTTGTATTTTATGTATTTATTTATGTGGCTTTTTCAGCAGTGACAATGCACAATACGCACACTGTATGGGCATGTTATGCCTAGCTGAATTACTTTTGATTTCCTTGTTGCATATCTCCTGGCACACTTTCATACAATATTTTCATGTTAAATCAGCTTGTCTGGGGTGAGATGACTGCTATTGCATTTTTAGGTGTATGTTTTTACAGTGTTTTGAATCAGGAAATATACTTTTTTTTTTTTAAAACTCTGTCCTAATGAGGATATACATAACACCCGAGTTTCAGGATTCAAGTACGAAGAGAAGCAAAGCTGAAAACCAGCCCAAAGAGCACTTCACCACAGTTTCCACAATTCATCTATAAAAACAGATGCAACTAAAAAAAATTGCATTTCCTGCGAAAATGCAGCGTCAATGCAGTGTAGTGGAATATGAAAACAGCAGAAGGAGTACTATCTCCTGAAAACACTGTGTAGACTCTGAACTCTTTGCTGAACACAGCTTTATTTGAAAGATTGCAATGAAGAGTGACTTTCTACCAGCAGGAGTTGTTTTGTCTTTTCTAATAAAGACATAATACATATTCAATTGCAGTTTTATCTATTTCTAGGTCGTATTTTCTTTTGTTAAAACCTGAAACAATGGCAGATGTTAGATTATTTATAAAATCATTGGTACATGTATAATTTAACTGACTGTCATGATCCCATGGTATCTATATACCATTAAATCCTTCTAAAAATTTTGAAATGTATCCGATACATTAGATCCTAAGTATGATGGAAATTAACTAAGGTAACCGTATGTTTCCCTACTGGTGCTTGGATCATTTAAAAAGACTTGATTGGTTTAAAACAGTTGATCTGTTTCTGATATTTTATCATCAAATTCAGTGAACTCCTCCCCTCTGTTCACACACTGGAATATCTTCCAACATCAAGATCTGGAAATGTTCACAAACAGTGTCCTCTGTTACATCAAACACTGTATAGACACTGTCACAGTAGACAAGCAGATCTGGGTTTACACCAACCAAAAGCCATGGATGACCCGGGAAGTCCAGCAGCTGTTAAAAGAGAGGAACAGCGCCTTCAGGTCCGGAAGCAGGGAGAGCTACAGCAGGGCTAGAGCCAACCTGAAAAAAGGCATTAAGAAGGCCAAGGCGGACTATAGGAAGAAGATCGAGAACCACCTGGAGAGTAAGAACAGCCGGCTGGTGTGGCAGGGTGTCCAGCAGCTGACAAACTACAAGTCCAAATCAGGTATGGCTGAAGGTGACCCAGCATTGGCAGAGGAGCTGAACATCTTCTTCACACGCTTTGAGGTCACTGCACCTTATGCCTCAGAGGAACAGCTACACCATACAGCCCACAGCAGCAGTACCATCATCACTCTGGAGGAGCATGAAGTGAGGCGCACCCTGCGGGCTGTTAACCCGAGGAAGGCAGCCGGCCCAGATGGTGTACCAGGACGTGTGCTGAGACAACCCGTTCTCACTCCCAAAGCGTAACATTTTACGCTAGGTGACAAATCGTCACCATATTACGTTTTCGGCTACCCACCACGTTCCTAAATGACGACCTCGGAAAAAGAGGAAATATGAGAACCGTCTGGACTGAACCTACACATGTTCGCTCTTTTTCTTCAAATCGCTTAGAAACACGCTATTTAACATCATTAAAGTCCTGGTTAAGGTCAGGAATAAGGTTATGGTCAGGGCTAGGGATAAGGTTAGGTTTAGGGCTGGAATACAGGGCTGGAACGTCTATTACCGCGGGAGCGTCATTGCACTGGATTCCAGCCATAACCCGCCGCGTACCATAAGAACGCCGAAGGTCTCCTTTCGCGTTCCTCAGGAACGCCGCGGGACGTGACAAAACGTCGACATGTTACGCCTCGGGAGTGAGAACGCTCTGGCTGAGAGACTGCGCAGACCAGCTTGCCTATATTTTCACCAGGATTTTTAACCAATCCCTTGAACAGTCAAACGTCCCACCCTGCCTCAAGACCTCCACCATAATACCCTTGCCCAAGAAACCTCATATCTCTAGCCTAAATGACTATAGACCAGTGGCACTAACCCCGGTGGTGATGAAGTGCTTTGAGAAACTTGTGCGTTACCACATTACAGCAGCCCTACCCAGCAGCCTTGACCCACACCAGTTTGCCTACAGAGCAAACCGATCGACAGAGGACGCCATAGCAACAGCACTCAATGTAGCATTAACACATCTGGAGAGGCAAGGAAGCTATGTGCGTATGCTCTTTGTGGATTATAGCTCGGCATTTAACACCATTCTTCCATACAAACTGGACGCCAAGCTAAAAGACCTAGGGCTTCCTCACAGCACCTGTAAGTGGATCAATAGCTTCCTCACCGACCGCAGACAGAGAGTGAGAGTGGGACGTTACACATCTCCAGCCCTAAATCTAAGCACTGGGTCGCCACAGGGCTGCGTGCTTAGTCCACTGCTCTACTCGCTTTATACACACGACTGCACCCCCGCCCACCAGAGCAACACCATTGTAAAGTTCGCAGATGACACTACTGTGGTGGGGCTCATATCTGGGGGAGATGAGTCTGCCTACAGAGATGAGGTGGAGCGGCTGTCTTCATGGTGCAAGGATAACAACCTTCTCCTAAACACGAAAAAGACCAAAGAACTCATAATTGACTACAGAAGACACAAGACAGAAATCCAACCACTAATCATCAACGACGACTATGTGGAGAGGGTGGCAGACTTCCGCTTCTTGGGAGTCAGCATAGAAGGAAACCTATCCTGGAGTGTGAATACCTCTGAGCTACTGAAAAAGACACAACAGAGACTGTACTTTCTGAGAGTGCTTAGGAAGAACAACATCACACAGAGACTGCTGTTGTCTTTCTACAGAGCCTCCATCGAAAGCATACTAACGTACTGCATAGGCATATGGTACGCTAGCTGCACAGTGGCTGAGAGGAAAGCACTCCAGGGAGTAATCAACGCTGCCCAAAGGACAATCGGCTGCCCTCTCCTCAAACTGAAAGACCTACACAGTTCCCGCTGCCTCAAAAGAGCCCATAACATCATAAAGGACACCTCACACCCTGGACACTCCATGTTCGAACTGCTGCCTTCAGGTAAACGGTATAGAACAACATACACAAGGACTAACAGACTCAAACACAGTTTCTACCCAATTGCAATATCATGTCTCAATGCTACTAAAAGTAGATGACTTTCATTGCCCCTGTTGTCATTTGTGCCCTTGATGTTGGAATGCTTTCAGACATGTTTTGTTGGATGCGCTAACAAATTGACTGAGTGATTGATTGTTTGAGTGATATAGCAACTAGGTCGTATGTTGAGTGTCTGTATGGGGCCTTAGGCCTGGATTGCTTGGGTGTATTTACTGTATGAGAACACTGTATTTTATATGTATTTCTATCTTTTATATCATATCTATTATAGTTTTTAAGTATTTATCTTTCGTGATGTTGCACTGACCGGAGACATCTTTCAATTTCATTGTACTTGTGACAATGACAATAAAGAATATTCTATTCCATTCTATTCTATTCTATTCTATTCTATTCTATTCTATTCTATTCTATTGATTATACACACAGTTCAAAGTTCTAGGTCTCCTCCTCAACTCTTCACCTCTGTTCAAAAACGAACTAACAGTTGATTATACACACAGAACCTGACTTTTCATGATGATTCACTCTCCTCAAGTCCTCCTGTAGTTAACTCAGGGTGTGCTGTGTGATAAATCCAGTGCTCCTTTTTTCAAATTGCACGCATGCTCTTGTCAAAAGGGGAAAGACACATGAAGTACGCGCATGCAGCATGTTAGCTGTGCAATCTCCAGAAATGGTAAGTTTTAAGTTATTTTACTCTGCTTTTAATAAGATATTGTATTGCTAAGCTCACTTCCTACTATTTGTCATAACATTAAAAATAACTACTAAAACCTACTGGATTTTCACAAGGCTTGCTAGGACATGTTAGCTAGCAGATGAGTAGCAGCTAATTAGCAGGCTACATGTGAACATGAATCAGGCCTTAAGTCAACTAAAATGCCAAAGTTAAAAGATAATATGAGGAAGAAAAAGAACCACATGTTTATGTTGCACTGAGAATGCAAGATTTTAAAAATATTTTTTGCTTTTTATTAACATAGATGTCTTAATTGTCTGTGGAATAATTCAATAAATAATTAATTCAACATTATAGTATCCCATGCTGTAATTTTCTAATTGGGCAATAGTATCAGAATATTTTAGAGGTTTCTGCAACATTCAGAATTTTCTTCAGCAGTTTTCAGCAACAACTTCAGTTTCGTTGCCCCTCTTCAATTTCTTCACCTATTTTCAGCAGTAAGTTCAAGTTCTGCTCTTCTCAGCAGAAAGTTCAGCTTTTTCACCTCTTTTTTTAGGAGAAAGTTCAGCTTTTTCACCTCCCTTTTGTTGCAGAAAGTTCAGCTTTTTCACCTCTTTTCTGCACAAATTTCAGCCTCTTCTGTTCTTTAGGCAGAATTGCAGCTTTTTCACCCGTTTTAAGCATACAGTTCTGCTTCTTCACGTCTTTTGAGCACGATTCAGCTTCTTCGGGACCCTGCACATTTTTTCTCTCACCATATCGGCGTTTGGGACAGTAACTAGTTTGGCTCAGTGAGATGAGCAGGTGCTTTGAGACCTGGGGGTGCAGTTTCGAGTCCTACCTGTGGCTGTTGTGACACATCTTCTCTGCTTGCACTCAGTGTGCTTTATTGACATTGTTCAGTGTACCCTTTCAAATACGACAGTTTTCAGCAACGACTTCAGTTTCTACAAAGTATTTTCAGCAGATGGTTCTCCTTCTGCTGTTTTCAGATTCCACTACACGGCATTCACACTGCGTTTTCACAGGAAATGCCACTTTTTCTAATCTTTGGCTCTCTTCCACATGTATTTGTCCTGTCTTCCTCCCCTCACCTCCAACCGGTTGCAGTATCTGCCAGATCGCCTGCTTCTGCTCATGCTTCCTTCAAGCATTTGTTTGGAACAAAAGGTAACCTTGAAATTGAAAAACTTTAAAATCTATCCTCTATTTATCGAGTTCATATGATGTTTTCTGTCCTTCTCCAAATCTGTTAGTCTCAAGTGGATCTGGGTGATATAATGCAGCAACACCAGGCCTGCACTAATACAATATGAACTGTAGCAAATTAAACTGAATAAGGATTCCTTCAAGTTACAGGCATGATTTTAAGATATGCATACAGGGATAAGTGGCAGATGTTCACTGGAAGCTCCAGTTTCAATCTGAATGATCTCTTAGTTTGGAGTCTGAAAGGAAAGTATGACATACTGTTAGAGCATCTCCTGGTTAAAAATGTATATTATAACAAAAACTATAAAAATGATTTTCTGTTTGTTATTTTTCAGGAAGCACTCATACTCCAGTATCCATCAGGAAGTAGACGTTCAACCATGTAAGAGAAGGCTTGTGAGGCTTCATATTTATCCTGGTTGCAAATACTAGAGACTGTTTGTTACCTGATGTATAGACATGGCATGCTGACCTAAAAGTGATACGGCATTTACCAGTGTCTGATGTGTATCTGTCATACAAATTTTACAGTAGCTAAATGTTAAAAGATGGTTTTACCTTAAAATAATTTATATGTTTTTTGATGGAGTAGCAATAAGTATGCATATATCAATAATAATATGAAAATAATAACTAATGCAATATAAAACTTCTTTAAAGAGTATAAATAAAGCATAAATGCAATCACTATATTGTTATATTTGATTTTAAAAACCTAATCTTTAATGCTGACCACATGCATATTAATACATCCTCAAAAGAAAGTCTGTATAGTGCCATCTGGTGGTGGTTTATGTATGGTGTAATATTGAAGTCCCCACCGGAATAATAAAACCTGACTGAAATTTTTTTTTTAAAAACTTCAGAAATGCCATTGAGCACGTAGTTTCTGGCATCCAAAAAGTTCTAGAAAAAGGACTAAGGTATAGCCAATCCTGTATTTCACCAAAAAAAACCGAGGTCCCCGCGGGTCCCATTTTTTTCAGGTGAACATCAAGGTCCCCATGTGGCAAGGTTTAAAAGTATATGTGTGTGTGGACGGTAGTTGATAGTTTATTACACTTGTGGGGACAAACAGCCCTCATGGGGACCCCATGAGTTTGAAGGCAATTTTGAGACTCAAAATGTGGTTTTAGTGTCAGTGTCAGTTAGCCCTAAAGGGTAGTATGCATGTGGGATTCGAAAGACTGAAAGATTAATAGGCTGTGTTTTGAGTTTTGTTCAAAAAAGAATGACTTCATATAGGAAAAAAATATATATCACATGTGCAGGACACCTTAAACTAGTTTTTTAATTAAGCAGCAAGGCAGAACAAAGTCGGGGCTGCATCAAGACACGAGGACTAAACCCCAATTCAACCAGACCCAGAACTGATCCAGAATTAAAACAAGACTACAACAGTTCAAAATCAGGACTACTGAGGACTTAACCAAGACAGAACCAGAACCAGAACTAGATGATAGTAGCACTAAAAATCATCATAGACCTGCACTACACTTATTTTAATTCTACCAAAGTACAATATTTAGATTCAGAAAAGTTTATATAATTATTCAGCCTTGTTGTGCAAACAAGCCTGCAGAACTTAATAAATGTAGAATTTGAAAAATAACAAACCCAAAAAGAAACACTACGAGATACATGAGGACCTGTGATACGGTGATACTTTTGGTAAACAACCATTTGACTAACATGTGTGTCTCACCTGCTCTTGTTCATCTCTGTTCCTCTCTCTCTCTCTCTCTCTCTCTCTCTCTCTCTCTGCTCCTCTCTCTCTCTCTCTCTCCCTCTCTCTCCCTCTCTGCTCCTCTCTCTCTCTGTGCTGACAATCAAGCCAAACACCAACATCATCAAATATACAGTTGAAACCAGATATTTACAAACTCTTCAGATAAAAACACTTTTTTAATTGTAATATCAAATCAGAGTAAATGTTTATTTTTTAGATTGATGAATATAAAAAGATATTTGTTAAATTAAAGTAAAGTAAAGAGATAAACTGTCTGTATTTCTTAATTGTAAATGGCACCAAATTGTATTCAAACTTGAGCCACACTTATGGAGCTCCACAGTTCTGTTCCTGGTGTTTTGGTTGACATCTCTTGATGTTCCCATGTCACAGAAACAGGCTCTGTGTTTTGCCTTATATGCATCCACAGCTGTGCCACCAGTTTACTCACATGGACTCTACTAACCTATCAGAAGCTTCTTCAGCTCAGAATGGAATCGTCTGCAGTTTTCTTATTAATTAACAATAAACTTAGTGTATATGTACTCCTACATGAAAGTGATAAAGATAGAAGCTCTGTCTCTTTATTCTGACATTTAACTAATTCAAAAGATATTTCAATATTTATTTTTCCAAAACAAAACAAGTTTACTCTAAATTGATGTTGTGCAGTAAGAAAATGTTCTTGTGTTTTCCATAAAGTGTAAATATCTGGTTTCAGCTGTGAATATACTGCTGTGTATTGAAGTTCCTCTTGTTTTGCATAGAAATATACTGAACAACATACAAAGCATAATATATAAAATACTACCAGAGTTTTTTCTTTGAAAGAAGCTCCTTATGTCCATTCTTGTATATCAGTGCATTACTGAAACCGATTTATTTAGCCGTGGAGGGAAACAACTGAAAATATGAAATAAACACATGTAAGCTGAGACTCTCTAAAGAAACAGCATTGTTGTTGTTCGGCTTTTCATTTCGCCGTTTGTTGATTCACTTGAAGAGCGAGTAACGTAGTATGGGTCAAGTGATCAGTTTGATATCAATCTTTCGTGATGCACCGTCATATTTACATTATTTGTACGGTACGAATGATTTGCTTTGGTACCTGGTCAAACTTAAGCTCTCCTTAGTATGGCTGGCTGCGTTTCTCCAACAGCGCACTCACAGGCAGCAGCTGCCCCTCCCCCTCTCTCAGTCGCTTAGTGCCTGAGCTGGGATCATACCAATATCAGGGGGGATTTACGCACAGTCGTAAATTCCCACAGTGTGCACTATGTGCTTCGAATATTGTGTGTACTTTTTGTTTTATACAGTTGTCAGCCAGGCATCTAACTATGAAACAAATTACACTCCAAAAGGCTTCTGACAAAACAACCCGGGCTTAAGCCCAGTAAGCCACCCCCCTGCTCCGCCACTGGTCAGTACCATTACGTTATGGTTAGGTTTAGGGTAAGGGTCAGTGCTAGGCATTCATTTTTGATGGTTAGGGTTAGGGGAAGCGGCTAGGGGAAGCATTGTGTCAATGAGATGTCCCTCACAAGACATAAATACACAGGTGTGTGTGTGTGTGTGTGTGTGTGAAGCATGTTTTCCAGGGTGTCTGTGTGAATGAATTCAACCACCAACAAAAAGCAGGGATCACATCACTACTGCTAGTGATGGCGAAACAAAGCTTTCTGAAGCATTGAAGTTTGTCTTAAAAAAGAATTCACTACTCAAAGCTTTTCAGTCATGTCTGATGACATCTGGTGGCCAAAGATATGAAGAACAGCTTGAATCTGCAAATTAAAGTGTACTGCTTCATTATTTGATCACTAAACTTTCTTTGTTTGTAACTTTTTGATGTTGGTTGATGAAAAATACATATAATTTACATATAATAATGTACAACACATTATGGGGTATGGTTCTGCTGTGAGATCCTGCCTCCATGTACTTATTCTATTAATCACTGGACAGCTGGACAGGTAGGTTGATAAATAATCTTATATTAGGTCAATTTTCTTACACATATTGTTGACCTGTCGGTAGAATTGTGAACTGGAAAGGGAAAATGCTCATGAACTTGTTGTCACGGCTGGCGGAGTGAGCCGTGTGGTGTGGAGGAAAAGGAGGACCCAAAATGCAGCAAACTGATGATACGAGTGTTTATTTACAAGTGGTGGAGTGGCAAAAACAGGCAATGAGGCATGACAAAACAACTGAAGAAACCTAAACTGGGAGAACTAAATGACAAACACTGCACAAAGCAAGCTCCAGCGAATCGAGGGAATTGTCCAACACAAAAACACACATGCTGGAGTACGAGAACAAAAACACAGTTCAGGAGGCCGGCCCGGAGGCTGACACCCCGGAAGTCCAAGACAGTTCATCTTCTGAGGCCGGCCACGTCGGCGACACAGCTCCGAAAGCCGACCGAGCGGAAGGCAGCGGTGGCGGAGCGGAGGCAGTTCAGGGGGCCGACCGTGCACACGGCAGCGGCGGTGAAACCGGTCAGGCGGCCGACCATGCGGACAGCAACGGGGACAAAGTTCAGGCGGCCGACCGCACGGACAGCAACGGCGGCGATGACACAAGTCTGGAGGCCGACCGCGCGGAAGGCAGTGGCGGCGCCTAGGAGGTCGTCCATATTGACGATGACGCTCCACCAGCGGCCTGGCAGATGACCGCCGATGTTGAGGCGGCAGTTCGGGACTCGAAGGTGGCGTGGCCTTCGCAGCACCAGACAAGACCGAAGCAGAGGCCGGGCCAGGCGAGGCAGAAGCGGAGGCTGGAGCCGGGCCAGGCGAAGATGATGATGATGCTGGAGCCGGGCCAGGCGAAGATGATGATGATAATGGAGCCGGGCCAGGCAAAGATGATGATGATAATGGAGCCGGGCCAGGCGAAGATGATGATGATGGAGCCGGGCCAGGCGAAGATGATGAAGCTGCAGCAGGCAGCTGGACGGGCTCCTCGGGCCCTCCAGCTGACGAGTCTTGGGGCTGGACGGGCTCCTCGGGCCCTCCAGCCGACGAGTCTTGGGGCTGGATGGGCTCCTCGGGCCCTCCAGCCGACGAGTGAGGAAGCTGGCTAGGTTCCCCTGAACCACCAGCTGACGAGTCTTGGGGCTGGACGGGCTCCTCGGGCCCTCCAGCCGACGAGTCTTGGGGCTGGACGGGCTCCTCGGGCCCTCCAGCGAAAACAGTCTCTGGACCAGTGGGCACCGGGGCCCCTGGAACACACAGGACAAAACCAGCAGGCACACGGGCCTCTGGCAGGAACGGGTCGGAACCAGCAGGCACACGGGCCTCTGGCGAACACAAAGCAGACTGCGGCTGCACAGAGCATTGACTCAGCTCAGGCAGCGACAGCCAGATGCAGTCCTCAGCTGGCTTCTTAACCTCCAGGGGTCCAGAGTCGGCTGGGGGCTGAAACCCAGCCTCTGGGGAGGCCCTGGAGTGCGTCACAGTCTCTGAACTGGCCAGCTGTTGTGGACTGACTACTGCATTATGTGGTGTGTCTCTCTGCTTGACATGAACAGGTGACAAACAATGCTTTTCAGGTTGGATGGACTCAACTTGTAGTACCGGAGGAGTAGGTGACGATGACCCCTGAGCTGATAATAAGGCTGATGAGTCTCTTGCCAACTGAGCTATTGACTGGGCTATGGATTGTAACAAAGTGTCTAATAGGTCTGGCTGTGACTGTAATGGAGGTGACGATTGAGTGGCTAACTGAGGTAGCGGCTGCAGGGCAGCTAACCAAGCTACCGGCTGGGCAGCTGACTCAACAAACACAGCCCCGGAATAAACAGTCATTCGAGCTGGCGAAACAGACGGAGTGTCTTTTCCACTCACCACAGCCGGCAGTTCCGAAGTCCTAATCCCCGGCTGTGGGGCGACGCGCCGACGGCGCGATCGTCGCTACCTCCTGGGCAAAACCTCCGGCGGGCCGGGCAAAACCTCCGGCGGGCCAGGAAAAATCTTCACCGCCGGGCTGGGTTGGGAAGCGGTAGCGGCTGGAGGGCGAAGGTGCAGCTCGTGAAGGAGGAAGTCTTGTGCCAGCGGGTGAAGCGAGTCCAGCAGCCAGGAGTGAGCAGAGATTAGCTGCTGGCTCCTGGGAAGGAGCGGATGCTGCTGGGTCCATGTTTGGTCCGCTCGTACTGTCACGGCTGGCGGAGTGAGCTGTGTGGTGTGGAGGAAAAGGAGGACCCAAAATGCAGCAAACTGATGATACGAGTGTTTATTTACAAGTGGTGGAGTGGCAAAAACAGGCAATGAGGCATGACAAAACAACTGAAGAAACCTAAACTGGGAGAACTAAATGACAAACCTGAGACCATACAAAAGGGGTGCGGGGCAGAGAGACGCAGAGACAGGAACGGAACACTAGTGATGTGACGTTCTGTATCGAGGCTTCGAAGCGTGTGTCGAGTAATGGAGGGGGCGTTTCCGCGAAGCGCGTATTGAGGCTTGCTTCATTTATGGGAGGAGCTGAAAATGATGACGTCCGAAGCCTCGCTGCCCGGCTGTACTACGTGACTGGTTCAGGAAGCGGTTCGAACTTTGCCGCAAATAATCATTTTCCATACTGCCAGCATAACTATACACAGTATACTGCCATCACTACAATATAGATGTTTTACACACTCCTTTTGTTGTTGACATTTACAGGCTGTGTGCAAAATGCCACACTCTTCAACTTCATGCCAACTAATATTTTTACGTCCAGTAGGTGTCCTGCTAGAGCAAATGAAGCTTCAAGAAGCTTCGCGTTGGGGTGAACCAATTGGATGAAAAGCTTCAGTGCTTCATGAGGCTTCATCTGCCCATCACTACGGAACACCATAGAACGCAGATAACGCAGAAATACACGGATGAATGCAGCTAACGCAGAGGCAGACTGATGAATGCAGACAAGCCGACAACGAACACAGACCGACACCCACTAAATATACACACACAAGGTAATCAGGTAATCACACACAGGAGGGAAGAACAGCTGAACCTAATACACATGAGGACCGAAGGAGACAAGCTGAACACAATGACAACAGACACAGACCTTCAGAACAGAACAGGAAATCCAGAACACGAGCCTTCAAAGTAAAACAGGAAACACACAGACTGATTTACAACACAACACGGGGACATGAACAGAGCACCAAAAACAGACACAGGTAGGGCTGAATATACACCAAACTTCAGGTACCCCCTAAACTAATACAAATCAGAATAAACACAAAATGCTGGGTCAACGACCCAGGACCATGACACTTGTAAAGTAAAAACATGATGTATGATGATATTTAAGCTCATCCTGCTTGGTTGTTATTTAAGAAGAGAGTTTATTCGTCTGTGCGAGGACTGAATCTGTTTCTTTTCTTGGAGATAAGTTCCCCTGCCTTAGAAAGAATTCTCTCATGTGGAACAGAAGAGGCTGCAGAAACTGCAATGCAAGTTGGTAGAGATGCAGGTATGCAGGGAGTGCAGAATTATTAGGCAAATTGTATTTTTGAGGAATAATGTTAATATTGAACAACAACCATGTTCTCAATGAACCCAAAAAACTCATTAATATCAAAGCTGAATGCTTTTGGAAGTAGTTTTTAGTTTGTTTTTAGTTTTAGCTATTTTAGGGGGATATCTGTGTGTGCAGGTGACTCTTACTGTGCAGAATTATTAGGCAACTTAACAAAAAACAAATATATACCCATTTCAATTATTTATTTTTACCAGTGAAACCAATATAACATCTCCACATTCACAAATATACATTTCTGACATTCAAAAACAAAACAAAAACAAATCAGCGACCAATATAGCCACCTTTCTTTGCAAGGACACTCAAAAGCCTGCCATCCATGGATTCTGTCAGTGTTTTGATCTGTTCACCATCAACATTGCGTGCAGCAGCAACCACAGCCTCCCAGACACTGTTCAGAGAGGTGTACTGTTTTCCCTCCTTGTAAATCTCACATTTGATGATGGACCACAGGTTCTCAATGGGGTTCAGATCAGGTGAACAAGGTGGCCATGTCATTAGTTTTTCTTCTTTTATACCCTTTCTTGCCAGCCACGCTGTGGAGGATTTGGACGCGTGTGATGGAGCATTGTCCTGCATGAAAATCATGTTTTTCTTGAAGGATGCAGACTTCTTCCTGTACCACTGCTTGAAGAAGGTGTCTTCCAGAAACTGGCAGTAGGACTGGGAGTTGAGCTTGACTCCATCCTCAACCCGAAAAGGCCCCACAAGCTCATCTTTGATGATACCAGCCCAAACCAGTACTCCACCTCCACCTTGCTGGCGTCTGAGTGGGACTGGAGCTCTCTGCCCTTTACCAATCCAGCCACGGGCCCATCCATCTGGCCCATCAAGACTCACTCTCATTTCATCAGTCCATAAAACCTTAGAAAAACCAGTCTTGAGATATTTCTTGGCCCAGTCTTGACGTTTCAGCTTGTGTGTCTTGTTCAGTGGTGGTCGTCTTTCAGCCTTTCTTACCTTGGCCATGTCTCTGAGTATTGCACACCTTGTGCTTTTGGGCACTCCAGTGATGTTGCAGCTCTGAAATATGGCCAAACTGGTGGCAAGTGGCATCTTGGCAGCTGCACGCTTGACTTTTCTCAGTTCATGGGCAGTTATTTTGCGCCTTGGTTTTTCCACACGCTTCTTGCGACCCTGTTGACTATTTTGAATGAAACGCTTGATTGTTCGGATGATCACGCTTCAGAAGCTTTGCAATTTTGTACAAATTGTACAAATTTTCTGTACAATTGTTTCTAGAATTTTTGACAGAAAATGGAAGCTTGGAAATATGTCTGAAATTAGCAAGAACAGAGGAATCAAGGTTCATTTTTTTAAGTACTGGCTGCACCAGAGCATGCTTGAACCCAGTTGGTACTACTCCAGAGCTAAGACTGCTATTACACAGAGGGTTAACGAGGGAAGTGGGAGCACACAGGGAACACAGCTGACACAGATAATCGTAACGAGACACGGCAGGAGTGAACACAACATCACGCATACTGACGAGAGACTGTCAAAGTAAATTGCAATTTTGAGACTGCTGCATCCCTCTGCAAGATATCTCACTATTTTTGACTTTTCTGAGCCCGTCAAGTCCTTCTTTTGACCTATTTTGCCAAAGGAAAGGACGTTGCCTAATAATTATGCACACCTGATATAGTGAAACACATGGATTGCTTGTTCCAAGTTTTTAAAGGATAAAAATGATCTCACCAAGGATAGGAAAAAGTCCTCTCGAAGAGGTAAGACCTCCAACGGCCCCAACAATAGAGGCACTTTGGACACTAATTCCCCCACCTCTCCCCCCTCCATAGAGCCATCACCACCTTCAAACTGTTCACCTACAACACCCCCCTCCTCACCCCACACAAAAGAGGATTTCACACCACCTCCTCCCACCACAACTCTTCATATTCATGAAGCAGATGTGAGGAAGCAGTTTAAGAACCTGAATGCTCGGAAAGCTCCCGGCCCAGACGGCGTGTCTCCTGCCACCCTCAGACACTGTGCAAACGAGCTGGCCCCAGTGTTTTCTGGCATTTTCAACTCATCACTGCAGGCATGTCATGTGCCTGCCTGCTTCAAGTCCTCCACCATAATCCCTGTCCCCAAGAAACCTAGGATCACTGGACTAAATGACTACAGACCCGTGGCTCTGACATCTGTGGTCATGAAGTCATTTGAGCGCCTAGTTCTCTCCCATCTCAAGACCCTCACGGCCCCCCTCCTGGACCCCCTGCAGTTTGCATATAGAGCCAACAGGTCTGTAGACGACGCCATCAACATGGCCCTACACTTCATCCTGCAGCATCTGGACTCCCCAGGAACCTACGCCAGGATCCTGTTTGTGGACTTCAGCTCTGCCTTCAACACCATCCTTCCAGACCATCTCGGAGACAAGCTTTCCCAGATGAATGTGACAGAAACGGAAGCTTGGAAATATGTCTGAAATTAGCAAGAACAGAGGAGTCAAGGTTCATTTTTTTAAGTACTGGCTGCACCAGAGCATGCTTGAACCCAGTTGGTACTACTCCAGAGCTAAGACTGCTATTACACAGAGGGTTAACGAGGGAAGTGGGAGCACACAGGGAACACAGCTGACACAGATAATCGTAACGAGACACGGCAGGAGTGAACACAACATCACGCATACTGACGAGAGACTGTCAAAGTAAAACAGGAAGTACACAGAGGTTCAGAAAGGAGGAGAGAGAGCACGGAGAGCGCGGACATAACGGGCTGGGGAAACGTGGAATAAAGCACAAGGAGGGGAAACGAGGGCTCACAGATACACAGGGGGTAATCAAATAAGGAACATCTTAACAGAACAACCTAGGAACCAAGGCATAAATAAGGAACAAAATACCAAACACACGAAAACTAAGAATACTGGGCCAACATGGCCCAGGACCATGACAACAACCCAATAACCCCCAAAGTGTCTAAGTCACGTGACGTGTCGGCGCAACACCGAAACATAAGGGGGGGGGGGGGGGGGGGGGGCGGCAAAGTGTGCCTGCTCTCCGCTGACACAGGAGGGCGAGTCCAGCGACCTGGCTGTTTCGTTTTTGCCGAAAGCACAGCATAGCAAACAAGCAGAACTCAAAGTAAAGAATCGATCTAACCAGGCTAGTATCGATCCAAGCAAATGGGCGATAGAAAACCGATCGGTGTCTATGCCGTCCCCAATGGCATGACGTCGGGGCAGTGTGAGTACGAGCAAATTTTTTTTTTTGCCGATGCCCGTGATGCCCACGCCACCACGATGCCGCCCTGGGCAACCGCCCACGTCGCCCATATCAAAAACCACTACTGCTCTCAAATCAGAAATCTGTTATGGTCAACCCTAGATGCCCACTCCATGTCCTGGAGGTTATCAACAGTAGTGGATTCAGTCAAAGATTGACTGCACTACAATGCCAGACTTTTTACACCAGAGGCTATACGACAGTTTCATGCACAAACTTTAATAATACAGTTGTATCCACATTAGCTCTTTCATCCACTGTTATCCTCTTCAGTGCCTTGTACCAACACAGAGCACAGCAGCTACCCGAACGCTACTCCAACAGAGGTTGATTACATTGTTAATAATTTTTTAAACTCTTTCACAGGTGTTACAGTATCCAAAGAGAGTCTCTCAAACTCTCAAAAGAGCACCTTTAAGCCGATAACCTGTAAGCCAGAGAAGAAATGGCATATCACAAATTTAGAAGACCATTATTTACCCTGGAGAAATAGTTTGCAGCTTTAAAAAAAAAAACCCGTAAAGCTAAAACATCTTACAAAATATGAACAGCCCTAGGTTTCTTTTCAGCACTATAGCCAAGCTGACAAAAAGTCAGAGCTCTGTTGAGCTTTAATGTTAACTAGTACTGACTTCATGAACTTCTTCAGAATCAGAATCAGAAAGGGTTTTATTGCCAAATGTTGAGCAGGTTTACAACATTGGGAAATTGCTGCGGTGCTTCAGTGCAAACATACTGTCAGAAATTAAGCTTAAATAGACATGAAAATAAAAATAAGAATAAGAATTAAAAGTGCTAAGTAGATAGATATATACATGAGTGCAGGTGGTGGTCAGTGCAAACATGGAATGATGCAGTGAACACAGCGTAGGGTCATGTGTTAGTGGTGGGAACAGTCATACGGTTATTGTTCATGTGTCCAACAGCAGAGGGGAAGAAACTGTTCTTATGGCGAGAGGTTCTGGTGCGAATGGACCGGAGCCTCCTGCCTGAGGGGAGCAGGTCAAACAGACTGTGTCCAGGGTGAGAAGGGTCAGCTGAGATCCGAGCTGCACGCCGCAATGTCCTGGAGGTGTACAGGTCCTGCAGAGATGGGAGTCTGCAGCCAATCACCTTCTCAGCAGAGCGCACAACACACTGCAGTCTCTGTTTGTCCCTGATAGTGGCTCCAGCGTACCACACGGTGATGGAGGAGGTGAGGATGGACTCGATGATTGCAGTGTAGAATTCAGAAATACCGTTGTAAACATTAGAGAAAAAATACTGTTGTCAAACAGCTAACAGATCATCTGCAGAGGTTTATTTGAAGAGTTTCAGTCAGGTTTCAGAGCTCATCACAGCACAGAAACAGCTTTAGTGAAGGTTACAAATGATCTTCTTATGGCCTCTGACAGTGGACTCATCTCTGTGCTTGTCCTGCTAGACCTCACTGCAGCGTTCGATACTGTCGACCATAATATCCTATTAGAGCGATTAGAACATGCTGTAGGTATTACAGGTACTGTGCTGCAGTGGTTTGTATCATATCTATCTAATAGACTCCAGTTTGTGCATATAAATGGAGAGTCCTCTTCACACACTGAGGTTAATTACTGGGTTTCACACGGTTCTTTATTTGTAGTTAATATTGTTTTGCTGTTTGAGATGTCTGGTGTCATGTTCATATTGCAACATAATTATAGGTAAACACCATTAAATTTTTCATCATGTTGCATAAATCTAATTACATTTATTGAAACTATATTTTTGAAAGGGGGTCACAGTAAAACTTTAATGTGGGTTGTGATTGGGCTAAAGGCATATTTTTTGTTATACGGTATCTGCGAAATGCCCCAACTTTAGCAATATACCAATGAAGAGTGACGAAAAAGAGCATGCATTGAAAGCGATGAAAGAATTTGTCCGTTAGTCTTCAGGCGATGAAAGCAAAAACCTGTTGCGTAGCATTCCTGTAATCCGCTGGGGAAACTGAGTGAGCAGCATTGTGAAATATGGGAGAAAGCAATGTTCTTTAGCAATTACTGACTGAAACAGATTCCAAAGGTTAGTAGGAAATAGGATTATCAGACACACGTCACCACCTGTCCACACCTGTCCACACCTGATATTTCTTCTCACTCTGAATAAGAGCCTGTGACGTCTCACCCTGCTTTTATGACCAGAGACAAGTGATATGTTTTAGGACTTTTCTCCTAATAATACTGATCAGTTAGCACTGGAATGTCATTAATTCTTAACAAAAATGCCTCTATGAATAATGCTGACGCAAAGCCTAATTAAAACAGGAACAACATTGAGAACAGTGAATTCTGTACCGCTGTGATGTAAATTCTGAGTCTTTTTGCTCTAGCTCAGTTTCCTGATTCCAGCAAAAGCCAAGTATAGGGACGAAAAGTGCAAAGAATTGAAGATCCAAGTGTCAGATGAGCTGTGAAAAATGTCACGTCGGATATACATAAAAGTTGCCTAAATTCTAAATGATTGAAGTACAACACACATTATTCCAAAGTCAAACTTGGTGATTTATTTTTAAATTGAAAACCACATTCTTCTTCTGGCACTGTTCTACTTTTTCTTTTCAAAACAGTATGAGAGAAGTATTTCAGCAAACAGGAAGTGTCTGGGTCTGGTCTCCTGGTGTTCCTATCACTGAAAGCAGGCTTTCATAATTGCAATGCTTAATGTTGGACCAGATGTCTACTTATTGCTATGTCCCCAAGCATGCATCAAAAGAAATCTTTAAACATTCGACTCTGAGGCCTAAAGCACGCGTTCTTTTGTGGTCTTACACCTTTATTCTTTCCTAACTTAAATATACAGAGTGAATTTCTGGCTCTGCCATCTATCCATTTTGTTGTTGTTGCTGATGTGTTTATTGGCCTATGAATAACAGAGGCAGTTACTTGTTTTGCTAATGCTGATGCTGACTGGCCAGTTTGTAGGTTTTTATTACTCCCTTTATATCTAGCTATTTGCTTTTTTCACCGATTTAACCGGAGCCTCATTGTGTCATCTCTCTGTGTGCTGCACTGGCTGTGGAGATGACAATAAAGTTTACTTTGATTTGGTTAAATGACTTGTGAGTTCATTTCTCCGGTGTTCTCCTATGTTATTTCTCTTGCTGGGAGCATATTTGTGTTTCACTGCAAAACATTTCAACACAGTAAGTCAAAAAAATAAAATCCATAATGCCTATTTTTATTTGCATACAAATGAATATCTGCGCTGTGCTGCGTTAAACACTTTGTGGTAGTTACAGCCATCGTGTTACAGCACTCGTGTAGAAAACCTTCCTGTTGCTGAATTTCATGTTTACTTTTGGAATCAATGATAGAGTACAAGAAAAAACACTATTTTAAATGGACCACAGACCCTAGCCCTAAACAGTCACCCAAGAGATTAAAGAGTACAACAAAACTCTAATATGACCTGAAACGTAACAAGAATGACATGTCACTTTTTAAAGCCTTTTAAAAAAAGCAATAATTGACAGTATTTCAATGGTACATTTTTATGTATTTCTTTCTGTACTTTTCTGCATTTCTACCATGTATTGGCCAAGCCATATTGTAAGAGATCCTTTTTTATATTAGCAGAACAGATACTTTACAAATGCTGTAGGCTTTGGCAGGAGATTACTAACCACTAGGTATCAGCACTGAGCCAGGCCAAGCAGTAGCTTTGGTTTGCTGCAACACAGAAAACCTGTTTCTTTCTGCAATATGACACCTGGACAGAGTACGTACACACTGTGTCTGCAAAATACTGACGAGCTTACCATTAGGATGGAATAATTATCAACATGCCCTCTTGTGTTTATATCCTCTGATGTTTATCTAAACAAGTATTAGTACCAATACTAACAATATGGCCGCTGATATTTCTTTGCTGTTGTAAGGATTAAGTTTACACTTCTCTAGGCTTTGAGCTCTGTTACAGGTATCTAGGTACAGTAATGTTAAGAGAGCTGGACACTCTTAACAGTCTACAATTCTGACTGGAGCGAGGGAAACACTGGCATACAGTGTGCCGACTGCTGTCTGCTCCTAGAGTTTCAGAGTAAGAATAATTTACAGCACCTCTAAAGTCAACAGGCAACATAACTTCATTAAGCTGTTGCCATTGCTGGCAACATGAACTGAAGGCTTTGTGCACTGATGAGAGGTTTGGCAGGTATGGTTTGTTTTAGCTTGGTAGAGACTTTGGAATCAGAGTAAATTAGAAACAGACACATTTAGGCCTAATCTGAGCTGCTTTTAGGACTTACAGCTCAGCTCCCTCACAAACATGGGTCAAAAGGCTTGATATGGTGCAGTGTGCAAGCGTAGTCTAGGTCAGATATGGCCCAGAAGTCATAAAGCTGGCTAAATATGTGAGGCAGGTCCATAAAATAAATGTCAGTCATCCTGGACATCAAGGCTAAGATAGAAAATGCACATATTTTGGGCAAAAACTTACTGCTGGATATTTTGGATGTACAAGTCATATTTTCATGTTCACACCAGTATTAAAGATACAGGTTGATCAATACAAAGGTTCAATTAAGTTTTTCTTGCCATGAAAATCTTTCTCTGTGCTCTCTCTCTGTGCCTGTGTGTGTTTATGTGTGTAACCTGGTAAATATGAGGTTACCACTTAGCTTCGTGTGTGTCAAACAAGGCAGCTGGGTGCAGTAGAAGTTTGAGAAGCTACATAACATTCTTTTATCACTGTTTGCCTGTGGTGACTGGCAAAACTGATAAAGGTACCTGTCCTCACAGGACAGGTACCTCTTTGTGTCTATTTTTTAGATCGTGACTATTTGCAAATGTCTATCACACACACCCCTTCCTCACTGATGTGAAACATGTCTGTGTCAATACCTTGACATTTAAATATGTCAAGTTAGTTGAAAAACAGTAGAAATGTAAAAGTATTTCAAAAGGGACCTAGAATAAGAACTGTAATGGAACAAAAGAAATGTCAAGCAACAAAAATCTAAGGAAAAAGAAGCCTATGAAAGCTGCCCAGTCAGTGTACAAAATATGATGTAGAAATATAAGCGAAGAATAAAAGGCAGGGCAGGTTTGTTTTGTTGATCAAGTTCTCAGGAAACTGGGGGAGGAGTAGCAATGGAGGCGTGGCCATGTTCAGGTGGAATTCCCCTGAATTTACCTGAGTCCATCCCCCACAACTATAAAGCTCATAAGGTAAAAGCAGGTACATTTTTTTGCCGTGGATACCGAGCCAGAGAGGGCAGTGGTACTCAAACAGCAGAATCCAGACACTGGATTGTCTTAGGACGTCTTTCTGTTTCATCATATTGTGGCCAGTGTTGTAATCAGGTAAATTATATACATACCTAACTTATGATCCTGCTTTTAATAAGCTTTGTTTGCTGGTTTCCTGTTTGCTAGTTTTTCTGGGATGTAAAGAAGCATTTTCTATATTTCACAGTGCCTCCATGTCATCGCCGTGCCTCAGCACTGTTCTGACTCATGCTAACCTAACCATGTATCAGACTGGTTTGCCAGATGTGCTGCAACATCAGGCCACTATGCTTTCCAGCATCAGTCCGCTGCAAATCAGCAATCCAGCATACAGTTCCAACATAGCTGGTGAGAAGAGACATGTTATTTCTGACCTTGCACTGTCACACAATTCACGTGTTTAGCTGATCTGTGTCAGACAAAAGATTTTCAACATGTTAAGTCTCTTGGCTTTGAAGCTTTAGTTAACCAGGCCAGTCTAGTTTCAGCTACAGACTAATCTCAAAGTAAACAGACGCTCTCTTTCAAACTTCAGCCAGCCTGCTCACCTTTGCTTTGACCTTATTTAGTCACTCACTAAATGATTTACCAGGCAAGTAATGTTTAACTCAGCATAACCGCATAACAGGAGAATGCTGTGACCTCATGGTTAAAACAGTTTCACTTTATTTGTTCGAACTTAGAGACGGGCTTCAAAGTTAAGCTAAACTAAAAGTGCCTTATTGTCAGATTCAAACCTGTGTGTATGAACCAAGATCATGGTTTTTATGAAAATATGCTAAATTTCTGTTAAAGCTTAGTGTGTACTGAGTATCTGCACAGCTCAGGAATAATAAATAATCTCTGGCTGTCGCTGCAGGTCAGGGGTACAGGCAGATCAGCCCTAATTACTGGACAGCAGATCATGTGTTGGAGTGGATCAGTGACCAAGTAGAGAGCACCAAGTTCGATGCAAACACCCTTAGTCTGGCAAACTGTGCCATGGATGGCTCCGCCCTTTGCCAGATGAACCGGGAGCAGATGATTGGGATCTTTGGTGTGCAGCTTGGCCCACACCTCTATCAGAGTCTACAGGAGCACAAGAGCAAAATGCCTGGTAAAATGCTCATGTTATTCAGGAACAATTTACTGACAGCAACAGCTGAAAATATCCATACATAACTGAACTATTTCTAACATCTAGCTATGTGAAGAAGAATTATTTTTATGTATGAAAAATACATGTAAACTAATCTTTCCTTCCCCAGAGATGCAGATGTTATCAGGACAAGAATTGAACGAGACCTGCCAGCTCTTGGACAACTTCTTGGACAACCTTGGACAGAACTTTCCTCTACTCAGCACAATTAAAATTGGTCAAGGTACATCTTATACCGATATGTTCAAAGTTGACATATTATGTGGACTAGTTTACAAGTGGACTTGCTAATTTCTACTTACAGCTGAAGAAGCTGTCAACAAAAGAGAATTTGACTATCAGGATGACTATGATCTGACTACTCTGACCATGGAACCAATGACACCACTGAGAGACACTGGCTACCTGTCTGATAATCATTCTGACAGCGAGTACAGCTCCTCCTCCAACAGTTAGTATTTTATCTTCATATTTGTCAAGACTTGTTATCATTCAAGTTCAAGAATGTTATTAAAAATATATCTCTCATGTATTCAGCTGGCATGTTTGGCTTTCCAAGCATCGGTTCACCAGAGTCTGGCAGCAGCGAATCTGACCCCGAGTTCTCTTACCCTCCGATTTCAAGTGAGTAAACAAGAAAAAACAACAACAAAAAACGTTTGAAGTTATTTGCATTCCCTGTATTTCGATTCATTTCTGATAAGTCACCATCTCATCGACAGAAGTGTACATCAAGCCAGAGAATGGAGAGTCCCGATTGAAACGACCACGGGGGCGACCTCCTAAAGTCAGCAGAGAGCACAGCAGCAACATATATGACAATCCAAAGAAAAACAAACATGGTAAGCCCACAAATGCTGTCTTACTAATAATGTAAAACCGTTTCAGTAGGCATGCATCTGAACACTGAACTATTTTACAGATTCTATTTTGCATTTAATTTGCATCTTTACTAGACCACAGATATTGATCTTTTCTTCTTGCTTGCTTTATGCTAATGCAGCATGCACATGCAAACAGACATTTAGCTTATTTTGTCCCACTGTCTTCAGCACCTCGTGGCACTCACCTGTGGGAATTCATCAGAGACATTCTGATCCACCCAGAAAAGAATCAGGGCCTAATGAAATGGGAGGACCGCCGTGAGGGTGTCTTTAAGTTCCTCAAATCTGAAGCTGTGGCTCAGATGTGGGGCCAGAAGAAGAAAAACAGCAGCATGACATATGAAAAGCTCAGCCGTGCAATGAGGTGAGTTCTTGCAGCAGCCCTTCCTTTACTTCTTCCTCAATCTCAACAATTTAATCAGATATTTGAATCAGATATGATTCAGAAGAAAATATTGTAACAAGGCTAAAAACACATGCTGCAGTAACAGCAGTGACAGCTTCGTCACATTTAAGATACTTTTCAGATGCTTTTGCTTTAACTATGAATCAAACTTTAGCCCAACTAATCAGAGTTGCACTGGATACATAGCTCCTCCAGGTCACAGAAGTCAGAAGATTGTTATGGCAGGCTCATTAAGACTCTCCGCTTCACATATAAAACGCTCAGTTGTTTTAAACTGAGCACCAGATGATGAAGGGGATGATATGCTATGTGCTGAACTTCAAGTAACTGAAACTTCTCCATCTGCAGGTATTACTATAAGAGGGAGATTCTGGAACGAGTCGATGGCAGGAGGCTTGTATACAAGTTTGGAAAAAACTCCAGTGGCTGGAAGATTGAGGAGATTGGTATGACTATGTAAGACATTAGTTACTAAGTGGGTAAGAACTGAAAAGCCAGTCAGAGCAGCAGTTCAGCAACTATAAATGCCTAACCATGTTGCCTGTCTGAAAAAATCCTTGCTGCCCCAAATGTTTAAGACACTAACTTCCTTTAGAAGGAAGGTGTTACAGAAAATGTAAGCCAGTGTTTATGGCTCTAGTAGGTTTTATGAACCAATATGACGTTTCACGTGTTTTTAAATTGTTTTAGATACTTGTGAGTGCAAGTACCTACAGTAAAGGCTGAAAAAGCAAACCTCGTACAGATGAACAGATTTTACTCTGGTATTTACTTGTTTTTGTTGATGCAGGACTCTCGTCTTCATTCGCTACTGTAGCACTATAAACATCTTTTCTGTCATTTTCCCATATCACAGTTTTTTTTTCACGTGAAAAACATTGTTTCTTAGTGTAACATAAGTTTGGAAAAACAAAAAAACTTGGCTAGAAATAAATGTAGAAGTTACTTCACATTAACAAAGTAAAGATGTGCACTACATGTCTTTTGGTATCACTTATTATAAAGTGTGTTTACACAATGTTTGAGTACAGAGTAGTTCATAAGTGTCTGAATTTGAACATGACTGGTTGGTGTGAATCAGTCAGAAATCTGTTGCAGTTTGTGTGATTGTTGTAATGTAATCATCGATCTCTGGATTGATGAGGGGAGTAAATCTTATGTCAATCATTATGTGAATTATGTGAATTATGTGAATTGCATGGCATATTGTTTTTATGGCTTTTTGTATAAATAAATTTTGACATGTATCAACTTTCTGTTTGGGGACTGTTTTTTCCACATACTTCATTATTAGTGAGCATGTTGTTGAAACAAACATATTGGATACCTCATTAGTGAAAGTGTTGGGGGTTGGAAAGTCCTACAACAAGAGCTGCAGGATGCTGGAGAAAAGGCTGGGACAGAACCAAAACCTATGAGTAGACGAAATTAGACGCAATTAAGTAACAGTAGACATTCACTGGACGCTTCATTATGGTTGCCAGTCTCAAATGACAACAGATTCACAAACTAAAAAGTACGTTACAGTATCCATTGCCAACAACCTGTTTATGAAATGAACCCTTTCATATTGCATTCATGTATGGATCAGGTTATTTGGAAGCACGCCAGATATATTTATATTGATAAACTTTAGACCTATCTACAAAGAATAAATGTCTGTGTGACATAAATAAACAGATGATTAAAACCTTTTTATATATATTTGTTTGTCCTGAAAACATATCAGCCAAAAATGATTAGAAAATATTTAACTGAAAGTCCAAATGGCAACAACATTATGGAATTGTTGCAATTTACTGGTAAACCTTAATCAATCTTCTACTTCTTCTTCTTTTGTCCTTTAATTGGTAATTGGAAGAGGAAGGGGTCCTCAGAGCCATCAGTCAAGGTGTTTCTGGTTTTGGGACCTCATTCATGATTTGCTTCCACTTCCTGCAACAAATGGCTTCTTCAATCATTGACTTTTCATATCTTCTTGAATGTGTTGAAACTGAAGTGCACTTGGGTTCTGCACAAGGAAGACTTTGGAGTGGCCTAGTCACTCCAAAGTCCTGACCTGAGTGTGAGTGAGATGCTGTGGCATTACCTTAAAAAGGCAGTTCATGCTTGAAAACTACATACTTGAAAAAATTGTGGCTGATATTTACAGTTTCGAAAGATGAGTGGGCCAAAATTCTTCCAAAGCTCCGTAAAAGACTCATTGCCAGTTATTGCAAACACTTGATTGCAATTGTTTCTGCTATAACAACAACAACAACAACAACAACAATAATAATAATAATGATAATAAACACTTTCATTTAGAAAGTATATTTTGCATTTACTTTGTCTAATATTTACATTTGTTTGACGATCTCAAACATTTAATCATGACAAGCATACAAAAAACAAGAAATCAGGAAGGGTGGCAAACTCTGGGTGGTCAGGAGGTAGAGCAAGCGGTTTGAAACCTGACTCCCCAGTTCACAGATTTTTGATCCTTAAGTGCTTTCACATACATTTACTATGGCATCCGAGACAAACTTGAGGTTATTATCTTGCCCAAGCAAACAGTAAAATGCAGACTGGAGCAGACAGTCTTTCGTCTGCACCATCCACCAACCTTCCGATTATTAGATGACCTGCTGTACCTCCTAAGATACAGCCACCCTCAAATATGCAAACATGATGCAAACACAGTTCTTGCAGCTGTATCAAGCGCCCACAGAAACTGTGTTGTCCCTACTCTCCCATAGAATACATACACAGACATGCCATGTGTTTCAGTCTTAAGTTTCCCATAAACCTCAGTTTTAGACCATCAGTATGGGTGAACAATACTAATGGTCTAAAATCTTGGAACAGCCTCATCACACATTTTTTGCAGCTGAAAATAATGTTAAAATTTTTCATATTTTAATGCTGTCAGATGCAAAAACTGATCCAGTTTAACCCCAAGTAGCTAAAATGGATCATTATTATTACTCTGACTGAGATAACATCTTAAATTACAATAAAAAAACAAAACATGTTCATAAAGTAAGGGGGGGGGGGGGGGAATAAATGCAGGCAGTTTCGATTTTAAATAGATGTTTTCTTTTGTTGTCTTCTTTCACAACACAGGCAGGTTAAAAATATTCTTTATTTTTAACATTATTACAGAATAAATTGACAAAATCTTATATATTTAGGATTAAGGACAAGACTAAGAATCCAAGTCAATAATGTGAGAGATAGGAGAGATACAATTTCAGAGAACTATAACTTAAGAACCTTTAGAACAGAATATCCAGATACAAATAAGACCTTCATTACTATTGGAAGGGGTTTCTTTGTCTCTGTTGAGTTTAAGATTGTGGCATCTCCATTTGCTTACGCTAAGTTGCCTACAGATTGTTGTGCTAATAACAATATGATGTTATGATGTTAGTATTCCATAAAAAAGATGGAACACTTTTTTTTTATCCTGATGGATAAAATAGAATAAAAATGAGAAACTTTGAATGATTTACTGTCCATATTATCTCAGCATAAAACGATTATAGACAGCACATGGTTTCTGCCCAACAACTTGAGCATGCAAGATCAAGCTAACTCTGCAATTGGCTGACCGAACTGCAATTAGTCTTCCATTTAAAATACTGGCTTTATATGATAATCCCCTAACCTTTTAAGAATGCAAATATATATTAATCTTATACTGCTCACTGCTATCAGAGGAACTGAATGTGAACAACATGCATATAGAGTGGCTGTATAGCAGGTCATCTAATAATCTGACCTTTGGTGGTTTGATCCTTGACTGCCCCAGTCTGCATAATTATCTCTGATCTGTGTAAATACTTGACTTTAAGCAGGAAAAGCATAGAAAGGGTGAATGAGGCAAGTTGTATAAAGTGATTTGAGTCCTGAGGCAGAGTAGAAAAGTGCTGTCCATTCACCATGCACACGTGGGATAAACCCTACACAAAGCTAAAGAGAACTCTGCAGATATCCCACGTTGCATGGAAGTCCATTGTGCATTGTTACAAAAACCAGGCCACATTATCTTTAGCTTTTTTTCTTTCTTTTTTTTTTTACTTGTACTGCGAACAGAAAGCACTGTTATGAAATGAAAAAAAAAAACATAGCTTCATACCGGTCCATGCTGTAGACTCACTCGTGTTTTACCATAAGGACTAGTAATACCTGTTTGTTGGAATGGCTTTTTTCTTTTCCGTTGTGTAACAATGGAATCTTCTAGTCACCTCTTAGCAACATAATTAGTACCTATGCACCTAACAGTGTTATGAAAGTCTTTTTACTTTTTATTAAAGTTCAGACATGATCAATACGTTGTATCACTTTTGAGTTAAGGCAAACAAGTATCAGTAAAAACAGTCTATAGATAGTGCAGGTGTGCTGTGTGTGCTGTGTGATGGAATAATGAAATAATTACTATTTAGCTAAATGTGGTACTTTTAACTGCTGCACACTATCAAGGCACCACTGTTTGATTTCTAAAATGTAGAAGCTAATGTTTGTTTGTGGTTTTCACATTTCTCAGTCTGCTTCTTTCAGAGTTAACTCTGGCAGACATTTTCTGCTTTCAGCTTTGTTCGCTACAGGTCAGACCTGTTATTCGTGATGGGGCACGATAACATCTAGTAGGGTAGGCTGCAACATAAAAACTTGATTTGATGGAAGTGGCATTTACCTGAGACTTTAGTAAGAAATTGCTTTTAATTACATATCTGATTTTCTTCAGCAACATATGAATAGGTATTAAATATATTTATGCTTTGCATTAATATATAGTTCATGTAGTTTACTGAATAACAATGCCACAAAATTCCTCCTTGATCAACATTTGGCAATAAGTGAGAAAAAAACTCCTAAGATACAAGAGGAAATCTTTGAGATAACTGGAAATACAGAATAGAAAGATAAGAGGTAGAGTAAGGGCATTGTTGTTGTATATAAAGCCTTGTTGCTAAAGGAGTAATTATAATTATTATTATTAATTATTATTAACTATATATTATTATATATAGTTTGTGGGGATAGGTTAATTAATTAATCCAAATTGTCCATAGGTGTGAATGCGGGAGTCTGTCCCTGTGTGTTGGCCCTGCGACAGACTGGCGACCTGTCCAGGGTGTACCCCGCCCCCTCGCCCTATGACAGCTGGGATAGGCTCCAGCGCCCCCCGCGACCCTGAGAAGGATAAGCAGAAGCGAATGGATGGATGGATGGATGGTCAGTTAGGTTGGCTACAGCTTTCATAAAGAACTTTGTTAAAGCATTAGAACTCAAAATGATCAATCTACACAGGGCTGAATTCAAAGACAGTAGTAGTTTGTACAGCCCCCACGTGCCTGTATGCATAAAACAGTGAAATGTGTACTGGGGTATTTCCCCTAGATCTGAAACATATTGTCCCAGAGGAGTTCTACTGGATTTAGGTCAGCTAAATGGGGAGCCAGTCAGTGGTGTTAATTCCTTCATCCTCTAGGAACTGCTCTCTCCACTTAAGTACGGCACTGAGTCTGACAGTGGGACCAAGGATTTCATCCTGATACCTAATGGTTGTCAGATTGCTGTTTGTTGCCTGTTCTTTCAAGGGCTGTGTCAATGACAACATACTAAACAAAATGAAAGATGGTACAGACAACATACAGTTAATATAACTGGCGTCTCCAGACCCATTCACATCTGTTTCGTGTGCTCGAGTCAGACCTGACCTAACCTAGGCAGAATGGTGAATGGTAAAGCTGCTGTTAACTGTAAAACCAGCTATATTAGTTCTTTTCTGCAGTTGTCAGAATGTGCTGTGCACTCTTAGTAATTGTTTAGTTTACTCAAAAAGTGAAAAGTGTCTAATAGAAGTGGTGGTGGTGTGTGTGTGTGTGTGTGTGTGTGTGTGTGTGGGGGGGGGGGGGGTTGTATGCATTGTACCTGAATGCCATATAGTTAGTAATCATGCACTCGTACAAAAAGGTGTTCAAAACTCTCAAAAGCATTGTAGGTTATTTACCATGTAACTTAGGTCAGAGCCTTGTCTGTCACAACAAGGTAGCTTTTTATCCTGTCAGTGTTATTGTTAGACCTGTTAATGATCTAGCTGGTGAGTTTCACGAGAAAACACACACACACACGTGCACACACGCGCACACAAACACACACATACACACACACACACACATTTACCTGTTGTAAGTGGAAAAGACTGTTCACCTCCTTCTAGGTCAATATACCTGTCGAGCAGGTACATTTGGCCGCTAGCCAAAAGCTGTGTGCAGCACGTAGCTTACTGGAAACCTCATGATCAGTGCCAGAAAAAACACGGGAAAGGGAGGGTGGGGGTGGATTTTTACTGCTGTGATCTCAGCACAATGTCACTGGATAAACACATGGAGAGTCATTACGCCCTTACATGCAGTCATTAAACTAACCTTTTATAATTTTGCTTTGTGTGCCACGCAGTGTCCATCCCTCAATGAAACCTCACACAGTTACACAAATACGTGTGTATATGTGTGCAATCTACATTATTTCCAGTAGCATAGGTTTGAGGCTGTGCTGAGCAAAGCTAATGTTAGCCACTGAGAAATTCAAGAGAAGAAGTATGTGGTAGCATGATCATTGAACAAATGCATTATTTTATCCTACACTCAAGTGACATCCAGAGACACAAGTCATACGGTACACCCTGCTGGGCAGGGCAGTCAATTAGAAATGATTAACCTTTTTTTATGGAGCTGGAACACTAGTATTATGACAATGCCACACTGAGAAAAGAAATACATAACAGCAATCATCAAATGCCATTTCTATGTAGTAAACCCTCTGATATTCTCATATTCTTTCATTTCCTTTACACAAACTGATTTAGTTCAGACTTTATTGTCATTCGACCATTTAGACATGATATGAACAAAACAAATTCTTGTGTCTCTGTATTGTGGAATGCACCCAAGGCCTGAAAGTCCTTAGGTCAAAATGTGACACCCCACCTGAGAGAACACAGGACCTGAGAGATGCCTCTGGCCTTTCATTAGATCACCAAAGCCTCATCCGATATCAGTGGAAGAGTGGCAGTCAAGAAGTCATTCTGAGGAAGGGGAACTAGATTCTTAAAAAAGGGCTAAGTTAGGCCAAATTATACAAAACCTGGACTGAAACACAAGTGGCAACAGGTCTTAATGGATGATGGAGACTCTGTCATGGTTTGGGGACAGTGGTGTTGGTGATCTTATTCAAACTGACAAAATTATGAATGCAGAAACTTAGAGTTTAATCCACAATGCAATACCATTTGGAAAGCATCTGATTGGCTGTAAAGACTCAGTCAATTGGAAACAGCATAACGCAATTCCCAAGTTTTTCTATCCATTGATAGAAAAAACTTGGAATTAAACACTATGAGTCAAGGACTGGCCCAGACCGAACATTATTGAAGCACCGTGGAATCAGAGAACAGAAAAAGAGTGTCACAGTGAAGGGGATGAGCAGACTCCTTGAGATAAGACGAGTGCATTTAGTTACAGTGAAACAAGGTGAACGCCGTTCTGTACACAATCTACTTCCAAAAATGACTTCTCCCAGCTCCTAACAGTGTCCGTGTCGGTCCAGTGCAACTCCGTGCTCCAGACAATAATCTCTTAGTCCGTGGTTCCTCCTGCTGCTCCCGAGCAATCCATCCTCAATTCCTAGTGAAACGCAAACACACGGTGACTAGGTAATCCTTCAGTACCACACAATTCTTCTGCTATCCACGGCAGTACAGCCAGGCTTAACTCAACGTTCCAGCGCTGACAGCTGCCCCATCACACCATTATAAAGGTCTGCCCAAGATGGCGGATAATTATTCAAATCATTCAGTGCAATTCAAGATGTTTATTTTCAATACAACAATATACACAGTATACCGCATTTCGAAATGCCGTTTCACCCCAAGCCCCCCAAGGTGCATTTAGCGGCCGGTGAAGCGATTAGCTGCA
The DNA here is from genome assembly GCF_965226115.1 of Aulonocara stuartgranti. Lineage (NCBI taxonomy): Eukaryota > Metazoa > Chordata > Actinopteri > Cichliformes > Cichlidae > Aulonocara > Aulonocara stuartgranti. The sequence continues at coordinate 39,473,959 of NC_138943.1, read as the reverse complement.
GGCGTGGTTGGGTTCAGTGGGAGAACAGTTCCAGGTCAGATGCCACCCAGCGCCCAGACTTCCGGAAATGTGGAAATGCTTCCACACAAAAAATAAACAAACACACAGTGAGACGTGGAGAAAAAAGGAGAGACCACACACATGCAAACACAACAGGCAGGTCGACCGGCGATGACTGGCCATGACAAAGACAGGAAAGTCCAAGAATATACTTTAAGAAGCATGGAGAACTATTCCTGAAGACGACTTTCTTGTAAGAAATGACAAGAAACATTGCCCAGAGGAGTTCAGGCTTTGTTGAAGAATAAAGATGGTCATACCGAATATTCACTTTTTGACTTTCTCAGTGAAATTTAAAGAACAGGTGTGGCTCAGCAGTTTTGCACAGTAGTTCTCACATAGTAAGCTCCAGCTGTTGCATGCCAAAACCTATTAAGACAAAGTCTGTGGAGTTTCTCAGTAACATCACAAGTAATATTTTCAATATATGACTATCACTACCTGCTGCTGCTGATTTACATTCAGTGAGGTATCAGTAAAATGTTTCTCCTGTCTCCTAGTAAATGGAAAATTTAATTACCAATTGTTGTTTTAATTAATTTGAAAGCCTGATGCTTAGCCTCGTCCACCCCAGCTGTGAAACTCAGAAACCAGTCTTACTTGTTATCATCTATCGTCCACCTGGGCCTTACACAGAGTTTCTGTCTGATTTCTCAGACTTTATATCTAATTTAGTTCTGAGCTCAGATAAAATCATTATTGTGGGTGATTTTAACATCCATGTAGATGCTAAAAATGACAGCCTCAACATGGCATTTAATCTGTTATTAGACTCAATTGGCTTCTGTCAAAATGTAAAAGAACCCACCCACCACTTTAATCACACTCTAGATCTTGTTTTAACATATGGCATAGAAACTGAACATTTAACAGTGTTTCCTGAAAACCCTCTCCTGTCTGATCATTTCCTGATAACATTTACATTTACAATAATTGATTACACAGCAGTGGAGAGTAGACTTTATCACAGTAGATGTCTTTCTGAAAGCGCTGTAACTAAGTTTAAGAATATAATCCACCCACTGTTATCATCTTCAATGCCCTGTACCAACACAGAGCAGAGCAGCTATCTGAACGCTGCTCCAACAGAGGTCGATTATCTTGTTAATAATTTCACCTCCTCACTACGTACGACTCTGGATACTGTAGCTCCTGTGAAAACTAAGGTCTCTAATCAGAAGTACCTGACTCCGTGGTATAATTCTCAAACACGTAGCCTAAAGCAGATGACTCGTAATCTGGAGAGGAAATGGCGTGTCACAAATCTAGAGGATCATCATTTAGCCTGGAGAAATAGTTTGCTGCTTTATAAGAAAGCCCTCCGCAAAGCCAGAACATCTTACTATTCATCACTGATTGAAGAAAATAAGAACAACCCCAGGTTTCTCTTCAGCTCTGTAGCCAGGCTGACAAACAGTTAGAGCTCTGTTGAGCCAACAATCCCTTTAACGTTAACTAGTAATGACTTCATGAACTTCTTCACAAATAAAATTTTTATCATTAGAGAAAAAATTCCCAGTAATCATCCCACAGATGTAATATTATCTACAGCTACTCTTAGTACCATTGATGTTAAGTTAGACTCTTTTTCTCCAATTGATCTTTCTGAGTTAACTTCAATAATTACTTCCTCCAAACCATCAACGTGTCTTTTAGACCCCATTCCTACAAAACTGCTCAAAGAAGTCCTGCCATTAATTAATTCTTCAATCTTAAATATGATCAACCTATCTCTAATGATCGGCTATGTACCACAGGCCTTCAAGCTGGCTGTAGTTAAACCTTTACTCAAAAAGCCATCTCTAGACCCAGCAGTCTTAGCTAATTATAGGCCAATCTCCAACCTTCCTTTCATATCAAAAATCCTTGAAAGAGTAGTTGTCAAACAGCTAACAGATCATCTGCAGAGGTTTATTGGAAGAGTTTCAGTCAGGTTTCAGAGCTCATCACAGCACAGAAACAGCTTTAGTGAAGGTTACAAATGATCTTCTTATGGCCTCTGACAGTGGACTCATCTCTGTGCTTGTCCTGCTAGACCTCAGTGCAGCATTCGATACTGTCGACCATAATATCCTATTAGAGCGATTAGAACATGCTGTAGGTATTACAGGTACTGTGCTGCAGTGGTTTGTATCATATCTATCTAATAGACTCCAGTTTTTTCATGTAAATGGAGAGTCCTCTTCACACACTGAGGTTAATTATGGAGTTCCACAGGGTTCAGTGCTAGGATCAATTCTGTTTACATTATACATGCTTCCCTTAGGCAGTATCATTAGAAGACATAGCATACATTTACACTGCTATGCAGATGACACCCAGCTCTATCTGTCCATGAAGCCAGATAACACACACCAATGAGTTAAACTGCAGGAATGTCTTAAAGACATAAAGACCTGGATGGCCGCTAACTTTCTGCTTCTTAATTCAGATAAAACTGAGGTTATTGTACTCGGCCCTGAAAATCTTAGAAATATGGTATCTAACCAGATTCTTACTCTGGATGGCATTACCTGCAGCAAGAGTCCTGACAGGGACTAGAAAGAGAGAGCATATTTCTCCTGTTTTGGCTTCCTGTTAAATCCAGAATTGAATTCAAAATCCTGCTCCTCACATACAAGGTCTTAAATAATCAGGCCCCATCTTATCTTAATGACCTTGTAGTACCATATCACCCTATTAGAGCTCTTCGCTCTCGCTCTGCAGGCCTACTTGTTGTTCCTAGAGTATTTAAAAGTAGAATGGGAGGCAGAGCCTTCAGTTTTCAGGCCCCTCTTCTGTGGAACCAGCTTCCAGTTTGGATTCAGGAGACAGACACTATCTCTACTTTCAAGATTAGGCTTCAAACTTTCCTTTTTGCTAAAGCATATAGTTAGGGCTGGACCAGGTGACCCTGAATCCTCCCTTAGTTATGCTGCAATAGACGTAGGCTGCCGGGGGATTCCCATAATGCATTGAGTTTTTCCTTTCCAGTCACCTTTCTCACTCACTATGTATTAACAGACCTCTCTGCATTGAATCATATCTGTTATTAACCTCTGTCTCTCTTCCACAGCATGTCTTTATCCTGTCTTCCTTCTCTCACCCCAACCGGTTGCAGCAGATGGCCCCGCCCCTCCCTGAGCCTGGTTCTGCCGGAGGTTTCTTGCTGTTAAAAGGGAGTTTTTCCTTCCCACTGTCGCCAAAGTGCTTGCTCATAGGGGGTCATATGATTGTTGGGTTTTTCTCTGTACCTATGAAGCGCCTTGAGGCGACTTTTGTTGTGATTTGGCGCTATATAAATAAAATTGAATTGAATTGAATTGAATTGTAAAAATGCAACCTTGAAAGCATTTTTTTCATCTCCAGAACACTTCAAGTGGCAAACCAGTTTTTCAGCAGGAGTTTGGATGAAAGTCAGACAATGCTATTTCAATATATGGTCTCTAAGTAGTAAATAAATAAACAACTTCGCAGTAGTTGACATTGTACTTCAATGGTGCATACCCAAACCCAAAATGAAGTCTTTTCACCCTCTTGATCCAGCCTTAATAAGGTGGATCAACTCAATAATCATCTTTCGAACATCTTCTGATTTACATGAATCAAGCTCATAAACTCAGCAACATTTACTGTTGGCAGTAAATGTCATAAAAATCAATCAGTAAACACTTCCTGGCAAGAGGTTCAGGTATTTGAGGTCATTTCCAAGGAGTGGTTGTCTGTCATAAGGCTGTATCTTTAAATTTATGTCAAAAAAGTCCTTATCATTCATAAATCCGAACGCTAATTGTATATGACAGAAAGTCTGAATAACATGGGATTTGAACACTTTCTGAAATCTTAAAAATAAACATACAAGAGTGGCTCATGGTCAAAGTAGATTATTAATTTTACTCATTTAATCCTTGAATTTCTCTGTTGGAAAAATTCTCTTATGAAGTGAGACACAGAGTAGCGAGTTCCAACATGTTTACTTTACTTGCAAGGAAGCAATACCATACACAACAAACATCTATGCCAGTGTTCACCGGGGCAATCCTGCAAGTGTCATTTCTACACGTCTTCCAAAGTTATCCTGGTAGATATATGTTTAGTTTAGTCACATGGTGTACTTGTATATGACTCTGACTGTGCTTTGGACAACAGATGGCAGAGGAGCCACATCAAAGCCTGAGAAAAGCACAAAGAGTAAAGAGAGTTGCGTAGCTTTAATTTCAGGGTGTGATGCATAAATTTAATACTTTTTCTATCATTTGCCTCCTGTTTATGCAACACTCCTTCATAATATTTACACAAATGCAGTGCACTGTGTTTTTCTACTTCTACATCAGGCCTCTCTCTCTCCTGTCTGGATTTTCAGTATAACTGTCATTATTGCATTACACTTCATTACTGTCCATAGTGTCATCATAGGGCTGTAGATCGTCTTTTTAGTCATTCTCTTTCTGCCTCATTCGGTGACACATGTAGGTGGTCTTGGTTAGAGCAGTGGAAGGGAGGGCAGGGAATGAAGCAGCATCCACAGGCAGTTAGCAAGGTCGTGACTGCAACTCCAACAAAGAGAAGACACACTACAACTCCATCCACCAAACCACAGTTCCATGTTTTTTGCTTTGAATGTGTCACTTATCCCTGAGTGCTCGGTCAATTCATCAGCAAGGCTAGTGAGCTATTCAAATGCTCAAATCACAGTGGCATCAGGTTTTGTGTTCTCTTCCAGTAACATGTTGTGCCATTCTGTTGTGTCAAATCATCAGAGAAGTTGAATGCGGGAGTTGTTCACAGAGCTCCTTCAATGCATCTCAAGTGTGATTCAGAAATCTCTGTTGATTGTGATGAAGATAATTAATCCAGTCTACATTTTTATTAACTGGCACGTGATTCTAACTGTGCCTGACTCAAACCTCCAGCTACAGGGGAGTTGGAGGTTTCAGTCAGGCACAGCCCTAGTTCTCTCTAGTTCACAACTATTGTTGCGTGGAAGTGTGGGATTTGTTATGCATCGTGTAGGTTTACACTGTGTCAGATGTAACCAGGTCTTTCGCTCAGCTAATTTTACTGCAGTAGGTGTGGAGAGGAATACCTGATATGGTCAGGTATTTGCACCTGGGGTGTGACCAATGTTCCCTCTAAGCTGCGCGCGTGCGCACTGCTGGCACAGTCTCTGCGCACAGAAAATCTGCGTTGCACACAAATAATATCTAACCTTAATTGAAAATCAAATTAAAACTTTAACAATTCTGTTTTGTAGTGTTAGTCAGTGACTTCCTGCTCCTGTATGGGATCAGAACGATGCCACCTTATCCCACAGTCCAGCCAATAATGCGATTCACATTCATATATACGCAGCTAATCAATGTCGTTGACTGACAGGGTCCTTATGTGCCGACACCGGTGTTTTAGCGAGCAAAGTGGCGTGGCTGATGAGGAGTGAAGCCACGTTAATTCAATTCAATTCAATTCAATTTTATTTATATAGCGCCAAATCACAACAAAAGTCGCCTCAAGGCGCTTCATAGGTACAGAGAAAAACCCAACAATCATATGACCCCCTATGAGCAAGCACTTTGGCGACAGTGGGAAGGAAAAACGCCCTTTTAACAGCAAGAAACCTCCGGCAGAACCAGGCTCAGGGAGGGGCGGCCATCTGCTGTGATTGGTTGGGGTGAGAGAAGGAAGACAGGATAAAGACATGCTGTGGAAGAGAGACAGAGGTTAATAGCAGATATGATTCAATGCAGAGAGGTCTGTTAACACATAGTGAGTGAGAAAGGTGACTGGAAAGGAAAAACTCAATGCATCATGGGAATCCCCCGGCAGCCTATGTCTATTGCAGCATAACTAAGGGAGGATTCAGGGTCACCTGGTCCAGCCCTAACTATATGCTTTAGCAAAAAGGAAAGTTTGAAGCCTAATCTTGAAAGTAGAGATAGTGTCTGTCTCCTGAATCCAAACTGGAAGCTGGTTCCACAGAAGAGGGGCCTGAAAACTGAAGGCTCTGCCTCCCATTCTACTTTTAAATACTCTAGGAACAACAAGTAGGCCTGCAGAGCGAGAGCGAAGTGCTCTAATAGGGTGATATGGTACTACAAGGTCATTAAGATAAGATGGGGCCTGATTATTTAAGACCTTGTATGTGAGGAGCAGGATTTTGAATTCAATTCTGGATTTAACAGGAAGCCAATGAAGGGAAGCCAAAACAGGAGAAATATGCTCTCTCTTTCTAGTCCCTGTCAGGACTCTTGCTGCAGCATTTTGGATTAGCTGAAGGCTTTTCAGTGAGTTTTTTGGACATCCTGATAATAATGAATTACAGTCGTCCAGCCTGGAAGTAATAAATGCATGAACTAGTTTTTCAGCGTCACTCTGAGACAGGATATTTCTAACTTTAGAGATGTTGCACAAATGGAAGAAAGC